>NW_028242786.1:0-402896 GCF_964263255.1 Lissotriton vulgaris
TTTATAAGGGCCGTAGTGGACTTTATAATGAGTAAGCTCCGCGGGCCCGATTCACAGAATGAACTTAAGACTCAATCCTAAACTAACTACTATTTTGGTATTCACAGAATGCACTTACTCATTTCGGTATTCACAGAAGGCACTTACTCATTTCGGTATTCACAGAAGTTAGTAGTCCTAACTTTAGGACTCCTAAATGCCTTCTGTGAATACCGAAAGTCTTAAAATTAGGATTTTTCTCAGTTTAGGAGTCCTAAAGTTAGGAGTCCTAACTTTACTACTACTAAATTGAGAAAAATCCAAATTTTAAGACTTTCGGTATTCACAGAAGGCATTTAGGAGTCCTAACTTTACTACTACTAAACTGAGAAAAATCCTAATTATAAGACTTTCGGTATTCACAGAAGGCATTTAGGAGTCCTAAAGTTAGGACTACTAACTTCTGTGAATACCGAAATGAGTAAGTGCCTTCTGTGAATACCAAAATGAGTAAGTGCATTCTGTGAATACCGAAATGAGTAAGTGCATTCTGTGAATACCAAAATAGTAGTAAGTTTAGGATTGAGTCTTAAGTTCATTCTGTGAATCGGGCCCCTGGCCTTTATCGCTGGTGCCCAGGAACCGGTTTGATTAAAAAGGACACCCAGATAACAAAAAGAGTTCATAGTTTCCACCCTGCTCCCCCCGCGTAGTAATTTCTATTCTTGATTTTCCACATGACATGATGAAACTTTTCTTTGCATTCCATTTTAACCCAAGACCGTTCATAAAACTGGTATAAAAAGATCCCTAGCGTGTGACACCAACTCCTGTTCCAAGGAGTTGGTCTATAATGAGAACAGGAGGGGTGCCAAAACGCAACCTTGCCTTACACCCCTCTCCACTTTGAATGGCACAGTACACTCTCCCTTAAATCCATATCAGACTTCTGCAGTGGCACCTGAATATAGCTTCCTTAAAAACTGGATTAAAACAGGTCAACTTTTAATTAGCTAAGAACGCCCCACAGCTTATTGTGAATCACACAATCAAGGCAGCTGTGAGGTCGACGAATGCCAAATACAATTTCCCTATTTTAGCCTGCGTATATTTTCCAATTACAATACTAAGATTCAGGATCTGCTTGTTTGTTTCTAAGACGGATCTAAAACCATACTGGACGTTACTTTTTTCTTCAGCCCATGCCTGTAATTGATCTAAAACAATCCTGCCCGCTACCTTCATTAAGGAGTTCAACTAAGATATTTGGTGGTAGCAGGCAGGGTTTTCCCCCTCGCCATTTTTAAAAAAGGGGACTATAATTGATCCAGACCATGTGCTTATAAATCCCGTTCCACAGCATGCTTATAAAACCCTGGTTAAGATGGGGCCCCTCATCTCCAGGTTTGACTTATAGAGATCAATTGGTATCCCATCAGGGCCAGTGGCTTTGCCACTCTTGCTTGCCTTTACTGCTGCAGTAACGTCTTGGAGTGAAATATGGAAATTAATTGGCGTGTAAATCTGGTGGGCCCTCCCTATATCTTGGCTATGTTTGGAGTAGACGCTTGTAAAAAATTCTACTCAAGTTCTTTCCTGTATAGTCACCTCAATTGATGGAGCATCTAATTTATTAATGAGGAATGGGGCGTTCACTGCTGACCATTCTTTAGGTTTGAATAGCTTTTTGTGCAATTTTTGTCGAACCATCCCGTCCTGGAAATACGCATACCTTTACATTCTGCTAGCAGCGTGCTTTTAACCATCTCATTAATACAGTTAAAAGCTTTTAAAACATCTTCATGTGTTGGACTGGTACTTAAACATATTAGGATTGAGTCTAATGCCTTTGTAACTATTTCCTTGCTTAGCTCTGCAGGATCCCGGCTCGCCCAGCGGATTGCATAACCATTTTGTCTTTCCAGTTCTATGTTTTGCACCCAAGCTACTTTATCACAAATTTTCCTTGATGCACTTTTTGAAATAGCTATTTTTACACTAATTGCCAAATGGTCACTCATGACATTTTGATGGATATTATACTCTTTCACGTAGCTTGTGTGGCGATTTGGCATGATGATGAAATCTATGGTTGATTTAGCACCTCTGCCTATAAATGTTTGGCCAAACTCCACTTTGGGCATGCATAAACAATTTGAGTCGTCTTTGTACATGATCTTGCTGAACAACTCTCCTTTGTATGAGTGTAAGAAGTGAATCGGAGGATCATCCTTATCCAAAGTTAAACCACATTTCCCTATTTCAGCAAATGGGCACAAACTGATATTAAAATCCCCACCCCAAATAGGAATAGTTTCAATGTCACCTTTTAGTTTTAAATTACTAATATCCCCACTAAGCTTCTTTAATATAACACCCAACTGACCTTTTACCACATTGTTATGAAAATTAATCAAAACCAATGTGCGGTTTGAATCCGTATGTATTAGGACGATTTGGTAATAAGTTTCAGAACTGACCATCTCCATGTTATGTACCCCTAGCAAGTTTGAGACATATACGCATACCCCAACTTAGATATTCCACTCGGTGACTGGATAGCAGGTGTGTGAAATGTTTTAAATCCATTGATGTGTACTTTATCAATGACCCATGTCTCTTGCAAGCACAAAACGTCAAAATTACTAATAAAGTTCAACCAAACCGGATTGTTCACTTTATTCCTTAAGCCCGCTATATTCCAAAAAAGGATTCTGCATACTCCTGCTAGTTGGTCAATTGTTTCTGTGTAATCTACCTCAGAAAAATCATCACTATTAGGGTTACTTTCCCCTTCATCCGCTCGCTCAACCTGGATCGAGCCAAACGGGGTTAATACACTTGGGTTTTCAGCAATATGTTCGTTCTCATTCTCAAGCGAGAACCTACTAATTGGTTGTCAGTCATTTTCATCCAATGTAGTTAGAGGCCCAAATCTATTTGACACTGCTAAATTATAGTGGGGACCATCCAAAAACTGTCTATAAGGTCCATAATTTTTGGGTTTAGTTGGTGTTGGTGGCTGATAAAAGAAGCCCAGTGGCAGAACTTGGATGTTAGTATTACCCGAAGATGTCAAGGCACTGGGGGCCGTCGGGTAGATTAAGCGAGCTATTGCCCAGAGTCACATGTTGCTGGGCAGAGCCCTGCCGCCAGAGCCGGGGATCGAACTGTGATCCCCTGCATCCAGCATCAGTTGCCCTGGGTTGATTGATATATTCTCAATAGAATTTCCCTTACCAAGGCAGGTGATCCTAATGAGAGGACTATACAATCGCCTTTGTAGAGTTTACTGTTATTTCCTACCCAGTTAATTCTCATCAGCATCTTAAATTCCCTGAAGAGTGCATTGGTTAAACCTGTCCTATTTCCCAAACAATTTATGGTTTTATTTCTTAGGGCGGGCCAGATTTCTGTTGCTGCTAAAGGAAGCAGGGGAACATTGGCTAAAATGTTGGTATACGGTGTAGCTGCTGGTGGCAGGTTAAGTGTTTGTGCACTATATGTCACCCCAGGGACATTGTCAATCGTTGTACTTGTGCTTTCCCCACCCTTTGGTCTTTCAGCTATTTTGTGACCAGTCCCACCTGTCTCTTTGAGTCTATGTACCTTACTCTCTAGTGGGTACCTCTTTCTGTAATCACAGGTACGTTTGGAAAAAAATCATGTCGCTCACACTGTTCACTTACTCCTTGTAATCCCTTGACTGGCCGGGGTATAGTTTTTAAGACTCCTTTTTCTGGATGTGTATGGGCACCCAGTAGCTTCTGAGATTCTGTACCCTTTTCTTGCATGGCCTTGTTCTGGGCCGCTAGAATTTTCTCTAGGCCTATTTCAATTTTGTCCAATCTGCCCACGAGAGTATTGATAGTTTGTGTAACAAATTCCTTTAAGTCTTTAATACCTGAGGGCAAATTTACCAGTTCACATGTAGATTCATTACGGGTGTTTTTCCCCCCGGGGCACTTACGATGCCTACTTCCTTCTGCATTTTATTTTTTACACCTAGCAATTTCCCCAGTGGCTTTCCTGGTTGGGTCTTATTTAGTGTGGCAAGTTGGCCTGATATATGATGTTTCCAATTCTGCAACCACCTTGTATCAGTCCAAACAACCCTTATGGTGTCTGGTTGTAAGTCAACCTTATTAGACAAGCTATCCTAGGGGTAGCATGGACTAAGCAGCCTTAAAGGCTTAACTTAAGAGGTCGTGTTAAGCGAGATGTTTTACCATTCACAATCCTGTAATATCAAATGAAAGAACACCACACAAGTATATATTATAAAAATATATGTGTTTATTTCTAAAATAATCCCCAGTACTCTTTATGAGCAAAGGGGCACAAGCGTTAAATCAAAAGCACAGTATAACATACAAAGTTGCACAATTATGGATGAGGGCAGGTGGCCACTCAAACCATATATTAAGAAAGTGGTATAAGAGATACCAATCGAACAGTGGTTAGGCCTAGGGCCTAGGGAATCGCTGGGAGCAGTCGGGACTAGCAATGCTGAAGTCGGGAAAAGCCAGCGGGATTCAGGTGCAGCACGTAAAGTGCGGCTTGCACCAATGCAATGTCAATGGTGCGTAAAAGTTACACAAAGAGAGTTTAAGGTTACTTCCGCTGAACCTACAAGGACAAAACTT
This sequence comes from Lissotriton vulgaris, assembly GCF_964263255.1. Taxonomy (NCBI): domain Eukaryota; kingdom Metazoa; phylum Chordata; class Amphibia; order Caudata; family Salamandridae; genus Lissotriton; species Lissotriton vulgaris. The sequence continues at coordinate 4,626 of NW_028242786.1, forward strand.
TAGACACAGACCCTAGAGGTGTGTACCAGTGTGGGAACACCGGCGTTGCAATGTTACCTCACCCACAGAAAGCGGGTGCATAGGGTTGAAGTGGCGTCGGGTTTCGTCACGCAGGTTCTGGGTGCTTGGAGCTGAAGATGCTGCAGGCGATGGGAAGCTGAAGTGTCCGGTGTGATCCAAGGGTGGATCAGAGTCGAGAAGTATCTGAAATCAGAGGGGACAGAGTCTGGGTCACTCAGCAGTGACCAGGGTGGTACCAGGACGGAACCAGGCAATGTCGGGTGCAATCAGGTGGTTGTCGAGGAGCTTCTCTCCGCTGTCACGTGGGCTCTGGGGCATCTGCGACGTCCAGGAGCAGGTCACGATCTGTCCCATGCAGGCTCTCGCCGTCGGCGCAGTCGGCTTCAAGATTGGAGCAAACAACACTTGGCAAAAGCAATCCAAGCGGGACTGGGAGATTGCTTCTTACTTGGACCAGGAGGGTCAGAGCGGGTGCTCTTTTTCACAGGAGCTGGTGTAAATCTGGAGCAACCAGAATCACGAGTCGGTTTTAGGTTTTCGTCGGCACAGGGGCCACAAGCCAGCTGGCAAGTGACTGGGCCAACGCGTCAAGCCAAGACAAGCAAAAGGGCCCCACGCAGCACTCGTTGCTGCAGAGTGGCTCTGGGTTGGGGCTTCTCAAACCCCGGTGTACAGCTTCGAGGGTCACTCGTGGGCTGCACGGTCAGCGTCTCGTGGCCTTTTCAAGATGGCGTGCCCCACGCTTCCGGTCGCCTCCATGGGTCTCAGCTCTGCAGGGACTGTGGATCGGGCTGTAAGAAGGCAAGCAAGCTTGATCTCGTTGATCTCTGTCACTCGAGTTCCGGCGGGAACTGCAACAAAGCAAGGGTCGAGGTGCTGGATGGTGCCTGTTTGCACAGGGTGGTCACTCCTTGACCACAAGGGAGATTCTTCAGTCTTCTACGTTCAGTAGGATGTTGAAGGGTCCAGAGTTTTGTTTCTTATGTTTCGTCAGGATAATCTGAGTTGCATTGGCACTGTTCCCACTCTTATTCGAATCTGGTGGGCTGGATTACCTGCTAGGTCCCCTCCCATGGGTGGGACCCAGGAAGGGGGTGGATGCACCCCTTTCATTTGATCCATGCCGCGCTGGGACTGGGGCTGGTGTGCCCCAGAACCGGTTTGGCCGGATTATGCAAGGGGCAGCCTTGTGCTCCCCAGGTAGTGTCTGGTTTCTTTCAAACCTCCCTGCTACAATCCACTATCTCCTGTCTGGGGTGGTGTGACACCTCCCTGCGACAGGAAACCCTTTGTCCAGGCCTCCTCTGCTGAGTTTCGGTCGGCAGCAGGAGGTCAGACTTGTGTCTGTGGCAGAAGCATCCATTTTGTATATCTGAGGCTCTTTTAAAAATCAACCGCGTTTCAGTAAAGTAACTTGTCTTCTCCCTCTAGAGGGGTGGAATGCTATCCCCATCGACAGAACTGTCGAGGGGATAGTATTCCAAATCGTATGACACCTTACATGACATGTTTTGATAAAGCCAAACCAAAGTTGTTATATATAAGCGAGGATTATAATGCACTTAATAGTATATGGCATGGCATTATCCCGGAACAGCTTAGGGATTGGTTCCCGACAGCTGCAGACAGGCTCAGCTCATGCCAGAGCTCCATCTCACATTAAACCACGCACTCTGCCTCCAGGATTGATAAGGCCTTCCATAGGAGTGACTCACAGGTTTATATGTGTCCAGATATAGGTTTAGATATAGGTATACTAGATCTAAGCAAGGGGTGATTACACCAACTTGCCCCAGCTGACGAATCAGCCAGTTGTGTCAATTTAAGAACCAGCCAGGGGTGGCAAAAGATATGCTGCAGCCCCTGGTAGGCCTTGGTGGCACCTATGCCCTGAGCACCTATAGTGCATGGTACAGGGGCTGACAAGGAGTCCATTTCCAATTGTGGTATGTACCTATAGCACATGTATTACGAATTTAGAGAGAGAACAGCAGGCTGGGGGTCTGTATAGCAGGCCCACAGCCTCAGTAAGTCGAAAACCAGTGAAGCAAAAAGCAAAATTTGGGGTGACCATAGGATAGCAGACCCTACTCTCCTACACAACCCCCCCCCCCCCCCCCCCAACGCAGGGACATTAAACTTAGCCTTGACCAGATAAGTCTTCATGTTCTAAGTGGAAGTACCTGGAGAGACCATATGCATTACCATGGTCAGTACCTGGGCGGTGCTCCACTGTAAAGTCCATCCCCTGTAGGTAAATGGACCACCTGAGCAGTTTGGGATTTTCACCCTTCATCTGATTTAGCCACAAGAGGGGCTTATGGTCTGTCTGAATTAGGAAGTGAGTACCAAACAAGTATGGCCTCAACTTCTTCAGGGCCCAAACCACAGCAAATGCCTCCCTCTCAATAGCTGACCAACGTTTCTCCCTGGGGGTCAGCCTTCTGCTAATAAAAGCAATGGGCTGGTCTTGACCATCTTGATTAAGTTGTGAAAGCACAGCTCCCACCCCCAACTCAGAAGCATCTGTCTGTACAATGAACTGTTTGGAGTAGTCAGGACTCTTCAGGATAGGTGCAGAGCACATTTTGACAGCTAACTGTCCACTGAACCTTTTTTGACATCTTCTTAGATGTCAAGTCATTTAATGGTGTCACAATGGACCCATAGTTTTGTACAAACTTCCTGTAATACCCAGTCAGGCCCAAGAAGGCTTTGACTTGTGTCTGGGTACTTGGAGGAGCCCAGTCCTGTGTGGTCTGGATCTTGCTCTCCAATGGTTGAACTTGACCCCCACCTACTAGGTGGCCCAAGTACACAACCTTGCTCTGCCCTATCTGGCACTTGGTAGCCTTGATAGTCAGGCCTGCCTTTTGCAGGGCCTCCAGAACCTTCTTCAGGTGGATCAGGTGATCCTCCCAGGTGGAGCTAAAGAGAACAATATCATCTAGATATACTGCGCATAAGTCATACAACCCAGCAAGGACTTGATTCACCAACCTTTGGAAGGTGGCAGGTGCATTCTTCAAACCAAAGGGCATTACCACAAACTGATAATGTCCACTAGGGGTAGAGAATGCTGTTTTGGCTTTTGACTCTTAAGCTAATCTGATCTGCCAGTAGCCAGCTGTCAAATCAAATGTGCTCAGAAACTTGGCAGAAGCCAATTTATTAAGCATGGGCGGAAAATCCGTTACGCTCGCGGATTTTGCGGATTTTTGGTAAATTCGCAATCCGCGAGATTCACGAATTTCCCGCAAAATCCGCAAATCCGCGCGCGGCGGATTTTTTGCTTGTGTTCGCACTGCTCGCGGCCCGCAGCGCGGGCAGCAACAATCTCGCACTCGCGAAATTACAAAAATTGCAATTGGGGAGGGGTGAAGGAAGGAAGTGGCCCAGTCTCCAACTTCCTGTTCCTGTCCAGCAAGCTCCTCCCGGAAGTGCCCCAGTCTCCAACTTCCTGTTCCTGTTTCCTGGCCACTTTGGATTCGATCTTGACTGGGAAGGATTACTTTTTGTGGATGCTGCTGGATATTTGGATTTGAGGTCTTTAGGATTACTTTTGGATTCGAAATTTGATTTCACAAGTAAGTTGATAAGTTGATGTTGTTTGTGGTGATTTTTGTGTGTGTTTTTCGACTTTTGGGGTGGTGTTGGGGGCTGGCTATGTTGGTGGGGGGCCATTTGGATTACTTTTAGATTCGAAATTTGATTTCACAAGTAAGTTGATAAGTTGATGTTGTTTGTGGTGATTTTTGTGTGTGTTTTTCGACTTTTGGGGTGGTGTTGGGGGCTGGCTATGTTGGTGGTGGGGCCATTTTGAGGCATGGTCCTGCAGGTCCTGGCCATGTGGATGGGGTCAAGCGGCCATTTTGAAGTCAGGCAGTGTGCTTTGTGCCATAGGCCCACCCAGTCTGCTCTGATTTCATTCATTATGCCCAGGGGCCCTAGAACTCCCGCGGATTTACCGAAAATCTGCAAGTTCGCGAGCTGCGGATTTTTTTGCTTGTGTTCGCACTGCTCGCGTCCCTCGCAGCAACAATCTCGCACTCGCGAAATTGCAGAAATTACAATTCTGCACATGAATTGAAAACCATCAGCAGGCACCATAAGGAGTCCATTTTGTGGGGGTGGGTGCCCACCCCCACAAAATGGGGTGCCATAGGCCTGCACCCAGTGTGCTCTGATTTCATTCATTATGCCCAGGGGTCCCAGAATCGGTCTGTTCGCGGATTTTGCGGGATTTTCGCCACGTTCGCGTCGTGAAGCAACAATCTCGCACTCGCGAAATTGCAAAAATTGCAATTCTGCACCAAAAAACCACCAGCAGGCAGCATAATAAACCTTATGAAACTTGATGGATTGAGGAAAATTAAATTTTGGCCATGTTGTGTTCCCTAGCGAGTACCCCACCGACTCCATGTACGAGTTAAAGTGCATGTAACTTCCCTCCTGTACCAGCTATGAAGACGCAAATACATTTGCGTCCAACGTTAACTTGTCCTCTTTCAGACCCACCATGAATGGGTTGGATGGTCCGTTCCTAAGTATGCTATGCCAACGTCTTTTTTGAAGTGTACTCCTACGTTTTTCAGCCTGGCTGAAAGTAGGCCCTGAATCTCTGCCACCGAGCCTCTTTTCTGGCTTCTGACTGCGAGGGCCCCTGCCCAAGCAGCCCCCGTACCCGTGAACTCTGACTTACTTCTAGCGCGGCCCTCCGTGCTCAGCTCAGCCTGCTGCCTGCCAAGATTGACTATAACCTTCGAGTTATCTGTTTCCCTCCCCGAAAGTACATTCCAGCCTGCTAGCTTCAGTAAACATCCTTCCTCAGCTGCAGGGCTAAAGGGCCGACCTGTCTCTATGCAAGTAATTCATAGCCTCTGTTGCCATGCTCCCATGGAAGGCCCATGCCCCCACGCTTCTCATACAGACACTCAGGCGCTTATACACGCACTCACAGTTAGTATAGAATAGCTTCTGCTCTAGAGACCTTTCTGCCCAGATAGCTTAGTTCCTAAACATCAGATATCAGATATGATAGAAGCACAAGTTGATCTGACATGCCAGACTTCTGTCTCTTTCCGTCAGTGTAAATGTCAAGTCCCCTGCACCCCGTCAATCACACGTCATGCAGCTGCGCGCGCATCCAAGCTTCCGATTTCTGCTGACATTGCAACATTCTGTTAGCACCACCCCTTGGTGCCACCCACTTGCGTCACCTATCAGTGACGTTTCTAGCACACACCTCTAGTTTACGCCTAGTTTACGCCTCTTGATGATGTACTAATACCACGTGTATACTGTTATCTTGTCTTCTCTCAGCTGTTACGCCTCTTACATTGAACATTATGATGTAAATCAAGTATATAAGCTATGTATTGTCAATAAACGAGAGCGCGCTCATCTATCCCTTCTGACACCCTGTGTGGTGGTCAGAACATGATATCCTGATTCCTTTATGAGGAATAAAACCCTTAGAAACTCTTACACCACGGACTCTGTTTTCCTTCATTCTGATTGAGTTATTATTAATTAAGTACTTACCTGCATAGAAATTAAGAGAGTAAATTAATTATTTACGTCATTTTGGCGCCCGAACAGGGACCCCTCCCCCACCTCACGCGCCGGAAGGTGCGTTGCAATCCGTGTCCCCTGCCATCAGTTAGACGGACTACACGTGTACTGGCAGGATTTCCTGCATCCCCCTCTGACACACGGAGGTGACGAAGACTGCAATCAGTGCCCAGACGAGGCGGTGAGGAGTGCGGAGGATCCCGACCAGAGCCCAGCCGAAAGAAGCAAGGTCCGAGGTGTGAAGAGGCCCACCAGTTTTCCGAAGTTTTCCGAAGTTTTCCGAAGTTTTCCGAAGTTCCGAGCCGAGTCCAGTCGAGTTTTCCGAGGCCTTCTGTTTTCCGTGCTTCCCGGTGAGTACCATTGCTGGGTCGTATCTAGACGGGTTTGGGTACGCAAGTCCGGTCTGCACTGTTTTTAGGCAGTGTATCTGTACTGTTTAGCAGTATATAAAGTATTCCGAATTTCTGCACTGTTACAGCAGTGTATCCATATCGTTGAGCGGTACTTCTAGTATAGAGGGGTAGTCATCTATGTTTTAAATGTTTTTGTAATTAATGTCGTGGTATGAATGTGATTGTTTTTGTGCATTATTGTGTCTCTTGTATAAATAGTTACAGTCAACATTGAGTATCAAGGATCAAGCATTTCAGTATCAAGTAGGCACAATGCCGTTTTTTAACAAGTTAAAGCAGATAGGAACTAGGAAAGGGATGTTAGAGGAAGAGATTCCAATCCCCCCTAGGGACACTCCAGGTAATTTTATGTACAATAAACATGGCATAGACGCCATTCTGTATCTAGAGTTATGGGTCGATTATACCAAGCACCTAGAGGAAAGATACCGATGGCCAGTTAACGGAACATGGGATGCCGAGTGCATCATAAAGGTAGAAGAAGTATTACGGAAAAAGAAAGCTAGACAATCTCAGAAAGACGCCATAGAATTTTGGCGTAAGGAATCACGTAAGCGTGCTGAAAGAGCACTCCGTAGAGAAGACAGACTTCAAGAATCAGAAAAGGCCCAAGAAAACGAATTAGTTACTGAGGGAATTCGAGTAAAATTAGAACAAATAGATCGTACCCAAAATAGCCAAGTGAACAACATGTATCTTTTGGCCGAAGGTACCCCTGACGCCATTTCAGAAATACCGAAAAATTTGCCGTCACCATTGGTTCCAACTAAAGTAATGCACAAGACTACTAAAGACATATTCTTAAATTCCTATCTAGATGATGTAGCACCAGCTTACACCAATCTGCCTGTTCGAGCCCTGCCTGCAGACAGGGACGGGGGTGGTACTCCACCCCCAGGTCACGTTCCGCCGGTACCGCAACAGACTTCTCCTGTTCCGCCAGCCCCGCCACTTCCCCTACTCAAAACTGACCTACCGAAACCACGTTTGCCTGATCCACCTAAACGACAAGTTCACGTTCAGATACAGACTCCGCGGAGAGATAATGCCCAAGCATCCGCCTCAGGAGGTGCGACAGCGGGTCTACAGACCCCGCCACCGACACACAGATTGCATTTAAAAGACACACAGAATCCTTTCCAGTCTCCCCACTACTCATCCCGGCTTGAGGCATTGAAAGATAGGATGTCATTCTGCAGATATGATCCAGTACCCGGAACAGACGATCTAATGGTATTAGCATCACTGCGCTTAAGATCTGCCACCGACAGCTTGTTATGCTGTGTGGGAATGCAGGAAGCCCTCGACAGACTATACAAATTCATACAGACAGGGAAAGATCCCGACAGTGTCCAAGCTGCCATGTATAAACAGAAAGTTGACATTCAAAAACAGATATTACGATTCTTCATTAATTGTGTAATAAGAGAACAAGTACAGGAGAATTAGTGGCCGCGTATGCCGTGACCACTGAAACTGAAATTAAAGAAACACATCGTATTGACACACTGTCTGCTCAAGCAGCAGAGCTCATCGCTCTGACCCAAGCCTGTATTCTAGCGAAAAACAGAAATGTTAACATATACACAGATTCCCGTTATGCATTCGGAGTCGTACACGACTTCGGCATGCTCTGGCAAGAACGAGGTTTTCTGACCTCTCATGGTACAAAGATACAGCATGGTCCTCTCATTCAAGCACTACTAGAAGCAATACATCTGCCTTCAGCCATTTCAGTCATGAAGTGTAAAGCACATACTAAAGTCACAGATTCTGTTTCCCAGGGTAACGACCTGGCAGACCAGACAGCAAAACATACAGCATTGACTCACACCCAGACTACTGATGTGACAAAGACACTAGTACCGACACAGTGTATGGCAGTTAGAGATCCCGCCCTAGACGTAATCGATATTCAGACACATGCTACTCCAGAGGAGATAAAGAAATGGACTGAACTAGGAGGGATTCAGACAGATCAAGGTTGGGTGACGAAGGGAAAATCTATATGGTTTCTCCCCGACTCAATGGTTCAGGTCATGATAAATACAGCACATAGCCCGGCCCATCTAGGAGAGAAAGCCATGTTAGACAGTTTACAGAATCTCTGGTACAACAAACACTTACGAGCAGCAGCAAAGCAGAAAGTGCGTACTTGCATGATCTGTTGTCAGTTCAATCCAGGTAAAAGTGTCCCTGTTGAGCAAGGTGGATTTCATCCTCCCGATCACCCTTTTGAAGTCCTCCAGATGGATTATATCCAGATGAATAGCTGTAGAGGATTTAAGTATGTCCTTGTAATTGTTTGTGCTCTGTCCCGCTGGACCGAAGCATACCCAGTCCCAGACTACACTGCTCCGACCACTGCCAGACAGTTGGTTCGTGAATTCTTCCCACGGTACGGTTTGCCCCGTGTCGTGTATTCAGATAACGGACAGCCGTTCTCGTCCGAGTTGATGAGACAAGTTTCCCTCTTGCTAGGATATCAGTGGAGGTTCCACTGTGTCCGACATCCCGAAGCAGCTGGCCTTGTAGAAAGGCATAATCAGACACTAAAAATCCGTCTTGCCAAGATCTGTCAGGAAAAAGGAGTCGACTGGATAGTCGCTCTGCCCGTGGCACTATTCTATATGAGAATGGTCGCCCACTCAAGATCAGGGCTATCCCCGTACGAAGTGGTCTTTGGCAGACCACCGAATATGTGGGGGACGCCCATTCCGAAAAAGATCACTGATGTTGATTGTAACATGTTGACAGATTACCTTGCCTCCTTGATGTCTGCACTCCAATCATGTCGTTCACAGGTTGCCGCAGCCTTCCCTGACAATACCGATGTAAAGGCGCATGAGGTCCGTCCAGGGGACCTGGTTCTCGTCCGGAATTTCGACCGGAAAAGTCCGCTGGAGCCCCGTTGGAAATCCCCGAAGACCGTTCTGCTTACCACCAGGACCGCCGTGAAAATCGAGGGGAGAAAGGGGTGGGTCCACACGAGTCACATCAAACTATGCAATGAACTAAAAAACGGACTGAAACAGGGCTATGACTCGTCCACCCCCTCCAAAGACTGTGTTGAGACGAAGGATTTTACCGTTGCCGAACGAGAAAAGACTCCCCAAGAACTTTACCGTATGAAGCTCCGATCTAGCAAGTCAGACAGTTTAATTGTTTAAGTCCTCCCCTAGGTGAATCGGTGAAATAGTTTCTGACATGTATCCCCTAGATCGAGATAGAGAGAGAGAGAGAGAAGAAAAGAAACGTACATACTGTAAATCACTGCGTAGTCACTGTATAGTGACGTTGTTAATAATGTTTTTTCTAAGTATTCTAGTTATTATTGCCAGCATTCTGCTACCTATATATTGGCCTATTTTCAGGCATGAACAATCTGCTTACAATGTTTCTGCTGAACACACTTTTAGTGAACTTCCTGCACATGAACTCTCTTACAGACTTGCGCTGCGCAACAATACATTCATTAGTATGTTACACCACTCCCATCAGACAAACAATGCTACCGACTGCTGGATATGTGGCCGACTCCCTCCCTACCAGAATTACAAGGGAGCTCTGCCCCTCTTTCCGTACCCATTCACTCACAATGGCTCCTGTGGAGCATGGTTTAAAATAATTAATTCCTTAGATCCTGATACTGCTGTTTTCGATGGGGGCTGGGTTTGGGGAAACTTGAACTTAGTCCTGCTCAACGTCTGTTACCCTGATAAAGAGGGACTTCCCACTCGAATAGGAACTGATCTAGAAAATGAAGTATATGGATTAGGTAATTACACAATTAGCCTTATGATCCTTACTGTCGAATCTGAAACCGCTCCAGTTTTGCCCCATATGTTAGTATTACCAGTCACAGGTGAATTATGTGTTAGCAAGAAAGGTTCAGTACACGTAGGTCATAGCCAATGCACTACTGTGGTCGAGTTCAGTGACCATGGTAAATCGTCCTTTAAAGCTACCAGTCATTCCTACTTTGTTTGTGGTCATACCGCATACATACGTTTGCCTCCAGATTGGGATGGTACCTGTTACATTGCATTCCTTCTGCCACCTGTTTTTCTAGCTCCCCCTGATTACCATAGAAATACGAATCTAGTACCGAATAGACCCAAAAGAGATATTCCCCTTGTCGACTACACAGAAACGGCATGGGAACAGTACACTGATTTTAATAAGGGATTCTTTTTCTTCCTAGGACCTGTCCAAAACAGTAAATTGATACGCAGATTAACAAGAACTCTTGAAGCAGTAGTGAATGAAACTGCCTCCGCTCTAGGTAACTTAACAGAGGAGCAGTCTGCTATACGGACTGTTGTCCTTCAAAATCGTCTTGTAATTGACGTCATCTTGGCAGATAGAGGTGGAGCCTGTAAGGTCATCGGGTCAAGTTGCTGTGTTTTCATTCCACAAAATGCACCATCTGTCTATCAAGCTATTACCCGTCTGCATAAAATTGCAAATCAGATACATCAGAATCCAGGCACCTGGACTTGGTCCGGTTGGTTCTGGACTACGTTAACAGCATGGGGATGGAAGATCTTATCCTTCCTAGGCATTGGCCTTGTTATAGTATTCAGCTGCTGCCTGTGCCTGCAGTGTGGGCCAGCGATATGTGGACTGTGTGCCACATCCTGCATTGAGCATTCCAGTTGTCTCTCAAACAGTCAAAGAAAGAAAGACGAACATATAATGTTACAAGAACAAACCGATCAATTTATGAGGATCGATATATCATGAAGGGTCCGTAGGGAACAAGGAGGGAATGAGGAAAATTAAATTTTGGCCATGTTGTGTTCCCTAGCGAGTACCCCACCGACTCCATGTACGAGTTAAAGTGCATGTAACTTCCCTCCTGTACCAGCTATGAAGACGCAAATACATTTGCGTCCAACGTTAACTTGTCCTCTTTCAGACCCACCATGAATGGGTTGGATGGTCCGTTCCTAAGTATGCTATGCCAACGTCTTTTTTGAAGTGTACTCCTACGTTTTTCAGCCTGGCTGAAAGTAGGCCCTGAATCTCTGCCACCGAGCCTCTTTTCTGGCTTCTGACTGCGAGGGCCCCTGCCCAAGCAGCCCCCGTACCCGTGAACTCTGACTTACTTCTAGCGCGGCCCTCCGTGCTCAGCTCAGCCTGCTGCCTGCCAAGATTGACTATAACCTTCGAGTTATCTGTTTCCCTCCCCGAAAGTACATTCCAGCCTGCTAGCTTCAGTAAACATCCTTCCTCAGCTGCAGGGCTAAAGGGCCGACCTGTCTCTATGCAAGTAATTCATAGCCTCTGTTGCCATGCTTCCATGGAAGGCCCATGCCCCCACGCTTCTCATACAGACACTCAGGCGCTTATACACGCACTCACAGTTAGTATAGAATAGCTTCTGCTCTAGAGACCTTTCTGCCCAGATAGCTTAGTTCCTAAACATCAGATATCAGATATGATAGAAGCACAAGTTGATCTGACATGCCAGACTTCTGTCTCTTTCCGTCAGTGTAAATGTCAAGTCCCCTGCACCCCGTCAATCACACGTCATGCAGCTGCGCGCGCATCCAAGCTTCCGATTTCTGCTGACATTGCAACATTCTGTTAGCACCACCCCTTGGTGCCACCCACTTGCGTCACCTATCAGTGACGTTTCTAGCACACACCTCTAGTTTACGCCTAGTTTACGCCTCTTGATGATGTACTAATACCACGTGTATACTGTTATCTTGTCTTCTCTCAGCTGTTACGCCTCTTACATTGAACATTATGATGTAAATCAAGTATATAAGCTATGTATTGTCAATAAACGAGAGCGTGCTCATCTATCCCTTCTGACACCCTGTGTGGTGGTCAGAACATGATATCCTGATTCCTTTATGAGGAATAAAACCCTTAGAAACTCTTACACCACGGACTCTGTTTTCCTTCATTCTGATTGAGTTATTATTAATTAAGTACTTACCTGCATAGAAATTAAGAGAGTAAATTAATTATTTACGTCAGGATGGCATTGGATTGTGGTGATTTGTGTTGTTTTTTTTTACTTTTTGGAGTAGGGGTTGGGGGCTGGCTATGTTGGTGGGGGGCATTTTGAGGCATGTTCCTGGCCATGTGGATGGGGGTCAAGCGGCCATTTTGAAGGCAGGCAGTGTGCTTTGTGCCATAGGCTTCCACCCATTTTGCCTTGCTTTCACCCATTGTGCCCAGGTTGAGTCAGTGGTACATGAAACTACAACCCTCTCTGTGGGCTCTCTTGGATCAATGTTAAATTCCTGTTTCCCAAAAATTTAGCAATTCTTATTTTTGATATTTCCATATTGTGGTGTGCACGTGTGTATTCATAAATGCCTACTTGCAAACTATTAATTGAAGCGCCACATATGCAACATATTAACAGATGTTCCTCTGTCTTCGTTTGCTTTTAGGTGCACAAAGTCAAGAACTCCGCATCATCGTTGAGCATCAGTGCCAGGAAGAAGTCCTGCTGCGGCCTGCTGTTCCGACATCTGAAGAAGATGGGTCCAAAAAGAGGTGGCCGTAGCTCCTCTTGCAAGAAAGATGTCTCTACTAAGGAGAAGAAGAAGCAAGTGGCACCACTTACCAAGGAGACTGGTGCCTTGACCACTAAATTTTTGTGGAAAAATCAAAAGTCCACCATGAGTGCTGCACAGGTAGCCTGTTTAGTGGTTGAATCACCAACGACCAGTGATGTTGGCTCATCGCAAGAAAGTAGCAGCACACAATCAACACAGGTTGTAACTCATCTCACAAGTACTAATGAACAACCAAAGCCGCAACAACAACTGCATGGGCTACTAGTAGAAGCACAAGTACATGCGCAAGGAGCTGGCCGAGAAGTAGAAGGCCGAGAAGGAGCTGGCCGAGAAGGAGCTGGCCGAGAAGGAGAAGGCCGAGAAGGAGCTGGCCGAGAAGGAGCTGGCCGAGAAGGAGCTGGCCGAGAAGGAGCTGGCCGAGAAGGAGCTGGCCGAGAAGGAGAAGGCCGAGAAGGAGCTGTCCGAGAAGGAGCTGTCCGAGAAGGAGCTGTCCAAGAAGGAGCTGTCCGAGAAGGAGAAGGCCGAGAAGGAGCTGTCCGAGAAGGAGAAGGCTGAGAAGGAGAAGGCCGAGAAGGAGAAGGCTGAGAAGGAGCTGTCCGAGAAGGAGAAGGCCGAGAAGGCCGAGAAGGAGAGGTCCATGGAGAGTTGCAAGTAGAGGTCAGTGAAGAGGCCCATGTAGCGGCGCATGGAGCGGTGCAAGTGGCCACAATGGTTGTTCTTCCAGAAGTAGGGGCACAGGAGGAAATTGACTTTGGAGCCGGGGTATCATGTCAGGAAGACGAAGCCACTCCTCCTGATGATTCATTTTCTCCCAGCTCCCCAGCAAGGAAAAGATCAAGGAGGGTGTGTAGAAGTTCCTCTTCAAGCCCCGCTCCATCAGATGATCTGGATCTAGAATGGCAACCATCTCCGATGTCTGAGAGGGAGGCACACCATGAGCTGAGAAAGATATCAAATGTTAAAAGGAAGGTCCCCGGAAAGCTCATACTTATGGATCCGAACGTCGGACTTGATGAAGTGGTGCATTCTGATGTTGATGAACAGGATGACAGCAATGACCTAGTCATCACACACGTCATTCCAGCCACACCGGCCATGCAGCAGACAGACATTTATACCCTATCCCGACGTCATGCTGAGCGTGACCCTGGCGACGTGGCACTGGTAGCACCACCAACGCAGTCAAGTAGTACAACAAGGTCAACAAAACCTACAGCTCCCATATTTTCTCCCCAGAGGGGACCTCCATCCAGCTCGACTCCCTCAAGTAGGATTGCTGCAATAATTGCACAACCCAGTAGATGTCTGCAAGGCTCATCCACCACTGCTTCATCTGGCATTGGCAGTATCACCTCGTGCGGCAAAACCAGAAGTTCCCAGTCCCCAGTTTGGAACTTTTTTAGTGTCCATGCAAAGCATGATAACCTAGCCATTTGTTCCATTTGTACGACTACAGTTAGCCGTGGTAAGATTGGTACCAACTATGGTACCAGAGGCCAGATAGGTCATCTTGAAAGAAGGCACGCTGTCGAATGGTTTGCGCACCTAGCAAACATCAAGGGAAAGCAATCCCAAAGGGCAAGTGACCAAAATGTACCCGTACTAGGTGTTTCATCTGAAGATGACGGGGAGGTAGAAGAAGCGTCAGACATTTGTCCGGTTGCACCCAGTACCCCTGGCAGCACCACACCCTCCGGAACACATAGGAGGCACACTGAGAGTCTGGGAGACACACCAATGCGGAAAATGTCAACACTGAGCAGAAGTGGGTCGAAGAAGGCATCAGCATCATCCAGTAAATCTGTCCAGCGCACCATTACAGACATGTTCTCCTCAGATGCGCCATTTCAACGCAACCACCCAATTGTGCGCCTGTATAACACTAAGCTGGCTAAAATGCTAGCGGTGGACCTTCTCCCTTTTTCGTTTGTCGAAGGTGTGGGTTTTCTTGAACTCGTGGCAACACTGGCCCCTAAATGGAAGGTTCCTAGCCGGTTCTATTTTGCCAGGGTTGCTGTTCCAGCACTACATAAAGAGGTGATTGAGTTGGTTGGGGCAGCTTTGCAGAAGAGTGCTGTTCACACTATACACCTGACAACAGACATGTGGACCAGTTGCCAAGCCCTTGATTACATGTGCATCACTGCACACTGGGTCTCTTTTTCAGGGGTTGCAAAACAGATAAATGCAGGTGGTGACTTGGTCGACATTTTTAAGGGTGCTCGTAAACATGCAACATTAGCCATGTTTGGCATGGAGAAAACTCATACTGCAGACAACATTTTGGATGACTTTAACAAAAAGGTCTTGCAATGGCTGCCCCAAAGAAATTGCAAGGTTGGTTATGTTTCTACTGATAATGGCAGCAATGTAGTTAAGGCCATGGCGGACGGTGACTATTTCAGAGTGCCGTGTTTGGCGCACTGTATGAACCTTGTCGTGCAAAAGTTCTTGAAAAAAGAACTTGCAGTCGACAAAATACTGACCATCTGCAGAAGAATATGCACACATTTCAACCATTCTTTTAAGGCCCGGAAGGAGCTGAGGCGCCAGCAAAATGTACGTAGAATGCCAGTGAAAGCACTTATCCAGGAGGTGGCAACACGTTGGAACTCAACCTTCTACATGCTTGAGCATCTGCATGAGCTGTTTCCAGTAGTCAATGAGTATTTCTACAACCTGGGTGGTGATACGACAGAAATGATGCTAGCGGTGGAGCAATGGCAGCTAGTTAAAAGCCTGACAGACATGCTTCGTCCTTTTGAGGTCTTCACGCGTGAAGTCAGCAGGGAGGACTGTTCTTTGAGCAAAGCTATCCCATTGTTGCTGAAGCTCGAGCACCAAGTCAAGGTGGTGTCTTCAGAATTAAAGGATGCTGGAAAGAATGAAGCATATGAGTTGGCGCAGAGATTATTACAACGCCTAGTTAGCAATAAACGGCTTGTAAATATCAAGAAACAACAGCACTACATTTGTGCTACTATTCTGGATCCACGTTACAGAAAGCCATTGTTAGGCAAAGTATTAATTCCTTTTGAAACTTCAGATGTTACAGAGTACAAAGGTTGGCTAGCTCAGTCAGCCATTCGTTTTGAAAGAGAGCGGAAGGAAACTGTAGGAGAAGACAGTACTAGTGAATCAGCAGGCCAACAGGCGTCCCAAAAAAGCACTTCTGTGCCTGTGGCAGAAGTGAGTGTTTTTTCCTCTGAGCCGTTAACCACACCAGCAACCGTATCATCTGCACCAGGCACAGGCGATATGTCTGAAGAGGATTGGCTAAGTCAGCTAGGGTTTCCTTGTCCCAGAAAGGACACAGAAGTGCAAAGTACAGGAATGCGGGAGAACATTGTTTCAATGGTGCAGGCCTACCTGGATGACTCAACAGCGGTCAATATTAATGAGGACCCATTGGCGTATTGGCATGGGAAAAGAAACATATGGCGAGAGCTCACCAACCTGGCTATCAATTACTTGTCTTGCCCACTCGCAAGCGTGTCTTCAGAATGTGTTTTTAGTTCTGCTGGTGGCATTGTGACTTCCAAAAGGTCCCGCCTCTTGCCCGCAAATGTGGAGCGGCTCACCATGATAAAGATGAACCAGCACTTCATACCACCAGATTACAAAGTACGAGAATGCACGCAGGAAGAAGAGGACACCAACCTACCTGAGGAAAGTTCTCCTCAGTTACCAGAAGTACTAGTACCGACTGAATTTGCAGAGTATGAGGACGAGTTCTGCTTCCCTGACAGCGAGTTCTGAAAATGAGTCAATGATTCATTAACTTTATTTTTCGTCCTTATTCACTTTTATTCCTGTGTGTCTGTCTTTCTTTGTTTAGCAAGTGCTTGATCCCATTCACAACAAAACTGTAATCACCCAACCAAACAACACCCCATCAGCAGAACTGTCTTGATTTTGATGCCGCAGCATTCCTCAGGTTCACAAGTTAGTTGCCAAGAACTCAGTCCTGGTCGTCTATCCTCCTCCTCCAGACTCACCCTATCCATTTCCCGTAATGCTGATGCCTGGATTCCGCACAATGAAGAAACTTACGTTGACGAGTCTCCTGCTGCAGAACGCTTTAGGACACTGTGAATTCCAGGTGGAGACAGCCCTCAAACACAAATTACAGGTAAGATAAGCGTTTGGATGGGAGGTAGTATAATGGAGTAATAGGAGAGGCGAGAGAGTGACAGTGGTACTGGTAAAGTCCTAGGACTCTTGATTTAAGAAACTCTGTGACAGGCATTTAACTTTGGAAAACATTTGGCCAATTACACGTGAACGTTTAGGCGTTATTAATGCTCGCTTGCCTGTCTTAGGGGTGCTGTCTGTGGGGCTTCTAGGGTTTTGGGGTCTGTGAGCACCGCTGCCACATTTCTAATGTTGATTGCTTTTGTTTTGCAGAAAATCCACGCCGGGAAACTCCAGTTGGGGCCCTGCTGCAGAACGCTTTAGGACACTGTGAATTCCAGGTGGAGACAGCCCTCAAACACAAATTACAGGTAAGATAAGCGTTTGGATGGGAGGTAGTATAATGGAGTATTAGGAGAGGCGAGAGAGTGACAGTGGTACTGGTAAAGTCCTAGGACTCTTGATTTAAGAAACTCTGTGACAGGCATTTAACTTTGGAAAACATTTGGCCAATTACACGTGAACGTTTAGGCGTTATTAATGCTCGCTTGCCTGTCTTAGGGGTGCTGTCTGTGGGGCTTCTAGGGTTTTGGGGTCTGTGAGCACCGCTGCCACATTTCTAATGTTGATTGCTTTTGTTTTGCAGAAAATCCACGCCGGGAAACTCCAGTTGGGGCCCTGCTGCAGAACGCTTTAGGACACTATGAATTCCAGGTGGAGACAGCCCTCAAACACAAATTACAGGTATGATAAGCGTTTGGATGGGAGGTAGTATAATGGAGTAATAGGAGAGGCGAGAGAGTGACAGTGGTACTGGTAAAGTCCTAGGACTCTTGATTTAAGAAACTCTGTGACAGGCATTTAACTTTGGAAAACATTTGGCCAATTACACGTGAACGTTTAGGCGTTATTAATGCTCGCTTGCCTGTCTTAGGGGTGCTGTCTGTGGGGCTTCTAGGGGTTTGGGGTCTGTGAGCACCGCTGCCACATTTCTAATGTTGATTGCTTTTGTTTTGCAGAAAATCCACGCCGGGAAACTCCAGTTGGGGCCCTGCTGCAGAACGCTTTAGGACACTGTGAATTCCAGGTGGAGACAGCCCTCAAACACAAATTACAGGTAAGATAAGCGTTTGGATGGGAGGTAGTATAATGGAGTAATAGGAGAGGCGAGAGAGTGACAGTGGTACTGGTAAAGTCCTAGGACTCTTGATTTAAGAAACTCTGTGACAGGCATTTAACTTTGGAAAACATTTGGCCAATTACACGTGAACGTTTAGGCGTTATTAATGCTTGCTTGCCTGTCTTAGGGGTGCTGTCTGTGGGGCTTCTAGGGTTTTGGGGTCTGTGAGCACCGCTGCCACATTTCTAATGTTGATTGCTTTTGTTTTGCAGAAAATCCACGCCGGGAAACTCCAGTTGGGGCCCTGCTGCAGAACGCTTTAGGACACTGTGAATTCCAGGGGGAGACAGCCCTCAAACACAAATTACAGGTAAGATAAGCGTTTGGATGGGAGGTAGTATAATGGAGTATTAGGAGAGGCGAGAGAGTGACAGTGGTACTGGTAAAGTCCTAGGACTCTTGATTTAAGAAACTCTGTGACAGGCATTTAACTTTGGAAAACATTTGGCCAATTACACGTGAACGTTTAGGCGTTATTAATGCTCGCTTGCCTGTCTTAGGGGTGCTGTCTGTGGGGCTTCTAGGGTTTTGGGGTCTGTTAGCACCGCTGCCACATTTCTAATGTTGATTGCTTTTGTTTTGCAGAAAATCCACGCCGGGAAACTCCAGTTGGGGCCCTGCTGCAGAACGCTTTAGGACACTGTGAATTCCAGGGGGAGACAGCCCTCAAACACAAATTACAGGTAAAATAAGCGTTTGGATGGGAGGTAGTATAATGGAGTATTAGGAGAGGCGAGAGAGTGACAGTGGTACTGGTAAAGTCCTAGGACTCTTGATTTAAGAAACTCTGTGACAGGCATTTAACTTTGGAAAACATTTGGCCAATTACACGTGAACCAACACGATGACAGTGTTCAGTAAAACGAACTTACTGCAAAACCACCACCCACCAGGCTCAAAAGTAGTAAAAAACAGTTATGCTCAGATAAAGTATGAAAAAGTATATTTTTATATCCCTAACAAAATAATCTCCCGCAAGACCCTCCCTAACCCCAACAAATAAATAGTCCTTCAAAAGTCCCCAAAAACCCAAACTCCCAATTCCCACCCCCCAAAAGTCTATAAAAAAGGGGCAAGGGACACTCTAGGGATGCATGGTGTTGACTTTGGCCTCCAGGGCATCATGCCTTAGGGCCAGGGCATCATACTGCTCCCGGAGGGTGGCGTGGTCTAGGCGGAGGCCCTCCAACAGATTTTGGTATTCTTTTAACTTCCGGACCTCCGCCTCCAGGTCGGACACTCTGTGCATTGCACGGCGCAAGCGAGCCTTTAGAGTACTGTGAGGGGCAGCCTTTGCTGCTCGGCGGTGGCGTCTGCCAGCCCGGCTCCGTATCGCCGGAGCACTGCGCTGGCCGGCAGAACGTGGGGTCACAGAGGAGGATGCAGGTGTCTCATTTGATGTACTGGACTGAGTGTCCTCCCCCTCCAGTTCTACCAGCCGCCGATATTGGGCAACAGTAGCATCCAGCCTCCGTTGCCGGGCCAGTAGAGTCTTCATACTCCTTGGTGCTTTTGATGTTTTAGTATTACCAACTATATGAAGAAAGAAAGACATAATCTGTAACCAATGCTCTTTAAGAATATGATTAACACAAAATGATTCAGCAGAAAGTTGTGTCACAGTACAACTAGCAACTAGCCAGCGCAGTACAAACCTATTGAGGCCAGTATCATGGGCGTCCGCATGGAGGGGCAAGGGGGGGCGCTTGCCCCCCCTCGGATTGCAGGTCCATCCAGTGCTGGCCCAGTGACAAATTACAATATGGTAATTACAGCAGGCTGGAACCGACAGACAGATAGAGGCAGAGACAGGGACAGAGAGATAGAGAGGGAGATGGAGAGGGAGAGAGAGAGAGGGATTGAGACTGAGGGTGACGGAGGGAGGGAGACAGAGAGGGAGACGGAGAGACGGAGACAGAGGGAGACAGAGAGACGGAGACAGAGGGAGACAGAGAGACGGAGGGAGACAGAGAGAGAGGGAGACGGACAGAGTGAGTGAGACAGAGGGAGAGAGAGAGAGGGATTGAGACTGAGGGTGAGGGAGGGAGACAGAGAGGGAGACAGAGAGACGGAGACAGAGGGAGACAGAGAGATGGAGACAGAGGGAGACAGAGAGACGGAGGGAGACAGAGAGAGAGGGAGACGGACAGAGTGAGTGAGACAGAGGGAGAGAGAGAGAGGGGGAGAGAGAGCAAGAGAGGGAGACAGGCAGAGAGGGAGGGAGACAGAGAGAGAGAGGGAGGGAAACAGAGGGAGGGAGACAGAGAGAGAGGGAGGGAGACAGAGAGAGAGGGAGGGAGAGAGACAGAGAGAGAGAGAAAGAAAGATGTGTGTAATGTGTATGCCAGGTCTGGTGGCTCAGTGGACGAAGGCATCCGCTTCAGGGGCATGAGTTCAACCTCATGGTCATAGTTTTTTTTGTTGCTCTAGATCCAACCCCCTCCCCCACTGACCCTGCCCCCTTCGGTGCGGCCCTTGGCCACAAACCACACTGTCAATTTGGCCCCGAGAGAAAGTTTGTGAGGACCCATGCTCTATAACCACATCCTCCTATTTTAGATTGAATTGTTTTTTTCTGACATTTTTTGTTTTTCCCTGTTTTAATGTAGTTGCCAGGTCGTCTGCTGTGGTGCCGCACAAGATCTTTCTCTTCCCCCTATGGGGTTCTTTGTTTATTTAAGCTCTATGTCGTGTTAGATTTAAAAAAAATGTATGTAATACTTGTGCTCAATCATGTCAGGACTCAGGAGATGGTGATGATGTTGCCCCCCCCCCTCAAACATTTCATAGTATTTTCGTAGTTCATCCAGTGACCGTCTACTCTCTGTAGATACACATCATATGCTATCTAAGAGTCAGATAGTACCATGATCCAGCTTACCTCTACACTCCACCACGACTGTCTGTTTCCTCACAGTCTCTTGTTTGGCCACTTGCGCCACCGCCGCATCCTCCCCAGAGTTGTCCTCGGACCCGGAGTCTACCACCACCACCACATCCGAGCTGGCCCCAGCACCAGATGTTCCACCTACAAAGTAGATTTAAGAATGTTAGATTACACCACTCACTAGTATTTGGTCTAGGAATGAAGGAACGTGAAAACAACAGAAAAAGTAATTGACTGTCTACTCTAGTCTAAAGTAAAAATGTCCCTCCTTCTCCACGGAAGGCTGTTGTCTTGCTGCACTTTTTTGTCACAATTGATGAATGCTTGCTTAATTTTAACACACACCATTTTTCTCTGAACAGACAGAAGCTGGACTTCTAAGGACAAGACCAACATCAACTTCAAACCAGGTGAAAGCTCGGCTCGACCACAAGAAATGTGTTCCATTACTCATCAACTCAGCACCAAGCACTTTTCCATTTCCAGCTAACTTAATTTTAATATATGTGTTTACTTTTACTTTTAATAAAGCTTTTAAACTTGAATAGACTCTGTGGTTTTTGGTCCTCCAGACTAGAGTGACTGAGCGAAAGGTTTTGCTAATTTTGGCAAGGAGGAGTCCGTGCCGCAGACACTACCAAGTTTATACAGTGTGCCAAACACGCCACTCTGAAAATGTATTACTCTGGTGTTTAGTGTCCATAGTTCGGTTTGTGGAGAATTGTCCCTGCAACAGTAGTATTATGGTTTGTGCTCCTATCTAAACACTATTTCGAAAAAAATTAAATTAGGAACGCTTGGACAACAGGTCCTCTATATTTAAATGAAAACTTACTGGGGCCAGCAAAGGAGCACTCGCCGCCCTGGCCTGCATCCTCCTTCTCCTCTGGAGGCACAGCATCCTCCTGTTCCACTTCCGTCCGCTTGCCCCTGGGGGGACCTAACATACAACATGAAAGAAAGAACAGAAAACATTGATGATTGCTGCTTGTCGATGTCCTTGTCAACCAAATCAAACATTTAGAAAGAACAAGAACCAACTATTTCAGCCAAAAAGAGGGCTACAAAGGAAGGACTGCACCTGAGCCTCTACTCTAGGGGCAGATTTACAAGCCCCTTGCAGCTCTTTTGCTCCGTTCTTGCGTCACTTTTGTGACGCAGCGCCACAACAAGAGAGGCGCCATGGTGTGGCGTATATTAACAACGTGACGCATATGGGAGATGCATCCCATTTCAAAGCCCTGCGCCATAAGGGAGCGCTCCAGCGCAAGGGAGGGCGTTCGTGCGCAGGAACGCATGCTAAAAGTGGCTATGGGGAATATATAAAATTTGAATCAGTCATTTAGGACAATGATGCGTCACTCAAACCCTGCACCTGCATGAAGCAGACGTACGGCTTGACGCAGCATTGCTGGAGCTGCGCCATCGTTGCGACGCAACTCCATCAATGAGCCGCCTTTACGGCACCGATGCGTAAACGCTTCGGTGACGTTTTGGGACCATGGTGTGCCGCATTGTAAATACGGCGCACCATGGGTGGTGCTGGCGTGCCGCACACTTTGCAGGGATGCGCAGGTAATTGCAAATCTGACACTTAGGGGCATACTTACGAGTTCTGGGCTGCACAACTCCAGAGGTGCACCAGAACAAATGCGTAACGCAAAACTAACCTTGCGTCACGGCAGATGCGCCGCAATTACAATGCGGTACACCCTGGCGCAAGGGTAGGCAGATGCGTGACGCATCTCGTGACGAAAGAGGGGCGCATCTCTAGAGTCGCGTCGCAGGCGCGATGCAACTCTAGCACTGCTCAGGGCTGCCCAATAAACAACATACCGCATCAGTCCTTACGCCTGCTTCAAACAAGCAGGCATAAAGAATTGACGTAGCAGCGTCGCGGAAGTGCCTGCGTTAAATCTTGTAGATTTCACGCAGGCACTTTTGCGAGGCGCACAGCTGCCTGACCGCCCCCCCCCCCCCTGTGTGGGGACGCACCCATTGTGGCGCAGGCCCAGGCCTTAACGTGGCGCGTCTCCCTAGATGCATCACGTTGTACATGACTCGCAGGGATGCGCCACGTTTACGTCGCTGTTGCGTCAGGTAAGGCAGCGTAAACGTGGCACAAGGGGCTTGTAAATCTGCCCCTTTGTGTCTAGCATTACGCAGTTCTGTAAAGTAGACTCATACATTACTCAGCCCAATTAAATGAACACAAAATAGAAAACAAATAAGCAGTGGCACCGCCACAGAGAAGGAGAGCAGTGCACCTGAAATGCACAGAAGATTTTGAAATATTAATTTACCTCTACTATCAATGTAATCGGCAGCATTATTGCTCTTTATAAAAAAGTTAAAACAAACATTTGCAATATAACACACAGAGCAGGGGAAAAAACAGAGTAGAGAGTGATGAAAAAATTGCTACTACTACTCACCAAGCCCGGGGACCTCCACTCCCAGCAGGCCGAGCAGGTCGCGCTCCCTGTCCAGGATATCCGTCCAGCGGTGGGTCACCTGGTTGTAGGTGCGCTGGACCCCCGAGATGTCAAACAGGGCCCGGCACACCTGATCCCACCGCTTCCGTCGCTCCTGGCAGTTGGTGTAGCCAGCAGCGATCCTGCCGCCTGCCGCGATGGTCCTGGGGAGAAGGCGCTGGACATAGAAAACCAGTGAGCCCACCTCCTCAGGGCTGAAGATCTCCCTGGGCACCACCATTTCCGCCCTTAAACGGCCACACGGGAGCCGGGCACGGGCTGCGGGGCCCGTCTTGGGCAGCTTCACTGCTGTCTTCACCATGGTCTGGGCAGGTGGTAGGAACAAGGAGAAAAAATGAAAAAGAATAAGACTAGGGAAGAAGAAAATAAAAGTTTAAAAAAGTAGTTGAAAAGTAAACAAAAGTAGCAAAAAACACAAAAATATAAAGCTAGAAAACTAGAGGGATAGATAATAATTTCAATAGATTCAAAAAATATTATAACAAGCAAAGGATGGCAGAGATATAGAGAGGATTAGAAACACCACCTAGCCCAGAGTCCAGACACAGGAATGAATGAAAAACAAGATGGCGGCCCGATCCCTTGAGCGTAAGTAAGTTCGCACGCGATTTCTCTCGCGAACTCGTGCGAACTTGTATTCGCAACGCGCTCATTCCGCGAGATTACACTTCGCGGGCGGAAACAAAAATACGTCACGCAAACAAAATGGCGGCGCCCATACTCGACCTTGGGGTAATTCGCACGAGTTTGCGGCTTCTACGGTCGATTTCGCACGACGTCGCGCCTCGCGAATAGAGCGAAATTACAAAAAAACAATTTTTGCAAAAACAAAAGCTATGAGCAGGTGCAAAAGTTCAACCTCATCATTTGTAACCATTTGTAACCATTCCCTGTAGTGCTTCCTGAAGGGGCCCTCCAGAATTCGGTTAGGTTCCTGTTAAAAAAAAAAAAATTGCAACAAACAGGAAAAGGAAAGGAAAGGGAGCAGATAAGCAGGTGCCAGCCTTCATTAATGTCAGTTGGGGCAGGGCAGGTGTTGTTGTAATTTTATTTTGCTAAACTTAAAGCACTTAGCAGGTGTGCTTTGCTTTGCCACAATAATGTACACTCACTGGTCAACCAGAGGGTGCTCTGATGACACAGAGGGTGGCATGGGTGTGCCAGCCAGAGGGTGGCATGGGTGAACCAGAGTGCCAGTGTTGACAGAGGATGGCAGTGCTTTGCTTTGCTTTGCCCCAATAATGTACACTGGTGAACCAGAGGGTGCTGTGCTGTGATGACACAGAGGGTGACATGGGTGAGCCAGAGGGTGGCATGGGTGAACAAAGAGAGTGCCAGTGGTGACAGAGGGTGGCAGTGATGAAGAAAGGCTTGCAAACAGGCTGGGCACGTAGAAACAACAAGTTCGCAAAACTGGCGACCCGACAAGTAAGTTCGCAATTTGCGAAATTGCACAAAACCCTCGCGAACTTGCAGAAACCCGTGCGAACACAAAAAATAAAATCCGCAAAATCCGCGAGGATTCGCGGATTTTGCGGATTTTCGCAATCCGCAAATTCGCAAATCCGCAAATTCGCGGATTGCGAATCCGCAAAATCCGCCCATGCTTACAATTTATCAATGAGCTCATCTGCTCTTGGAATGGGATGTGCATCTGTCCTAGTGACAGCATTGAGACCTCTGTAGTCCACACAAAACCTCATTTCTCTCTTTCCATCTTGGGTACGAGGTTTTGGCACAAGGACCACTGGGCTAGCCCATGGGCTCTCAGATGGCTCAATCACTCCAAGCTCCAACATATTTTGCACCTCAGCCTTTATACAATCCCTGACATGGTCAGGTTGCCTGTAGATCTTATTCTTCACAGGCAGACTGAAACCAGTGTCCACCTCATGGGTGCACCAGTTAGTCCGACTGGGTGTGAGTGAAAACATGTGTCTGTGGGCCTGCAACACCTGTCTGCAGTCCACCTGTTGCTGCTCAGTGAGGCTGCCTGCCAAGGCTACTCCATCAACTGAACCATCATCAGGGTTCTGGGAAAGCAGGTCTGGGAGAGGGTCACTCTCTTCCTCCTGATCCCCATCTGTGGCCATGAGGAGACTCATGTCCACCCTGTCAACAAATGCTTTCAAACGGTTTACATGGAGCACCCTGTGGGGGCTCCTAGGGGTTCCAATGTCAACCACATCGGTGACTTCTCCCTTTTTCTCAATGATAGGGTAGGGTCCAGTCTATTTGTCCTGGAGTGCTGCTGGGCCCACTGGGTCCAACACCCACACCTTCTGCCCTGGCTGGAACTCAACTAGAACAGCCTTTTGGTCATGCCAAGCTTTCTGTAATTCTTGGCTGGCCTCCAGGTTTTTGGATGCTCTCTCCATATACTCAGCCATCCTGGAGCGGAGAACAAGTACATAGTCCACTACATCTAGCTTAGGCTTTTTGAGAGGTAACTCCCATCCTTCCTTCACCAAACATAGGGGACCCCTTACAGGGTGGCCAAACAAAAGTTCAAAAGGGCTGTAGCCAACCCCCTTCTGTGGGACCTCTCTGTAAGCAAAGAGCAAGCAGGGTAAAAGGGTGTTCCATTTCCGCCTAAGCTTCTCTGGTAATCCTTTTATCATACCCTTGAGGGTCTTGTTGAATCTCTCCACAAGCCCATTGCACTGTGGGTGATAGGGGGTGGTGAACTTGTAGTTCACTCCACACTCCTTCCACATTGCTTTTAAGTATCCAGACATGAAGTTGGTGCCTCTGTCTGAAAGAACCTCCTTTGGAAAGCCCACTCTTGAGAAAACTGCAATGAGGGCTTTTGCCACAACAGGTGCTGTTGTGGTCCTCAGGGGAATTGCTTCTGGATACCTGGTGGCATGATCCACTACCACCAGTATAAATCTGTGCCCAGATGCTGTTTGAGGATCCATGGGACCCACAATGTCTATTCCAACTCTTTCAAAGGGTACCCCCACCACAGGTAGTGGTATCAGGGGGGCCTTTGTTGTGCCACCTGACTTACCACTGGCTTGGCAAGTGACACAGGAGCGACAAAACTCCTTGACATTTTCTGACATGTGAGGCCAGTGAAAGTGAGGGACAAGCCTGTCCCAAGTCTTGTTCTGGCCTAGGTGTCCTGCAAGGGGAATATCATGGGCCAAGGTGAGAAGGAAACCCCTAAACTTCAAAGGTATGACCAACCTCCTGGTGGCACCAGGCTTGGGGTCTCTAGCCTCTGAGTAAAGGAGTCCATCATCCCAATAAACTTTATGGGCACCTTGAGCATTCCCTGCAGCCTCAGCAGCAGCTTGCTGTCTGAGGGGTTCAAGTGAAGGGCAATCTAATTGGGCCTGCCCCAGGTCTGCCCTTGAGGGTCCCCCTGTCCCCAGAAACTCAACCTGATCAGGCTCAAGTTCCTCAGAGACAGTCTCCTCTTGGACTGCAGAATCAGCTTCCTGTGAAGGCTGAAACTCAACCTGGGGCAAGTGGGAAGGCACAGCCTTAACCCTCTTGCTCCTTCTCTTGGGTTGTGGTTGGTCTAATGTTTCAAGATCCACCACTAGTTCAGGAAGGCACTTCTTAGCCTGAGACCTTGTCACTGCAAGGACATGAGCTGAAATCCCTAGCATTTCTGCATGAGTCCTGTACTCCACTTCTGACCAAACTGAGCTTTCAAGATCATTGCCTAACAGACAGTCTACTGGGAGGTCTGCATTTACCACAACTTTCTTTAGGCCATTTACCCCTCCCCAGGAGAAGTTCACAACAGCCACACTATGTGAAGCAGTGGAGTTGCTTGCATTGGTCACTAGGTAACTTTCACCTAGCAAAATCTGACCAGGGTCCACAAAGTCAGGTGTCACCATAGTGACACTGGCACAAGTGTCCCTGTAGGCCTGAGCCAGTTTATCATTGATTAAAGGTGTCTGCCTATACTTGCCCAGGTTACTGGGGCTCACAGTAGTGGACAAAGTCAAGTCCACATCATAGAGCAGAACAGCCTGAGTAGGGATTCTGACTAGGCCAGATTCCATCTCAGTACCCAAGGTTAACCCTACTATCCCCATAGGTTGTGCACTACCACTGCTGACTGTACTAGGGGGTGCAGTTGTTTTAGGAGCTGCAGTGGCAGGAACTGGATTTTTCTTAGTGCATTCACTGCCCCAGTGTGAAACTGATTTGCAGGTATTACACCAAGGTTTCTTTGGGCCATCATTCTTCTTTTTCTTTTTGTCATTTTGGGAACCACGCTCCTTATTACGAGTTTGGGGGCCTGAAGACTTTTGGTCCTTTTCTTTATCTTTCTGATTCCCACCCTTCTGGTCCGTTTTCTTCTGGTCACCAAGGTTCTGGGGTTTCTGCTTAATCCTTGTTCTGACCCATTTGTCTGCCTTGTTTCCCAATTCTTGGGGAGAGGTCAGATCAGAGTCAATAAGGTATTGATGCAACAGCTGGTTCTGACAGATATTAAGGATCTGCTCTCTCATTATAAGATTGCACAATCCTGTATAGTCTGAGACTTTACTTCCCTGCAGCCAACCCTCCAGAGCCTTAGTGGCACAATCAACAAAATCAGTCCAGTACTGAGTCTGTGCTTTTTGGGTGTCTCTGAACAACAACCTGTATTGCTCAGTGGTTAGGCCAAACCCTTCAATAAGAGCACTCTTCAGGACAGAGTAGTTTTTGGCATCCTCAGGTCTAACTGTGAGGAGCCTATCCCTCCCTTTCTCAGAAAAGGAGTACCATAAAATTGCAGCCCACTGATCCTGAGGAACCTGCTGTACCATGCAGGCTCTCTCAAGAGCAGTCATCCATTTGTGGATGTCATCCCCTTCCTTGTAGGGGGGCACAATTTTTGTCAGGTTTCTATTGTCATAGCTCCTGTCTTTCTCTTTAGAAATTTTGCTGCCACCAGTGGCGTCTAAGCCACACAACTTCTGTTCTCTTGCTAAAGCAAGTTTAGCTTGAGCCAAGGCTATCTCTTCCCTCTCTATCTGGAGTTGGACAGCCCTCATCCTGGCCCTATGCTCTTTACTCTGGGGGGAAGTCATTCCCCTTTGAGATTCTCTTGAGACACTAGAAACGTGAGAGTCCCCTGATGGAGATCTCACCCTTCTGTTGCCTAGGAGAATTAGGTTGTATGGTCTGGGGAGGTGCTGGCCCTCTTCATTCCCATGTAGGTCTAAGTTGGCCTGGTTAAGCCTGGCAACTACAACCTGGTTACCCTGCTGATCCTGATTCTCAGGTTCTTCTTCTTCTGAGCCCTCCTCCTCTTCCTCCTCTCCTTCATCCTCTGGAGTGGTCTCATCCTCAGAGTGGTTCACTCCATCTCCTAAATCTAAGGGAGCTGCACTCGCCTTATCTAAGTCATCCTTTTCCAGGATGGCTATCAGGGAAGGAATGGTAGGGGCTCTGCCCTTTTGTAGCCCCCTTGCAGTGCACAAGGCACCCACGTCTTTGTGGCTAGGTTTGTCATAGCTGGAAGTTGCCTTGGTGGGGTCAACTGTCACAGGGATAGAGCCTGAAGCTCCACCTGCGTCAGACATGACTGCTAGTGAGGTGTAAGTGGTGCACTTACCTACACTAAGTGTTTTCCTACTGTACCTTGCTAGTGAGTTGTAGACAGGGTGTGCTAATCCCTTTAATCTACAACTACTAAGTTCAGTAGAACTTAATATGCTAAGCTTTTGATTTATATGTACCTAAGGTACTTGATGTGATCTTTCAATTTGATAAAAGATTGCAATGGTAAAACAACAGCAAGCTCAAACCCGCACCGCTGCGCACCAATGTGGCAAGTTGGCCTGATATATGATGTTTCCAATTCTGGAACCACCTTGTATCAGTCCAAACAACCCTTATGGTGTCTGGTTGTAAGTCAACCTTATTAGACAAGCTATCCTAGGGGTAGCATAGACTAAGCAGCCTTAAAGGCTTAACTTTAGAGGTTGTGCTAAGCGAGCTGTTTTACCAATCACAATCCTGTAATATCAAATGAAAGGACACCACACAAGTATATATTATAAAAATATATGTGTTTATTTCTAAAATAATCCCCAGTACTCTTTATGAGCAAAGGGGCACAAGGGTTAAATCAAAAGCACAGTATAACATACAAAGTTGCACAATTATGGATGAGGGCAGGTTGCCACTCAAACCATATATTAAGAAAGTGGTATAAAGAGATACCAATTGAACAGTGGTTAGGCCTAGGGCCTAGGGAATCGCTGGGAGCAGTCGGGACTAGCAATGCTGAAGTCGGGAAAAGCTCGCGGGATTCGGGTGCAGCACGTAAAGTGCGGCTTGCACCAATGCAATGTCAATGGTGCGTAAAAGTTACACAAAGAGAGTTTAAGGTTACTTCCGCTGAACCTACAAGGACAAAACCTTAGACACAGACCCAAGAGGTGTGTACCAGTGTGGGAACACCGGCGTTGCAATGTTACCTCACCCACAGGAAGCGGGTGCATAGGGTCGAAGTGGCGTCGGGTTTCGTCACGCAGGTTCTGGGTGCATGGAGCTGAAGATGCTGCAGGCGATGGGAAGCTGAAGTGTCCGGTGTGATCCAAGGGTGGATCGGAGTCGAGAAGTATCTGAAAGCAGAGGGGACAGAGTCTGGGTCACTCAGCAGTGACCAGGGTGGAACCAGGACGGAACCAGGCAATGTCGGGCGCAATCAGGTGGTTGTCGAGGAGCTTCTCTCCGCTATCACGTGGGCTCTGGGGCCTCTGTGACGTCCAGCAGCAGGTCACGATCTGTCCCACGCAGGCTCTCGCTGTCGCCGCAGTCCGCTTCAAGATTGGAGCAAACAACACTTGGCAAAAGCAATCCACGCAGGACTGGGAGATTGCTTCTCACTCGGACCAGGAGGGTCAGAGCGGGTGCTCCTTTTCACAGGAGCTGGTGTAATTCTGGAGCAACCAGAATCACGAGTCGGTTTTAGGTTTTCTTTGGCACAGGGGCCACAAGCCAGCTGGCAAGTGACCAGGCCAACGCATCGAGCCAAGACAAGCAGAAGGGCCCCACGCAGCACTCGTTGAGTGTAGAGGGGTGAGCTTTGGTGCAAGTATGGCTCAGGGTTGGGGCTTCTCAAACCCCGGTGTACAGCTTTGAGGGTCACTCGTGGGCTGCACGGTCAGCGTCTCGTGGCCTTTTCAAGATGGCGTGCCCCACGCTTCCGGTCGCCTCCATGGGTCTCAGCTCTGCAGGGACAGTGGATCAAGCTGTACGAAGGCAGGCAAGCTTGATCTCGTCGATCTCTGTCGCTCGAGTTCCGGCGGGAACTGCAACAAAGCAAGGGTCGAGGTGCTGGATGGTGCCTGTTTGCACAGGATGGTCACTTCTTGACCACAAGGGATATTCTTCAGTCTTCTACGTTGAGTAGGATGTCGAAGGGTCCAGAGTTTCGTTTCTTATGTTTCGTCAGGATAATCTGAGTTGCATTGGCACTGCTCCCACTCTTATTCGAATCTGGTGGGCTGGATTACCTGCTAGGTCCCCTCCTATGGGTGGGACCCAGGAAGGGGGTGGATACACCCCTTTCCTTTGATCCAGGCCGCGCTGGGACTGGGTCTGGTGTGCCCCAGAACCGGTTTGGCCGGATTATGCAAGGGGCAGCCTTGTGCTCCCCAGGCAGTGTCTGGTTTCTTTCAAACCTCCCTGCTACAATCCACTATCTCCTGTCTGGGTGGTGTGACACCTCCCTGCGACAGGAAACCCTTTGTCCAGGCCTCCTCTGCTGAGTTTCGGTCGGCAGCAGGAGTTCAGACTTGTGTCTGTGGCAGAAGCATCCATTTTGTGGATCTAAGGCTCTTTTAAAAATCAACCGCGTTTCAGTAAAGTAACATGTCTTCTCCCTCTAGAGGGGTGGAATGCTATCCCCGTCGACAGAACTGTCGAGGGGATAGTATTCCAAATCGTATGACACCTTACACGACATGTTTTGATAAAGGTTTATATGTGTCCAGATATAGGTTTAAATATAGGTATACTAGATCTAAGCAAGGGGTGATTACACCAACTTGCCCCAGCTAACGAATCAGCCAGTTGTGTCAATTTAAGAACCAGCCAGGGGTGGCAAAAGATATGCTGCAGCCCCTGGTAGGCCTTGGTGGCACCTATGCCCTGAGCACCTATACTGCATGGTACAGGGGCTGACAAGGAGTCCATTTCCAATTGTGGTATGTACCTATAGCACATGTATTACGAATTTAGAGAGAGAACAGCAGGCTGGGGGTCTGATTAGCAGGCCCACAGCCTCGGTAATTCGAAAACCAGTGAAGCAAAAAGCAAAAAATTGGGGTGACCATAGGATAGCAGACCCTACTCTCCTACATTTAGTCTGGGGGTAGAAGTGGGAACTGGGTGAATTACAACTGTGCCTTCTGCAGTGTTGTTTGGTATCTTCGAATTAGGCGATTTACAGGGTTTTTTCAGAGGAGGTAATTGATCGCTTTCTAATACCCCATCAGAAATGTCATCAGAAATTTCCTGAAGACACCCATTTTTTCGCTGCTCAAGGGGAATATTGCCAGGGAGATCTTTCTCCACCACCTCTACATCCCTTGGCGTAGTGCTGGCCATTGCTTTTTGTGATAATAATAATGGATCTAACGTATCAATATTTAATGTTTCCTCTATTGAGATAATCTGTCTTTCAATATCCCCGACTGCCCCTGTTAAATAGTTCAACAAAGTCATGTTGATCTTCCTATGCTTACTTGGTACTTTTGATGTATGACTCGCCGCCTGCTTCCTTTTCCCCATAGTGTTGATCGATTAATTACCTACTACACTTATAGGGCTACAACTCAGTATCCTTGAGGAAAGGGTCAACCAATACACGGACTATACACTAGCTCAGCCCCACAAAATGTAAAGTGCAATGTACGTTTCCCTATGAAAATATCAAAGTCCAAAAGAGAAAAGTGCAAATACTATCCCTAGATTACAGTTATCATCAGATCCTTTTTAAATAATCATGGTTTCACAGAACTGTACCAATGCTGTTAAAATACTATTAAAAGAATAAACTGTGCAATGTTCAAAAATACCAAGTCCAAATATACAAGCAGCAGGGTTCTTTAGGGTGCAAGTTGCAAGTTATTTAGGGTAGCCAATAAGTGACAGAGTTCACAGTCTTTGACCAATTACAGATACAGGAACACTAAAGTTAGTTGGTCACAGTACCTTGCTGGTGGATCCAGATTTTGAGGCAGAATCCAGGATGTTAGAGAAATGGCCCTGCCCTGCCTATTCCTGGCATTGAAGGGGGGAAAATGGGCCTGCCCTTGGCCCGGCTTAGCCCAGGCGCGGCCCGGGCACGCCTGCGTGCATCCCTCACTGCAGGAGCCCATGAGCACTTTTAACCACGCCTGCTGGCACTCCGGTGATGTTGGCGGGTGCGGGACGGCACGATTTGCCAGAATGGACCCTGGGGAGTGTATTTATTTATTTATGCGTTTTTATATAGCGCAGACTTTACCCGAAGGTGTCAGAGCGTTTCACAATAGGAACAGAACTGATACATGAGAACATTACAAGTGAGCAAAATACAAAAGCAAATGTTACATTAAATGAAGCAAAAATGACAATCGTGAGCCAACAAAATACAAGAGGTAGCAAACGGTGCATTACAGCAGGAAAAGTGACGTGTGCAGGGTACAAAAGCGTACAAAGTAAACATAGAGGTATAATACTGCAATGTATGGAGGACACTCAAGCACAAGAACAAACGTTACGTAGGCACTGGTGGCACTTGTGCAGGTATCGAAAACAAACAAATGTAAGAGGTAGAAAACAGTGTGTTACAAGAGAAAGTGACGGGTGCATGTTACACACGAGTACCAAACACAGGTAGAAGGATAATACTGCAATAAATGGCAGACTCTCAAACCACAAGAACACACTGGGAAGACACTTCCAAAGTCATGTAAAGTAGATTTTTCTATAATGGAAGGGCTTCCTTCAAATAATAGAGAGGGCATGGATTACATTTGGAAGTGTCTTTGAAGGAGGAGAAGTTTGAGGTTAGTTTTTAAGGCCTGGGAGGAGGTGGTGGTCCGGAGCTGAGGCGGAAGTGAGTTCCAGATTCTCACTGCGCTGCCTGAAAAGGATTGGCCCATCGATCTTTCCTTCTTGAAAGTGGGAGGTTCAAGCAGTAGATTTTCTGCATTTCGTGATTGTCTAGAGCCTCCAGAGAGTTTCAGTTTATTCGCCAGGTAGCGCGGAGAGGAGGAGTGCAAGGCTTTGTGGGTGATGCAGGCAGTCTTATAGATAGCTCTAGCCTCGATGGGAAGCCAGCGGAGGGTGGATAACATGGGAGTGATGTGGTCGCTTCTTTTGGCCCCATAAATGAAACGAGCTGCTGAATGGAAAACAGACTTAAGGGGGACAGGTGGGATTTGGGGAGGCCAGTCAGAAGAGTATTGCAGTAGTCCAGTCTGGAGAGGACCAGCGATTGGACCAGGGTTTTAAGGTCATGCTCCGGGAAGAAGCGACAAATCCCCCAAAGAAGGCGCAGTTGGTATCGTGCAGACTTTGCAATTGAATTAATGTGGGAGAGTAGATTGAGTTTTGTGTCGAGTATGACACCAAGGGATTTTGCGCTGTCGACAATGATGGGTTTATTGTTCAGCAGATTCATCTGGTCCATCCATGATTGAACCGGGGGAGGGGAAAGTGAGGAGGAGAGGAGGAGGAATTCAGTTTTGGAGGGATTCAGAATCAGTTGATGTGTTGACATCCAGTTTTGAATGGAGTCGAGCGTAGAGCTTAGGACGGAGAGATCGTGAGTGGAAGCAACCTTGAGGTAGATTTGAGTGTTGTCTGCGTAGAGATGATAGTTGACCCCAGATTTACTTAGGAGATTTCCCAGAGGTTCCAAATAGAGATTGAACGTGGGTGCAAGAATAGAGCCTTGGGGAACACCTTGACCCACCGCCAAAGGGGATGAAAGACTGTCCGCTATTTTGATCACTTAGGATCTATCAGAAAGGAAAGAAGAAAACCATTTAAGCACAGTGCCCTCCATGCCCATATTCTGTTGAAGAGTGTTGAGGAGGGTGTTGTGATTGACAGTGTCAAAGGCTGCCGAAAGGTCAAGGAGAATTAGAAGACAAGACCCCCCCTGAGTCTAGTATTCGCAGCGCGTCATCGATCACTTGCAGCAGGGCAGTTTCAGTGCTGCAGTTTTGGATGAAGCCGGACTGAAAATTGTCAAGAAGATCATTGTCCTTGATATGACGATAGAGTTGTTTCGCAACATATCTTTCTGTGATCTTCGCAAGAAAGGGTAGGTTAGTGATAGGGCGGAAGTTGTTGAGGTCATTCGCCTCCGCAGTGGGTTTTTTAAGCAGAGGGGTGACCTGTCCAGTTTTGAAGGGAACAGGAAGGGAGCCTTGACAGACGGAGAGGTTGACCAGAGTGGTCCAATAGGGAAGAGAATGGGTATAGAAGTTTATGGCAATGGCACTAGGGATGGGGTCCAGCGAGTGGTTGGAGGGCTTTGTTTCGAGGATGCACTTGAGGAGGACATCTTTAGAGATGGGGCCGAAGTTCTGCCAAATGGCTAGTGATTTGCGCTCCTCTGGAGGGGTAGGATGAGCGACCTGAACCACAGGTGATTTCACTTTTTCGTCAAAGAATACAGCAAAATCAGCAGCTTTCTTAGTAGAATCCTCCAATTTGAGGTTTGGGGAGAGTAGTTAGTATTCTTGATGAGATCAAATAGTTTTTTGGGTCTATTTTTGGCTGAGTCAAGGAGGGTTCTGAAATGTGATGCTTCCCAAGGAAGATATGCTTGTGGTACTTGGATCTTGCTGAATGAAGCGTAGCCAAATTATCGGTTGAGGGTGCTCGCTTCCATTGTTTCTCCAGGAGTCTTAGGTGCTTCCTTTCTTCATATAGGGATTTGTTGAACCAGGGCGCTGAAGGAATGGGCCTTTTCTTTTTGCTTTGGAGAGGAGCGACGCTATTGATTTCGACTGCAAGGACTGAGAGGCATTGTGAGGTGAGATCGTCAACATCTAGGTTCGGGTCTAGCCTTGGAAGTGACAGCAAAGCTGATTCACAGAGGGAAACAGTGTCAATATTTTTTTAGTGTCACAGAACCAGGAGGTAGCCCTCTTAGGTTGGCCAAGAGTTATAGAGTGTGCTAGGTGAAGAGAGAACGGAATGAGGAGGTGGTCAGACCAGTCTACGTGAATAGGGGTAGCGATAGAAAGCATGCCTGCTTTAGAAATAAGAAGGTCCAGGATTGAGCCCTTAGAGTGTGTTGATTCTGTGCAGTGTTGGATAAGACGGTTTGTAGAGAGGAAGGTGGCCAGCAAGTTCGCGGAAGAGTCTTGCAGGGAGCCCCAGTGGAGATTGAAGTCACCCACGAAGGTCTGATTGTCACTTTGTGCGTATTGGTCGCTGATGAAGTCAGTGAGTTCCTCCATAAACGAAGGGCCGCTGCCAGGTGGGCGGTATATGACATGGAATCTGAGGGGTGAGCGGTGGTGTAGTTGAAGCTCAAGAGATAGACATTCAAAAGTGCGGAAGACGCTGATGGGAAAAGCCTTGAGTTGAAGGGAGTTTCTAAAGATGACTGCAACCCCTCCCCCAACTTTGATAGGTCTGTCATTCCTGAGAATAGAATAGCCTGTGGGTAAAAGGAGATCAAACATAGAGTGAGAGGTATCGTTGAACCAGGTCTCTGTTAGGAAGAACAGGTCAATATTGTGAAGGGTGATGGTATCAGAGATTTCGAGTTTGTGTTTTATTGCAGATCTGCAGTTGTGGAGCAGGCAGCGCAGTTCTGTCGAGACTATTTTGGTGACGGGGGCACTTGGGATAAGAAGGGTGATAGGGATATTATACCTATATGGGGGTGCACGGGAGGGTTTAGGTGGATGCTTGGTTCTGACAGAGGAGATGGTTGGAATAGAGTAGGTAGTTGGGTTACTCGGAGATGCTGGTTGAAGAAGGGTTGCGTTCATGGGCTTGTGTGAGTGAGCGATGTTTGCAGATGACAGGTTATGCTTGGCTATGATGGGGTGAGGGGACGAGGTGCATCTCATGGGAAGGTGAGAGTTTTACAAAGGAGTTGAGGTGAATGGGAAGGTTGAAATCTTAGAGCTTAAAAGTGAAATGGAAGCTACAAGCTGGGAGATGAAGGTGATAAGAGAGCATAGCTTATTTTCAAGAGAGAGTAGGGCAGAGCACGGAAGGTTGGGTGTCTCGATGGCAAAAGGAGGGGGTGATATAGATGGTGGGAGGCAGGAGGAGAGTTGAGGTATAGGGTTCATAGGTGGGGAAAGGTGGAGGGTGAGAGCGGGGTTGGTGTTTCAGAGGTGAAGGGAGAGTTGTCTTTGTTGGCGTTGCACGAAGAAAAGGAATTTAGGACATGTTTAAGGGACAGGAGGAGAGTTGAGGTATAGGACAGGACAGGAGGAGAGTTGAGGTATAGGGTTGTAGCAGGGTTTCCGTTCTCCCACAGAACTGTGCATAGAGATCTAGAACCTTAGTGAATTAGGGTGACCCAAAACTCACCTTAGTATCAGAAATCCCCTTACCGAGCTAGCTACAGTGTCTCATTGGTCATAACAAACTCCCAATGATTTAGACAAACCAGAACATGAACTTAGATTACCTTAGGTATCGTGGAACACATGAACACTCTTTCGTTCTATAATCAGTTCAAACCAGAACAAGGAGTAATGAGGACACGTGCATATTTGAAATATTTATTAATCAATGCAATGTTCTCAAACGCAGTATCTTGTACAATACTAACAAACAGATTATTAGAATCAAAGTTATCAGCATAGTTACTAGTCCATAGTACGCAAAGGGTGAGAGCATATTAAATGTTCAAATTATTAGGAATTAGCAACACCTATTTCTCACCTCCCTATTTAGCATATTATATTATATTATGAAGGTCTCTTTTGGGTTTTAGCAGGGCGGGCCCATACCTCTAAAATCAGTAGGAGCGGATCACATCATCAGCTACCAGCTCTCTGCATGCGAAGCATCTTCAAGTGTGTTCATGCATTTCCTGTAACTCTATCTTAAACCCGCGTAGAGCTCAAATGTTGGCAGCAACTGTATTTGTGTTATGTCTAATGTGGTACGAGGATCAGGCCTCCCAGCAACCTTGTGTTAGGTTATTCTTAGAGGGTTCTGCTCTCAGTGTGCAGACAGTGTACCAAGCACAACTGATATCAGAGCAATAACATATTATTCTCAAATAAATCACATCTTTCGTCTAGGTTGAAAGCTACAATAACAATTATGTGTCGTGTGCAAACTGAAGCCGAAGGAAAATATGTCGTTTAAACATTTACTAAACTCATGCTAACTTAACACATTATATAGAAAAGCAGTAACTATATGACACCCCCCCAATGATCCGAGGACGGTCAAAAACAAGCCAATACTATAATAAAGGCATAACATGAAAGCAGAGTTCAACAATATTGAGCCAAGCTAAATGTATGTAAATGCATATATAAAAACTATATAAAAAAATGTACGAATGCCTATAGTGGCCAAAACAAAAAGCAATCATAAGTCATCAACTCCAGGGCAATTATAACATTATAGGCCTAAATCATATAGTCAAATGTTCATAAGAAAAAAGGGGCACTTTTGTCAAAAATTCATGTGCCATAGTAATAAAAGTCTCCAAGGCATCTCATGATTGGACAGTATATGCAAAATAAGCAGCAACAGCCTCCAACATGAAATCACTGTCCTCATCCGAAAACAGTTCAGCAACCCAATTAAGCAATGGGAAAGAACATACGTGCTCCTCCAGCACCGGATCCTCTTTCAACATCAGAGGACAACTCGGTGGGTTCTCAAGAACGCTATGTGCCAGAAAGTCATGCGCCGCTGCGGGTATGTCCCACTGACCCATTAGTCCATGCATCGCTGCCAAGGCCATAACCCTTTCGCCAGAACAAACCAACTCGTGAGCAACTACGGGGCCCATCAGGTGATTAAAATCGACGTCAGGAGAAGTCTTCAAGCATAGACACAAATCAATGGCCCAGTTGAAATCGCAGCTCAGGCAATTAAACACAGGCTGGACACATGTGAAATGGGAAAATCTAAAAGATAATCCAAAAGCCGTGCTTAAAGTCGCAAGCGGCAGGGTGCCATAGTAATCAAGCATCCGGTTACGACACAGTGTCATGAGGCGTCGAACGGCTTCTTGCGCAGGAAGGGCATCCATGTTTTATAAAGCAAAACAATATCAAAACGCCTGCAACCAAAGCCAGCAAAACAGGAAATCCGCCAAACAAACTTGAAAATATAGAATGGAAGAACGCGGGGATCACACCAAATACTTTTTCAAACGTAGTCACGAGACCACTGCTAACCAATTTAAAAAAATGTGCGAGGCCAGACGTGGAGGAGGCATTAAAGATTTGATGAACCAGCTCGCAAAAATGAAACGGCAAGTCAGTATTTAAAAGTGCCTGCACCTCTGTGCGTGTGTTCGCTATGTGAAGGACATAAGTTTCACGGGCCGAGCTCAGGGCCACTTCTTTTTGAGACAAAAGGGCTCTTATTCGGCTCATACCATTGAACTCCGCTCTCAAGGTTGGGATGCGCGGCCAGATGGAAACATCTGAATTCCCATGCGTGGGTGGATACAGAACATTTTTGCAACACACCACCCGTTCAGATACAGTTACCACATAAGCGATACCGATTATTAAACCACAACATTCCTCGTTATTCAAAAGCAAAAAACTACCGTTTGTCAATAATGTAAACGTGGGAATTATCGCTGGAACTGGTGTACCTTTTAAAACACAGGCTAAATTAGGCCGGTCCTGATTACAAGAACCGTGTAACTGGATATGTCTGCATATCAATGAGCGGTCAGGCGACTGCGTGCACTCTTCACCATTAAGATTCACTTCCTTTCCATCCTTTAAACATCTGTAAGTGTATGGTAGAGACCATGCCTCATGGAGGAACGCGCTGCCTAGTGGTTCATATCGGCCTATTGCAATATATCGCATACAATTTGTGAATTTGTACAAAGCAAATGGTAATGTAATCAATCCATGAATAAGCCATGTTGCAGCAGTGGCTTCAGCTACAGAATAGGGTAAAGATTCTAACCTTTCAATATGTAACATAGATAATGATGCATCACGCATTGATAGCATGCGCTGTTTGTCAGTCAAATTAAATGGGGCAAAAAGGGAAGACACGTTCATGTAGCTCCAGGGCACGCGACCTGCCTTAAGTGTCTGTAGGGTCCATGCAAACTGCATTACGGAACGTAATTGATTCTGACCATGGTATAATACAGAAACCTCATCATGCACAATGTCAACAACAGAAGAAACAATATTATTCAACGTATACATTCGGGAAGAAAGCATATTAATACTGTTATCGACAACAGCAAGAACTTTTTTCAAATTAGCTTGGTCATTTGCCCTTAGACGTTTAGCAGCCTCAATTTGTGAAAATTTCCAAATTTCATTGTAAACCGCATAAAGCCAGCGTTTAGTTCTACCTTTAGCTGGTCCTTTTATAAAATCATTTAAATCCACATTATCACTTAATTGGGACAGATGTAGTTTAACTGCAGCCAATGTGGAATGTTGGAGCCAATTTTGACACAATTTGCGTACTGAGTAAGTAGTGACAGTGTGATCAGTTTCAAAACGTGGATCAGGTTTGACTTGTGTAAAACCTTCAGAAAAACCCAGAAAACGATGTTGGCAAGAATCAGAGCTTCTATGCCACATCAGCCAACCCTTTGGATCCAAACTGGATACATTAAAGGATGAATTGTGCATTAGTGTTTGTAATTCACGAATGGACAATTTAGTGTAATTACTCCAACCTGAATATTCTTCCAATTCGGGGATAGTTGGTGTATTTAATTTTTTAGAAGTAGCCAATCCAAAGCATGTTGTTTGAGAAATGGTAGAATTTAGAAACAGCATGTGATTCGGGATGAGACATGCTCGATGCAAAGCCTCAGTGCCTTGTACCTGCCAATTTTTGGTACCCCAAACCGATTTAAGGTCAATAACCTCCTTCCATAGCTCGTAGCCATCCACAGCTAACTTGTCTAGGAAGGACTTCGAATACAGTAATTTAGTATCGGTAAGTCTAACTTTGGACATGGACTTTTGTGTCATTTTAAAATACAACGACTCAGGATTTGATTGATTAAAGTCTGTAAAATAAGTGTATTTTTCCAGAAACGTACTGGAGCTACCCTGTAATGGAGCTGGGCAATGTTCCCACTGTGTGTAATTTACATTAACCCTCCTGGAACTTGTTTTATGCAGAAAATGATTTCCATAATGTTGAAAGCAAAATAAATCACCATAATTAACAGAATCTAAGTATAAATCCCCAGCATCAAAGGCAGCATAATATTTCAAATCAGAAAATAATGCTTCAACGGCCTGAATATCCCAATCATCAGAACGTATGTTTTGTTTCACTACATCCCCCATATTCACTCTAAGCCCATTAGGAACATTAATTACTTCAGTGGGGCCATGTATTTGAAATCTAACCGCATCCCACACAATCCCATCAAGAACAGGCCAAGCAGTGATGTTTACAGTATTCAGTTCTCTTTTCAGTCTGTGTGCAGCATGTGAAGAAGAAAGTGGGGCCAATGTTCCATTAAGGTGCCGTATTCCTGTTCTCTCTTTGACATAGTGTCCATCAATCAGACGGAAAAAATAAAACACAAAACCAATTGACATAAAAAGATAAATTGAGAAAAGAACCACCCAAATATATGTCCAAGGGGGAATCAAAAAATGTTTTTTAAATAAAGTGACATATGTTGTTAAACGTGATGGTTTCTTCGAATGTGTAGAACTTGAGTCAAAAGAAAATCTTGATTCCGTGGCCAAACGAGTCTGTAAATCGTGCATGGATAGATCAGTTGGATAGGTATAATTCAGGTCATCAGTGTGATTAATAGGAAAAGAGTTCAATAAAGGATTGGAAACTACAGGCATCTCGAGGGTCACCTCTGGCTCAGCACTGGAAGTAATGGCCAACACAGAATGTCTCACCATGGAAGGACAGGATACTGCTGGTGTCATTCTATGAAGAATCGGCCACCCTGTGTGTCTTGACATTGTCAATTGAGATAAATCTGTTTTCCTTACGACCTGGAAGTGGTGGTAATACAACTGTTCTCGTGCCCTTCACTCCAAGAACTCGAACCGGTGCACGATATGAAGGACCAAATTCTTTCTTGTTATCGATCTTCTCTCAAACCAGTTCTCCAACTCGGGGTAGCCAGCCAACTACCGGGATCTGCAACGCATCATCCGATGTGGAGGGCAAATGTTCCTTAGCCAGATTGTCTCTGGTCTTTTGTAGATTCTGTAAAACATTGCAATATTCATCTACGTCAAAGGCCGTGGCCTGGGCTTTACAGTCTTGGCCGTCAAGGTCAGGAACATACATCTTGATACCAAAGAGCATTTCGTATGGGGTCCGCCCACCCAGAGACCTTCTAGGGAGATTATTAAGGGCACGCTGCACGCCATTAAGGTGGGCTAGCCAGTTTCTGCCAGTGCCTATAACTCGAGCTGTCAAAGATTGCTTTAAGTCACGGTACATTCGTTCCACTACACTATTTCCCTCGGGTCTGTACGGAGACGAAAACTTGACTTGGACCCCCAACGAAACCATAGCATCCTTATACGCCTTAGAGGCGAAAGCCGGACCCTGATCCGAATGGAAGGTACCACAGGCAAAAATCCCTACAAAGACACGCAAATCTCTTATGACAGTCCGTGAATCAGCGCTGCGATGGGGCCATACCCACACAAAGCGTGTGCATGAATCAACTGCTACTAAGATGTACTTATACGCAGTATCAGAAGAAAAAGGACCGCAGTGATCTAGATAAACGCATCCTAGTGGTTTATTAGAAATGTACAACTGTGTCTGTGGCGGACGCGCAGCAGTCGAAGGCTTGATCGGCTGGCATATGTCACATTGAAGGACATAATCACGCGTCTGTTTGTACAGTCCCCGCCACCAGAACCTCTGTTGTAACTGAGTTACAGTGTCTGAGACGCCCGCATGCGCAGACGCCACACCTTCATGAGCCGCTGTAATCAGAGTAGCTCTGCGATCCGAGTTGGGAACTAATCGTTCACCAACATCAGGAATTTTCACATAAGGAACCTTGTCTGGACTTAAGTGGTATGTGTATTTCGAAGGGAACCCCGCAGGATATTTACCTCCCTTCTCCGTGGCAGCTACAGCCGCCAAGATGTCATCATCTATTTTACTTTTGGACCGTGTAACAGCTGCAACTAAGTATTTTGATACTGCAGACTTCGCCGCTTCATCAGCAAGTGAATTACCAACAGCGTGAACCCCTACGCGCTGATGGCCGAGAGTATGAATCACAAACACGAGCGGCAACCTTTCTTTAAGCTCCGCCACTCGAACCCAGATCATTTTATGTTTTATTGTGCTACCTTTGGAATCATGAAAATCATTCTGAATCCAAAAGAACAAGTTTTCATTGTAAGACTGGACACAGTAGTAAGAATCACTTACGATTAAAGTCGTCACAGAGGGGTCCGCGTACTCCACCGCAAGCATCAAAGCACGAAGCTCTGCCAGTTGTGCAGTGCAGTCTCCAAGTGTTTGCGTGTGCACAACACTGGACTTGAACTCATCGTTCACCATGGCACCGACCACAATGGCGCATGCGGAAACGTAGGCGTGTTTAGAGCCATGCGCAACCTGCGCCGAACCATCAGTGTAAATGATGCAATGGAAATCCTCCAACGGCCGCATTGCTAAAGGAGCAGGATGAACAAATTCATACTGTAAATACTCCTGCGACCGTAAAGTGGCGTCAAATATAAACGTGACATCCTGGGATGTCAAGGATGCAGCCCATTGAATCCACTGAGGGTGCAAAGCTTTGGAATTTGGTACACTGGCTTTCGTAACTGCCTCCAAGGCAGGGCACGGGGTAACAACCAACATGCGTTTTCCCTGTGACAGGGCACGTTCCTTAAGAATTGCCATCTGCACAGCCGCTAAAACTTTCTCCACAGTGGAAAATCGCATTTCAGCCGAAGTGTACAAGTGTGACTTGTAAGCAATAGGTACTGTATCTCCCTCATTAAAAGTCAGGTACGTGAAACCCACCGTCCCAGGGATAATTCTTATCACCAGGCTGGTTTGGTTATCACGAGTCTGTAGGTATTCAGAAGCGAGCAGATCAGCTTGCAAGGATTGCAGAATAGCCGAATGCTCAGGCAGCCAGCATGATTTGGAAAAAGATGGTTGTATCAAAGCATACAAAGGCTTGATACGCTGGGCGTATTCCGGAATGTATGTCCTCCCGAAATTTAAAAAGCCCAGTAGGGATTGTCATTTTTTCAGTGTTGTCGGAGAGCGCAACTGGGCGCATTTCTCCAGGAAGTGAGGAGCCAACCCCTTTCCTTCATTGTTAAGCTCGTAGCCCAGAAACAACACTGTGTAC
Organism: Lissotriton vulgaris; assembly: GCF_964263255.1. Taxonomy (NCBI): domain Eukaryota; kingdom Metazoa; phylum Chordata; class Amphibia; order Caudata; family Salamandridae; genus Lissotriton; species Lissotriton vulgaris. The sequence goes on from NW_028242786.1 coordinate 48,378, forward strand.
TCTGCAATGTGCGATTTTGCAAAGTTAAACTTGTAACCCATGTCTGCAAAGTTACAAATTATGCTATTAACACGACACAGATGCTCCCAAAGTTCGTCGTCTGTGAGATAAATGTCATCCACATATGAACAAGCAACTGGGTCGATTCTCTCCAAGAGAGAGACAATGCGGGTGGAAAATACTCCAGGACTATTTTATAGCCCATCGGGAGACGCCAAAACATTTTTTGTACACCGCCGCATGTAAAGGTGGTCCATTGGGAGCTTAGACCATCCAATCTATGGGCATAAAAACCATTGGAAATGTCAAGCGTTGTTTTGAACCGTTTACGCTCAAGACTGTTCACAAGAGCAGAGCCGTGAGTATTCTGTACTGCACAGTTACGGCAATGCGAGTTCAAATGCCGGTAATCCAAAACCAAACGATATGAGCCGTCCGGCTTGTTTACAGTAAAAAGGGGGTTATTCATCGGTGACACACACGTTTCAATTACACCTTGATATTCCAATTGTTCAAGGATAGCCGCGACTGAAGCTTTGGCTTCACGCCATATGGGATATTGAGGTTGAGGTTGCGGCTGAGACCGTAAAGGAATCTCGTGGCTTGGAGACAATTTATCCCAGCCACACTGATTGCGGTACACAGCCGGCGCAAGCGCCAGAGCCCACTCTTCTGCAAAATGCAGAGCTTCCACTCTCGAAACAGTGTGCGCGAAACTGGGGAGGATCACCTCCTCCCCTCGCGGAGCTGCGAGAACAAAAGGCGGGGGCCAGTCAGCCTCCGAAAGCAAGATATCATACGTAGACGAAAGATTTTCCCAAAATACCCCTTTTACAGTTCGCTGCATGTCACCTTCTATTAAAAGGACAATTTCAAATAGTCTTTCAGGGGGAGCAACATGTGTATCAGCTGTCTCAATCACAGCATAAGTGTCAGTCGCTGTCACCTTCAACAGTGGACGGAGGGCCTCTCTCACTATGGTAATCTCCGCTGCGCTGTCCAGCAAGGTCAGAGCCCACGTCAGATTCCGAAGCCGCGTTCTCACTATCTGGGGCATATCGATGCGCTGTCAGGGCGGCGACTTTCTTCTTGGCAAACTGCGGTCTCTTGGGCGTTGAGCCTTCCTGCTGCTCTCCACCGTTGCGCGGGCGGGGCTGACCACGTCCTTGTTGTCCACCCCGGCCCCTGCCGCCCCCTCCTCCACCGGTAGTTGAAGCCGATGAGTCCTGAAAGGAACGAGGAGAGCGTTGGTCGGAAGCCTGAAAACGTTCAGGTGATTTAATCATCGCGCGATCGCGCAAATCATAAACTCGATCCGACTGCGCAGGCAACGGAGACGCAGGAACAGAGACCTGTGTTTGTTGTTGTTGCTGTTGCTGACCCTGTTTCTGTTTCTTAGGCCAATTTTGTTTCTTGGACTTGGGCTGAACGTTCGTTTCTGAAGACTGTCCCTGGGGCTGCTTTTTCTCTTTATCAGAAAAAGGCTTAAGACCCTTGGCATTGCGGCCAACCGTTTTATAAGCCGCCACAATTATCCCTGCTAACTGTCGGGGTTTGTCGGCATCGGGAATTGCCGCCAAATTGTTAGCCACCTGAAAGTTCACTGCATCCCCCTTGACATTCGCAAGGATCAGATCGCAAACCACATCAAAGGTGCCACACAGGCGCATACCCAATTCAACCGCAGACTCCGGTCCGTGATCATCTTGAACACGTTTAAGGACCATAGACAGGTTGGACATAGACGGGGTGCCAAAGCATCTCGAATAGGCCGCTGCAAAAGTCTTACCCCAAGTCTCACAGTCAACAAGCTCAGGGGCCAAATCCTTCGGCAAACTAAGCGTAAGTATCCGGTGTTTTTCACCAGGAGTCGTATTAGGAAACACAGCCTCCAGCTGGTCGAATTTCTCGGCAAGCCAGAAAGGAAAGTAATCCTTATCCTGGGGCTTCTTGCCCATTACGGAATTCACCATGACAGGACTGATTTTCAAACCAGCCTGACCTGCTTGAAGCTGCGCACCCCTAGTTGCCGCGCCTTGAACATTACGACTTGTGTAATGAACAAGTGCCCTAATCACTTCAACCGCGACCTCGTGAAGTCGTCGCAGTTCACCTACGTTACAAGTGGCGCGATTAGGGTGAGGAGTAAATCCAGCCAAAGCGGGCCAATTTGTGCCCGGAATGGACAAAGGACCTAACCTCGGAGCCGTTAAAGAATGGGGTAGGGCGACACCAAACCAAACTCCATGCTGCCAAACATCAATAGGTACTTCCTGTGCCCTGTACGGAGCATATACCGCAGGAACAGCAGAGGGAGTGTACGAATGGAACACACCAGAGTTTGCGTCCACTGCCGGAAATGTCACCCACGAATAAAAGAGTTCGTACGGGTAAGCATGTTCCGCACTCACCACCATAACCATAGCCAAGCCTTCCAAAGGAACATCATAAGCCCGCAAATGGTCTCGCACCGCAATGCGACTATGTAGCGGAATGTCCACGGCTTGAGCCATGACTGCACAGGAACGTGAAAAAAAAACAAAGAGTACTTTGTAGCACAACTGGGTAGTAATTCAAGGAAACCGTTTTAGATAGATTCAAGCTTGAAAAGACCTATTTCAAAAATAGGTAGGTTTTTTCCGACACCACCATTTTCCGGAAACGGCAATGAAGGGGTTAAGGTTCGAATGATATACTACTCGAGTGACGTATGGGCGCCATGTAGCAGGGTTTCCGTTCTCTCACAGAACTGTGCATAGAGATCTAGAACCTTAGTGAATTAGGGTGACCCAAAACTCACCTTAGTATCAGAAATCCCCTTACCGAGCTAGCTACAGTGTCTCATTGGGCATAACAAACTCCCAATGATTTAGACAAACCAGAACATGAACTTAGATTACCTCAGGTATCGTGGAACACATGAACACTCTTTCGTTCTATAATCAGTTCAAACCAGAACAAGGAGTAATGAGGACACATGCATATTTGAAATATTTATTAATCAATGCAATGTTCTCAAACGCAGTATCTTGTACAATACTAACAAACAGATTATTAGAATCAAAGTTATCAGCATAGTTACTAGTCCATAGTACGCAAAGGGTGAGAGCATATTAAATGTTCAAATTATTAGGAATTAGCAACACCTATTTCTCACCTCCCTATTTAGCATATTATATTATATTATGAAGGTCTCTTTTGGGTTTTAGCAGGGCGGGCCCATACCTCTAAAATCAGTAGGAGCGGATCACATCATCAGCTACCAGCTCTCTGCATGCGAAGCATCTTCAAGTGTGTTCATGCATTTCCTGTAACTCTATCTTAAACCCGAGTAGAGCTCAAATGTTGGCAAGAACTGTATTTGTGTTATGTCTAATGTGGTACGAGGATCAGGCCTCCCAGCAACCTTGTGTTAGGTTATTCTTAGAGGGTTCTGCTCTCAGTGTGCAGACAGTGTACCAAGCACAACTGATATCAGAGCAATAACATATTATTCTCAAATAAATCACATCTTTCGTCTAGGTTGAAAGCTACAATAACAATTATGTGTTGTGTGCAAACTGAAGCCGAAGGAAAATATGTTGTTTAAACATTTACTAAACTCATGCTAACTTAACACATTATATAGAAAAGCAGTAACTATATGACAGGGTTCATAGGTGGGGAAAGGTGGAGGTTGAGAGCGGGGTTGGTGTTTCAGAGGTGAAGGGAGAGTTGTCTTTGTTGGCGTTGCACGAAGGAAAGGAATTTAGGACATGTTTAAGGGGAGATGGGTGCAGAACAAGACGGTGGGGAGGAAGGAGAGGAGAGTACTGTGAGGTGTCATAGGAGTGTAGGAGGTTTGGGAGAAAAAGAGGGGAGGTGGCTGTGAGGAAACCGGTATCTGGTAGAGTGGGGGGGTTGGGAGAAAGGGAAGTTGACGAAAGGAAATGGTTCTACTGGGCCTGATGGGGGAGATGGAAAGGGTTACCAGGGGGGTAGAGGGGGCAGCACAGCATTTCTGGCGGAGTGGGGGGAAGGAGAGAGATGCAATGGGATTGTGAAGAAATCGTGGAAAGAAGTGAGGGGAGGAGGGGGTAGAGAAGAGGGGGAGAGGGAGGAATGAGGGGAGCATAAGGAAAGTTAGCTGGGGGAGGAGGTTGGCGGAGGGGTGGACTAAAAAAGGGAGTAGCAGATAGGAATAGGGGGGACGAGATGAGATTGGGGTACCGGGATGGTGCAGATTGGACGAGGAGCATATTACCTAGTGGTAAGGCTGACGTGACGAAGGGGGGGGGCATACTGTGAAGTGGGAGGAAAGGGAGCGGAGGGCACAAGTGAGGGGGAGGGAAGAGGGCTGACCTGAGCCTCCAGAGGGTGCAGCCTATTGGAGTGTAAGGGGGTCAGGGGAGGAGAAAGGGAGTAAAGGGTGGAGTTAGATGGAGAGTCAGGGAAAAACCTGGTCGCAGAGGAGGGGAGTAGGGAGGGGAAGAGGTGGTCAAAGAGAGGGAGACAGGTGTTTTTGTCCTCTCACTCGCTACACTCCTGGTCCCGGTCCCTTTTTTCCTATGGCAGTGACAAGGCAAAGGCTGGCTTGCTTTCAGGCTTCAAAAGGGCTGAATTCAATTTCAAAGGGCGTCCCGCACTGCCGGAGCGCCATTGCACTTTTAACCGCGCCTCCTGGTGCTCCAATGATGTCGGCGGGTGCGCGACGGCGCAATTTGCTGCAATGGACCCTGGGGAGTGTAGTCCTTTCACTCGCTAAACTCCCGGTCCCGGTTTCCCTATGGCAGTGACGAGGCAAAGGCTGGCTGGCTTCCCGGCATCAAAAGGGCTAAATTCAATTTCAAAGGGTGCCCCGCACTGCGTGAGCCCCGGGGCACTTCTAGCCGCGCCTCATGGCGCTCCGATGATGTTGGCGGGTGCACTACGGCGCGATTTGCCGCAATGGACCCGGGGGAGTGTAGTCCTAACACTCTCACTCGCTACATTCCTGGTCCCGGTTTCCCTATGGCAGTGAATGGGCAAAGACTGGCTTTGTCTCCCCGGCTTCCCAGCTTCAAAAGGGCTGAATTCAATTTCGAAAGGCCAGTTTAGAAACATGGAACTGAATTCAATACAAAAAACAAGACTAAAACAAAAAAAAATCCAATAAGCTGAATTTTTTAACTTATCAATAAGTAGAATTGTTTTAGGTAAACATAGCACCTAGAAGTAAAAAGCTCTATTTGGTAAATCTGGTCATGCCAGACCGGGTTCTAAGTCAGACATTTAGGCAGACTGTTATGGAGCCAGATGCAGGGACCCAGTGAGGCGCGCTGAACCAATGTAGCCAAATCCTGGGTAAGTCAATGTCAGGGATGTATGGTACAGTCGAGGCAATGTATTGGTGCCAATGCAAGAGGCAGAGAAGATGCTCTGGTTCTGGTCAGCTCAGTAGTTGTAATTCATCAGCTCCGATAAATGGTGGGCTGCGATAGGGAGATTCGGTGTTGTCGTCAAGACTGCCGTCGATGGAGATTCAGAGGCCTTGCGCTGGGAAGAGCATCGCACAGTGGTGGTTTTGAGGGCTTTGCATTGGATCCGGTCCATGGAGCTGTGGCAATGCACCAGCGGACACATAGGCGCTGCTGCGTGGATCAGAACTGATGCATTGCCTCTGTTGCATAGATCAGAACTGGCACACTGCCACTGCTGTGTGGAGCGGCATCAACACATTGCTGCTTCTGGGCATGAGAGAACACCCCCTAGAAATGACCATGCAAGTAATGTAGATGCTTGGGCAGCAGCTATGCCAGACACAGTGGGCAGAATTAAGCATGGGCGAATTTTGCGAATCTCGCGTTCGCGAATTTTGCGGATTTGCGAACTCGCAATCCGCAAAATCCGCGAATTCTCGCGAATTTGCGGATTTTTTTTTTTGTGTTTGCCACTCTCTGTCACCACTGCCACCCTCTGACTACTCATGCCACCCTCTGGCCCACCCATGCCACCCTCTGTTTCATCACAGCACCCTCTGGTTGTCCAGTCAGTGTACATTATTGTGGCAAAGCAAAGCACACCTTCCCTGCCTCAAGTGACCTGAATTAATTTGGGGCTGATTAATGTGTCACAGAACATTTTTTTAGCTGGCACCTGCTTCCTTAGTGCTTCCTGATTAGTGATCTTTTGCACTTGCTAAGTGCTTTAATTGTTGCAAAATTAGTTACAACACCTGCCCTGCCCCAACTGACAATAATGAATTAGGGGCTGATTTATGGATTTGAACTTCCAGCCTGGCTCCTGCTTGTCTCCCTTAGCTGTAATTCAGGACCTTTGTGGCATATGTGTAACTATTCTGAGGTTCAGAGCAGGGTCACATAATAGTTGCAACTGGCAACTGAACTCTGGAGGGGCCCCTCAGGAAGCACTACAGGAAATGGCTACTAATGATGAGCCTGAACTTTTGAACCTGGTAAGTAGTTTCAGTTTTGCTAAGATCGTATTTCTGCAATTTAGCGCTTATTCGCGGGGCGCGAAGTTGTACTGGGAAGCCGCGAACTCACGCGAACAGTGCGAGCAAGCCATAAAATCCGCTGCTCGCGGATTTGCGGATTTTGCGGGAGATTCGCGAATCTCGCGGATTGCAAATTTACCGAAAATCCGCAAAATCCGCGAGCGAAACGAATTTTCCGCCCATGCTTAGGCAGAACTGGTTCATCTGCAACACTCCAGTAGCAGGTGTTGCAGGTAACATGACCCCAACCATAGCAGAGGGCGTCTTAGTCACTCAGACTCCCACAAATAACAGGCTTAGTGAGAGTTTCATAGAAGTGGCATGAAAAAGAGAGGTCAATGTGACAGGGAAGTAGATTTCAGGAGTCACAACATAGTAACACACATTAAGGACCTGTTTTAGAAACGTATGTACCCACCACAATATTCGATTATGCAGATGGAAAGTAAAGTTATTCAGATCAACGTTATCTACAATGTTTTCTGGGGTACTTAAGAGTGCCTCTGATGGAGGGAGATGTAGACAGGAAAGCAGTGCTGGTCTGGACAGTGAAGGTAGTGTTGGTTCGAGGAGTGGGCAGGCAGGCTGGACAAATTAGAAAAATAGACACAACTAATCACAGTGTTTCTTGGCTAAATATATTTTAAACGATTATGCCAACTGAGATCAGATAGGTCTACCTCCATTTAAGAGAAAGTCAATGCAGCCCTCAAGATGAAAACTGTTAGAGTAGGAAGGGATGAAAATAGTCTAGAACATTAGAGGGAATGAACAAGCTTGTGGAAGGTGTAATATAGACAGCAAGATACACCGTTGTATAATGTACTCAGTGTTATACCTCACACATAATACACACAAAAGTGTTGGAAGGAAAGATTGCAAATAGTCCAACCACTGGCAATCCATCAGGATACCATTCCAACCCACAACGTTTTGGCCATAGTGTCATTCCAGGCAAAGACATGTCTTATGCAAATTAGGGCCTCTGATCCTCATGGCAACAGTCCAACCCAAATTGCCAGACGAGTCATCTTTCAAAGGGACGAGAAGCAACCCCAGACTGGTTTCGAACTGACTATGTGTGGTCAGTGAGTTACAAAGTGCATCCTGAGTCATAGCAAGCAAGGGACCCGTATCTGGCATATGCTTGTCCTCTTGGGCTGCTACATAATTGTGAATAATAGAATATAAACACAATTGTATGTACGTCAACGTTATTGTTGTCTTCACATATATAAATCCACATACCGTTTAAAGTACCAATATTTTAATGAATTATGGATGATGTCAATACTTACTGATGTGAAGTGTACTTTAGCCTCAATTATTCTTGCTAAGTTTCAAGACTTCAGTAGGCCCAGGAGCTATTTTATTCAGTGCTCTACATTTGACAATTTCAGTAAAACGTAACCTCGTTTTCAGTGTTGGCAATTAGAAGTGAGACTTTAGCGGTAAACATCGTTTACCACAAAGTTTTCAAAACGCACTACCTTTAGCACGCATCCCTTACAACGCAAGTCGTTACCACGACTTGCGCTGGAGGGCGCTAAAGGATTACAAATAGTAAATTTACTATCCCAACACCTTCCCTAGGGTCCACGGGGACTGGTGTTAGAATAGTAAATTATACTATTCGAAATCCGCACCCCCAACGCAAGTCGTGGTAACGACTTGCGTTGTAAGGGATGCGTGGTAAAGGTATGCGTTGTGACTGTACGCGTTGTACCGTCATACATCCGACTTTAGCAGACTAATGAACTCAGCATTGTATTCATGAGTGGTATCTTTTCCTCAAGGATGTCTTGTGCTTCCGCCAGGATAAGATCCTACCACCTGCTCATTAGTCATCTGTCATGTGCTTAGGTTCCATAGGCTTGTATTAAGAGAAAAAAATATATATATATTACCTACTGGCGGTCGCCAGTAGGTAGTTATAGTTAGGATCTACTTTCCATAGGAAATCCGCAACATTCTATTGGGAATAACTTTGGCGCCGGTGGACGAATCTTCGCGAATTTCTCAAAGTAGGTGGCCCGCTCCTTCCCTGAAAATGTGGGGGGGATTCGTCAAGCGGGGCCGAAATAAAAGGGGGGTCCCAAAACGTGTTTTCTCCATGTTAATTTCCATAGGGCGGTCAAACTCACTTTTAGCCAGAACGGCTGAATGGATTTCCACCAAACTTGGCAAAATTGTAGGGACTGGTAGCCCGATGTGCCTTTGCTATGTCTCAAGATATATGCTCCAGTGGTTTTTACGAAAATTAACTTTGAAAAAATATATATTGGGCTGCATTAGGCTATATATATGTTAGAGCCCAAATGTAGCCCAATGTAGCCCAATGTAGCCCAATGTAGCCCAAAGATGGCCACCAGAGACAAAAAAAACCAAATGTAGCCCAAATATCAGCCAGATGTAGCCCAACTATAGCCCAATGACAGAATGTCCCAGAGTGTTCTAAAGAACAGCTAGAGCACTAACAGTCTTACTTATAAAGTGAGACTTATAGTTAGGAATTAGCATTTAAAAACCTTTGAAATTCACTGAAAAAACCATAGGTTTCACACCAGTTATAGTTAGGAATTAGCATTTAAAAAACCTAAGAAATTCACTGAAAAAACGATAGGTTTCACACCAGTTATAGTTAGGAATTAGCATTTAAAAAACCTATTAAATTCACTGAAAAAACCATAGGTTTAACACCAGTTATAGTTACCTGGAAATTTTACTGACATAAAACCATTGAAATTCCCACGTTATAGTTAGTTGGACTCACTATAACTTGCGCGCCTGCAATGCACTGCTGATGACGTCACATATTACATCACTCATGACATGGTCAGTGACATCACTCATGACATCACTGATGACACCATCCTTGTGAGAAAGTGACAGATATCCTTTCAGTGTAATGTAACCCTTGAAACACATATTCAAAAATAGAAACTAACATTTTCAAAAAAATGGAGATACCCATACCAGTTACAACAACCAATTCAGTAATTCCACCATCTATATACACATCCACTCATTCACCAACAGTTCTATTTAGTCACTCATACATATACTTACTCATCATATGTAGTGATACACCTATACATCCTGTTACACACTGACAGTCATCCAAAAGTTACTCACGCATGCAAATAAACTATTGAAAATCCATTTATTTGCATATACAACTATACACACACTACCACCTTACTTCTAAGGAAACTTACACATACTTACTCACTTAAACAATCACTTATAGAAACACATACTTATTTAAACAGTAACTCTTACAATCTCTCACTCTCTCATATACTCACTTATATACATCAATACTCACATATACTAGATTAAAACATATCTTGTTACTGATAAAGACACTAGTGAGACAGTCATTCACTCACTAACACACACATATACACACTCATCCACCCATACAGTCCTGCACATATGCTGTCTTCAAAACACATACAAACAGTGAGTCAGTCACCAACCCATGCAGCCACTCATACACAAAGTGAAACACTGATACATATATTACAATATTTAAAAGTTACTCGCTAATATATGTATTCACTAAGATACACTTAATAAGGCAGTTAACCAATCAATTCTTTTAAAAAAAACATCCATTTACACACTTATTTAACCATTTATTCTTCCATCGTCCTTTACAAATACATATATAAAACATATTTATTTTTCAGAAAGACACACATTCACTGGATGGTGTCATCAGTGATGTCATGAGTGATGTCACTGACCATGTCATGAGTGATGTAATATGTGACGTCATCAGCAATGCATTGCAGGCGCGCAAGTTATAGTGAGTCCAACTAACTATAATGTGGGAATTTCAATGGTTTTAAGTCAATAAAATTTCCAGGTAACTATAACTGGTGTGAAACCTATGGTTTTTTCAGTGAATTTAATAGGTTTTTTAAATGCTAATTCCTTACTATAACTGGTGTGAAACCTATGGTTTTTTCAGTGAATATTACCTACTGGCGGTCGCCAGTAGGTATATATAGTTAGGATTTTTTTGAATAGGGATTTCTGAAAATTCTATGTTGAATAACTTTGGCGTTGATGGACGGAATTGGCTGAAACTTTCAGGAAAATGGCACATTTTGTTTCTGAGCGTCCCCTGAAACTTTGGGGGGTTTCGTCAAGCGGGGGTCGAGAAAAAAGGGGGGTCCCAAAATGTGTTTTTAACATTGAGTTTTCCATAGGGCGGTTGGACTCACTTTTAGCTCGAACGGCTGAATGGATTTCCACAAAACTTGGCAAAATTGTAGGGACTGGTAGCCCAATGTGCCTTTGCTATGTCTCAAGATATATGCTCCAGTGGTTTTTAAGAAAATTAACTTTGAAAAATATATATTGGGCTACATTGGGCTATATATATGTTAGAGCCCAAATGTAGCCCAATGTAGCCCAATGTAGCCCAATGTAGCCCAATGTAGCCCAAAGATGGCCACCAGAGAAAAAAAAAACAAATGTAGCCCAAATATCAGCCAGATGTAGCCCAACTATAGCCCAGTGACAGAATGTCCCAGAGTGTTCTAAAGAACAACTAGAGAGCTAACAGTCTTACTTATGACAAAAGTATGGCACACCTGAAGTCATCTTGATTGGAATAAAGTGTTAACACTTAAAACATTTAATTTGCAAAGGAACAAAATTAGGGGGTTCATTTTGCCATAGAAATTATGATTAATGCTGAAGAAAGAAAAATTAGGGCACATTTTGAGTGACTTCTCAAATCCTCTTATATTTCATTAAAAAAATTCTGATATGCAGTCTCCCAAGATGGCCACCAGATACAAAAGAGCCCAAATGTAGCCCAAATATCAGCCAGATGTAGCGCAACTATAGCCCAATGACAGAATGTCCCAGAGTGTTCTAAAGATCAACTAGAACGCTAACAGTCTTACTTATGACAAAAGTATGGCACACCTGAAGTCATCTTGATTGGAATAAAGTGGTAACACTTAATACATTTAATTTGAAAAGGAACAAAATGAGGGGTTTCATTTTGCCATCGAAATGTTATATATATATATATATATTCAATGAAAAAACCATAGGTTTTAGCCCATATATAGTTAGGGATTAGCATTTTCAAAACCTTACTTTACTCGCATAAAACCATTGAAATTCGCATATATAGTTAGATGCGCTAACTATATATCGCGCACCCGCAATCCACTGCTGATGATGTCACATATTACATCATTCATGACATGCTCAGTGACATCACTGATGACATCTCAAATGACATCACTGATGACATCACTGATGACAACATCCAGTGACTGTATGTTTCTGTAAAGTTAAAATATAGCTTACATATTGAAGAATGAGTGGATGTATAAGTGTCTGGATGAAGGATTTAGTAGGTGCATGACTGACTGTATGAGAGAGTGATTAAATGTGTCTCACTGAGTGCATGGGTTAGTGACTGAACTGTCTTAATTTGTGCATCATTATATCTGTTGTTCTATGAACTGCTGCATGTGTTGATCAGTAGCTAAATGAGTAACTATATGGGTTATTGATTGGTTGCCGAAGTATTTGTATGGGAGACTGAGTGTGTGTGTGGGTGGCTGGAAGGTGTATGACTCTGTGTATAGATGTGTGAGCAGTTGATTCACTAGATGTATGGGTTCAAAAGTGCATGTGGAAATAGCTGCATGGGTGGTTGACTGTGTGCATGAGTGTATTGGTGAGTGAATGGATATCTCAGTGCTACATGTCAAAGTAAGTACATATGTAAAACACAGTACATGTGAGAGTTGACATATATAAATAACTGTGCATAAGAGCCAGTGAATGTGTGAGTGGCTGTATGGATCATTGTGAACTTGTATCAGGGATTGTATAAGAGAGTAAATATGTGTTAGTATATGTTTGAATAAGTAAGGTGTGTATAACTGTATAGTAGAGGAAATGGAGGTGTGATTGATTCTTTGCATGACTGACTAGGTGTGTGAGTAACTCCATGGATGAGTGACAGTCTGTGAGTTTTTGTTTACACTGAGTGTATCTAAGGTTATATTAGAGTCTGAAGAGGTTCATCGTATTATCACATGAATGATGTCATTAGTGATGTGCTCAGTAATGTCAAATGAGATGTCAAATGAGATGTCATCAGTGATGTCATTTGAGATGTCATCAGTGATGTCATCAGTGATGTCATTTGAGATGTCATCAGAGATGTCATCAGTGATGTCATTTGAGATGTCATCAGTGATGTCATCAGTGATGTCACTGAGCATGTCATGAATGATGTAATATGTGACATCATCAGCAGTGGATTGCGGGTGCGCGATATATAGTTAGCGCATCTAACTATATATGCGAATTTCAATGGTTTTATGCGAGTAAAATAAGGTTTTGAAAATGCTAATCCCTAACTATATATGGGCTAAAACCTATGGTTTTTTCATTGAATTTCAATGGTTTTTTATTAACAAATATCAAAAGCTGTCAAATGTCAAGTACGTGATAGGTAAAAACATTTTCGTGTTTATGCACGCGGATGTGCTTTAAACGCTGCCCCCCCCTCTTTTCTCTTAGAAGTACTCTCTCTTTGCAGATAGTGAAGGGTAGTTAACGCAGGCCTTTGCCCCCGTTGTAATCCGTCGTGCCTGCTTGTCTCTCCATTTGATTGATTGTTATCCAAGCATTTACTATTTTAGAATTTATTCTCTTTGGTTCATTCTCTATTTACTAACAAGCACAAAGCCGCAATACTCTGTTTAGTCTTTGCAGATAGTGAAAAATCGTGTTAAAAAAAAAAATAATCGAGCAAAATCAGTAGGCCACTAATGGGATCTCTTTTTGACCTCGCTAAAATAGAAACATTAGGAACAACCCTTCATTAGAAATACGAAACTAGTGAGATGAACTGAGCTCCTCACCATGATGGCTGCAAGACAGCTCGGCTCCGCCACCCACCCCGCCCAAAATAACGATAAACTCTATGCAAATATTATAAATATATACAACACACCAGCAAAGTAACAGGGTAAAACATTTTATTAAATAACTATTTACATAACTATTTTATACTTTCTGTTGCCTGATCCGGCTAGCTCAATCGATCGAGCATGAAACTCATGCATTCTGATAGCAAGCGTTGCTGCTGATGCTATGCAAACAAAAACTGGTTTTCAGTTTGTACATTCTTCAAGATTTTTCATCCAAGGCTGGTTGAGAGTTTGTAGAACGATGGCTTCAGATTTTCAACATACGGTGTGGTGGCGCGGACTGGGAGGGTGCGCTTGACTTCTGCCCCCTCCCCAAGTCGTGTTGCCCTGGCGTGGCCTAAGATCGCCCCCGACATAGGCGGCCGGCTCCCGGGGTCCGGCTGAACTTTTTGCCTTTTGATGACTCTTCCATTCTGGACCTTATCCCACAATCCGTTTGACCTGAAGACACGCTGTAGTGGGGCGCCCCTTTACCGTTTCAGTTGCCATTCCGCCCGCTTTTGCTACACTGTGCCTCTTCCGCCATTCAGCTGTTTACTGCCCGCTCTTGCAACTACAGCGTCTCGCTCACCATGTAGTTGACTTGCTCCCGCTCTTGCGATGCAACTATAGGCGGCTGCCACAGGACTCTCAAAATGGCGGCCGCCTCTTCAGATTTGGGCGTGGTCCACTAAAATGGCCATGGGACACCTTGGAACTCGGACGCTTGTCTGCTAGGGCTTGGGCCCCATTCTCGAAAGCGTCCACTGAGCCTTGAAGATTCGACAAAAGTCTTGGGGGCCCCCGACTCCCGCAGGCTTCTGGTGGGGAGCGGCTGCCACGATTGCTCGTGGAATGGCCACGACTGAGATACGAGATGGTGGTGCTCTCATGCTAACGCCAGCTTCAGTCTGAAACATCCAGAAACACTGTAGACTACCAATTCGATCAGTTCCGGTAGCGCCCCAACGTGACCCGGTAGGGAAGAACTTGCCCTCCCCTCTTTGACTGATGGTTCTTGTTGCCTGTCCCTTCTGTTGTCATTTAACAGAACTTTTTAGACTGCTGAAAGGGGTTGTGTTCCGACCGCTGGTTGGTGGAGACATTTTGACTATATTCTGGACCTACGTTGTCGCGTAATGCGTTATATGACACGCCGCGTTAGCGCACCCGGAAGTACTCCAGTGCGCGAAGCGCAGCTTCCCGGAAGGGATCCGCGGCGCGCAGCGTGTAACGTAAGCATAACAGGTCATGTGACTTGTTAATAAAACTTTTCATTGGTTCATTTTACTTTTGTTATACTAATGATGAAAGGCTTGGTCATATGACCTAAAAATTACGCTTTTTATTGCTTTCAAACATTATTTTTTCTTAAACATATATGTTATAATGTTCCAGGCTAATGTATTTTCCCGGAAAATTTACAACTGTCCTGCAAGTAAAATATATTCCTTTTTCTAGCAAAAGGGCGTTTCTTCGTCCCATGACGGAGCCGTTGAGCAAAAGATGCTCGGCCTGCTGTCTTAGTCGCCGATACGCCCGAATATCAGATTCTTATCGATCACTTTATGTTGCAGGAGTAAAAAACACAACAGCCCTTGACCATTTATCTTTACTGCGTTCCTGCGTATTATACCTTTTATCCGTCATGTAATTGGACTGCTTTATTTCACTTGCCTTTTACTGATTCGAAAACAGTGACTAAAATTAAAAACTTTACCAATGTAAATACTACTACCATGTTTTGTTTTAAAAACCTTTATTGTGAAAATGTCAGTATACAAATACGGGCCTATAACCACGTGGGCCGGCCACGGAGCAAACTGGAATCGTATATGATGAGGAGACATTTACACTGTAGAGGAACGCAACGAGCGGGCCATTAGGTTGCAAGAACTAAGGTGTCTAACAGTTGCGGAATCGGTGGACGTACATTTTGTAATTAAAATACGACAGGGCCACTTACAATAAAATTATCTAGATATACATTTGCGGGCAAGTACCATGCGTGACGTTAATTCGAACTTTCAATAGTACAGTAATCAATAACACATCAGAACTTAATATCAATAAGGATGTCGAAATATTCAATCAATTCTCATTCCCGCCCGCCATGTGCTTCAAAACTGCATACGTATCTCGTGATATCAAGGTTGTGCAACCAGTACACAACAAGGAGGTACGAGTCCCATTTATACCGGCGCCATTTTGGGCGAGGCCGGGCAGGTCCAGGATATAGTCAAAATATCTCCACCAACCAGAGGTCGGACCAGAACCCCTTTCGGCAGTCAAAAAAGGTTCAGTTAAATGACAACAGAAGACATAGGCAACAAGACCAACAGTCAAAAGAGGGGAGGGCAAGATCTAAAGCCATTGTTCTACAAACTCTCAAGCAGACTTGGATGGAAAAATCCTGAAGAATGTACAAACTGAAAACCATTTTTTGTCTGTATAGCATCACCAGCAACGCTTGAGTCAGCTTTGTGTGAAGCCGCCATTTTGATTCAATCAATAGCGTCCCCCTGCACACATTCAGGGACCTGGTCGTGTCTAAAGGTTAAACGGATTGTGGGACAAGATGCAGAAAGGAAAAGGAAAAAAGTTACGCCGGACCATGGAACTTTCGGCGCAGCATTGTAGGATGGCCACACCAGTGCGGCAACTTGCTAGACACCACCTCGGTGCCATCCAGATCTCGGCGCGTTGTGCTTCCTTCGGCCTACTGTAGCCGCAAGTGCGGACGCAACTCAGCTGGATAGCGAGTGAAACACCAAGGGGCGCCCCACTGCAGCCGAGGAGCCTCCATCTTGGGGGCGACGCACAGCATCACATTGCTTTCTCAAATAGCCCCCACTGACTGACGCGACCTCACAGGCCAACGGGGCTCCCCACGCTGAATTTCGGCGCAGCATTGTAGGATGGCCACACCAGTGCGGCAATTTGCTGGACACCACCTCGGTGCCATCCGGATCTTGGCGCGTTGTGCTGCCTTCGGCCTACTGTAGCAGCAAGTGCGGGCGCAACTCTGCTGGACGGCGAGTGAAAAGATAAGGGGCGCCGCACTGCACATCAGGTGCCTCCACCTGGGGAGGCGAGAGAGGCCAGTTTGCGCCACCTCCCCCCCGCCCCCAGGCACCCCACGCCGACTTTCGGCGCAGCATTGTAGGATGGCCACACCAGTGCGGCAACTTGCTGGACACCACCTCGGTGCCATCCGGATCTCGGCGCGTTGTGCTGCCTTCGGCCTATTCGCACATCGGTCCGCTACTGACGCCGCCTCACGTGCCAACGGATTTTCTACGCTTTTTATAGCAGCGCGTAATGTAAGCATAACAGGTCATGTGACTTCTTTATAAAACTTTTCATTGGTTCATTTTACTTTTGGTTTCCTAATGATGGAAGGCTTGATCATATGACCTAAAAATATCACTTTTCATTGGATTAAAACATTTTTTTTTCCCAAACGATGAAAGCCCCACCTTGTTTCTAGATGTTTCAGACTAAAGCTGGCGTCAGCCTGAGAGCACCACCATCTCGTGGCTCCGTCGTGGTCATTCCGCGAGCAATCATGGCAGCCGCTCCCCACCGGAAGCCTGCAGGAGTCGGGAGCCCCCAAGACTTTTGTAAAATCTTCAAGGCTCAGGGGACGTCCGAGTTCCAAGGTGTCCCATGTTAGTGGACCAGGCCCAAATCCGAAGAGCCGTCCGCCATTTTAAGACTCCTGTGGCAGCCGCCTATCGCTGCACCGCAAGAGTGGGCGCAACTCAACTACATGGTGAGTGAGACGCTGAAGCCGCAAGAGCGGGCGAGAAACAGCTGAATGGCGGATGAGGCACAGTGTAGCAAAAGCGGGCGGAATGGCAACTGAAACGGTAAAGGGGCGCCCCAGTACAGCCGACGAGCCTCCACCTGGGGAGACCCGTTCACGCCGCCTCCCCCCCCCCCCCCGGGGCGCCCCACGCCGTTTTTCGGAGCAGCATTGTAGGATGCCAAAACCAGTGCGACAACTTACTGGACATCACCTGGATGCCATCAACATCTCAGCGCGTTCTGCTGCCTTGGGACTATTCGCACAACAGACCGCTACTGACGAGGCCTCCCCGCGCACCCCCCGGGACGCCCCACGCCGTTTTTCGGAGCTGCATTGTAGGATACCAAAAACCAGTGCGGCACCCAGGTAACATCACCTGGGTGCCCTCCAGAACTCAGCACGTTGTGCTGCCTTGGGACTATTCGCACAAAACACAGCTACTGACCATTGTTGCTTCTTTTTTCAAAATTTTTTTTAAATGTATTTACTGTTTTTGTTGCGTTCTATATATTTAAAAGTTATTAAAGTGTTATAATCCTACTTTGTTGGAGTACTATATATTTATAATGTGACACATAATTGTAAAAACTTTGATGTACAAAGAGGCATCCCTGGAATCTTCCGCTTCAGGCTCGGTCCCACACACCCTCACAGTGAGAATCCCCTCCCCAAGCACAATACAGGATGGTTATCAGATAGTAGGAACGCGTGTGGTGTGACAGATCTACTGTAACTCCTTTGAAGAGGGGTGATTCTCTACAGCTGGGGCCATAAACTACATCTGCAGGGCTAGGTGATTGCCTGGCACCGGCCTGAACAATCGGACACAGAGGAAGAAGAGTGTCAGAGGGTGCGGTAGTGAATAGGGTGAAAGGGTGGTGTAGGGCGGGCACAGGGTGTGATTCTCAGGGAAGAGCAGCGCACATGGGAGGAGGTTTCTGGCCCATGCATGAGAGAGAGCGGGGGTGACCAGTGCATGGGGGAGATGCTTGCGAGGGTGAGGAGCCATGCTGAGGATCGGCGGCGTGCAGAGAGTGGGTCTGGTCAAGGCATCTAAAATGGCTGCCGTGCTCAACAAAAGTGTGGCATTGCAAAAAAGACAAGATGGCGCAGGCAATGTTTATCAATAAGGATTAATTTATAACAATTATTTAAAACAAAATATTTACTCGCAGTGACAAAATGGCGGTCAACACTTCCTGATTTCCATCGAATCGAACGTTAACAGACGTCACGCAACAACAACAAAAACGCTCACGCACAGCCGCTGGAAGACATGTATCAACATATATGAGCCTCCTCAGCCACCCTCAGAAAACATAGGGGGTCAGGATACGTCTCCCGTGCCCCCTTATACCTAGTAATTTAATGAAATCGAAACACAAAATGGCGAATTCACGTTTCGCTACCAGTTTGCGAACCGAGAAGCGCTTCTACCTCGAAAAATCAAATTTTTATTATTTGCCCCACGGGACCCTTTAATAACCCCAACATCATTCCTAGGGGGTCAAGAGAGGTCTACCTAGCCCCCTTTCATTAAATTCCCCCTTTGTTTTTCTCCTCTTGTCTCTCGATCCTACCGACAGACAAGATGGCGGCCGCACCGGACTGTTTAGAATGTTGACAGACACCGGAGAGCCAATCAGCTTCGCTACGCAAAGCTCCGTTACGTGAAAAGTACGCGATCTGGGACGCTGTCACAGATATACCTGTTTTTTAAACGTTAATTTCTCAAAATCCACTGGAGCACATATATTGAGACCCAGCAAAGGCACATCAGGCTAACAGTCCCTATAATTTTGCCAAGTTTCGTGCAAATCCATTCAGCCGTTAATTTGCGAACCGAGAAACGCTTCTACCGTGAAAAATCACATTTTTTTAATTTTCCCCACGGGACCCTTTAATAACCCCAACATCATTCCTAGGGGGTCAAGAGGGGTCTACCTTGCCCCCTTTCATTAAATTCCCGCTTCGTTTTTCACCTCTTCTTGTCTCTCGATCCCACCGAGAGACAAGATGGCGGCCGCTCCGGACTGTTTAGAATGTTGACAGACACCGGAGAGCCAATCAGCATCGCTTCGCAAAGCTCCGTGACGCGAAAAGTACGCGATCTGGAGCGCTACCCGGGATGCTGTCACAGATATATAAATTTTTTAAAACGTTCATTTCTCAAAATCCACTGGAGCACATATATTGAGACCCAGCAAAGGCACATCGGGCTAACAGTCCCTACAATTTTGCCAAGTTTCGTGCAAATCCATTCAGCCGTTCGAGCTAAAAGTGAGGCCAAACGCCCTATGGAAATTAACATGGGAAAAACGCGTTTTGGGACCCCCCTTTTTTCTCGGCCCCCCCTTGACGAAACCCCGCCAAATTTTCAAGGGCTGCTCAGAAACAAAATGTGCCATTTTCCTGAAAATTTCAGCCGATTCTGTCCACAAACGCCAAAGTTATTAGACATAGAATTTTCAAAAGTCCCATAGGAAAAAAATCCTAACTATATATACCTACTGGCGACCGCCAGTAGGTTATTACCTACTGGTGATAGCCAGTAGGTATATATAGTTAGGACGGTTTCCCATAGGAAATCCCCAACATTCTATTGGGAATAACTTTGGCCCTGGTTGATGAATCTTCGCAAATTTCTCAAAGAAGATGGCTCGCTCCGCTCCGCTCCTTCCCTGAAAGTTTGGGGGGGATTCGTCAAGTGGGGGCTGAGAAAAAAGGGGGGTCCCAAAACGTGTTTTCCCCATGTTAATTTCCATAGGACCTTTAGACTCAGCTACAGCTTGAACCGCTGAAGGGAATTACACCAAACTTGTCAAAATGGTAGTGTCTGGTATGCAGATCACGCTTTTGGTAAAATTGTGGAAATCCCTCCAGTGGTTCCTGAGAAAATTAGAAGAGAAATCAATTATATATCTATAAGCGCAAACGCGTGCGCGCACCCCGCGATTTTTCGCGATTTTTTTTTTTGGGGGGGGGATTGGGGGGGGCTTGGGGGGTTTCTCTCTTTCATTTTAATGTTTTTATTTTAATTTCGAGGGTGCCCACCCCTCGTTTTGGCCCCCGAGATCACCGCCGCCGCCCGAGCTGCCTTAAGATGGCCGCCGCCTGGTTGTGGGCGGGGCCGGGAGGACGTGGTTTCCGCTTCCCCCTGTCTTTCACTTAAAGTGATTTCTGGAGCTATTCCCGCCCCCTCCGTGTGCTTTCCTGCCCCCCTTCCCCTCGTCCTCGTAGGTGCTTGTTAACATTTATCCGGGGCCTGAGACTGCCCTAGAAATTGCCGCCCGCATCTCCAGAGCCACGGAGACCAAACCGAAGGGGCAGCTAGCTGATTGGTGGCTGGCACGCAGGAGCCGTGCTCTGATAGGCTGCTGGCACGAAGGAGCCGCGCTCCGATTGGCCAAGGAGCTCTGACGTCATCGGGGGCTCGCAGCATCAGGATTGGCTACTACTGGCCGGGTCCTTCTTGCGAGAAACTGGAACATTTTCCAGTTGCAATTATACTCGGCACTCTGTTCGTAATTGGATCGATTCTATGTCAAACATACAGCATTCAGGTTTTGTATCTCTATATACAGAAATGCGGAAACATAATCCCGTTTTAAATATAATCATCATTTTGGGTAATTTACCTACATTAAGAATTCAGTTAATTTCATTCATTACTAGTTGAGTCCATCATTTTTTAGCCAAGTAGTGACTGAATCTCTATTTCTTAATCCAGTCTTTTCAAATGTTAAAGATTAAGAGAGTACCCTCGTAATCATGAACATATTCAAAGATGGCGCCCATTCCGCCTTCAAACTCTATTCATCGAGAACCCCTCTGTCTCGCTATCCTTATCATCGCGATGCCTCCGCCGAAGTATCGCACGAAAGCGCGTTCTGTGGATTTAAATACCCCACACACACACGGGTAGACGGGACCCTGTGACGGCCGGTTTTTAAGTAAGTAAGTAAGGACCATATCGATAGACGGGGGATCCGGTAGAATAATTATCCCCTTAGATGCCGGAGGTCCCTTATCTGAGGGTCTACATGATTGCATATTTAGACACAAGTGGCGTTTACCTAGCGAGCATTGAGCACGCCAGCAACATTCGCAGGCTTCAAGTTCGCTATGAATACCGCTTAGACTGATGGGATGAGATTATCATTTCTGCCAGAAGTTTATTTGGGTGGCACAGTTTTAGTATTACTGTTCATCTTATGAGGATAACATTACAATGCCGCCCCCGTTCAAGATACACTCACCTGCCACAGCTGTAGATGATTATGGCAACTCTTTTCAAGAATTATTGAGTGCTTACACCTGGTTTATCTTGGTTTCTCTATGCAGCACTGGTTTTAGTGCGTCCTGCACGAACATAAAGTCAGCCATCAGAGCCGGCACACACTCAAACCTTAATCTCAAGTAGGTACCATTGACTTATCTGCTACATTCTAATGGATAGTAACATTTAGCATTTAGTAAGCGTTATCTCATTTTTATATTTTGACAGATAATTGTATAATTTGGCAGAACCCCACATCAGGAACATATCGCTAACTACACCTCGATGTGTAGTGTTTAATCAAAAGATTGCATTTCCACCTAAATAGATCCTCTCACATGTACTTCTTTTCAAATTTAAGGTTCACTTCACATTAGATCATTAGACAGACTCCGTTGACTCTGTATTCTCATTACAGACTATTGCTTTAGATTCTAAATCTGTCCAGGACCGTCCCAGCCGTCGCCATCCAAACACTGCTTCACTTTATCTCGCATAGAATCACCATTTCTTATATTTAAGGTAGGATACATTACGTACAAGCCATCCACATTTAGTCGCTATCACTGCATTGGGCATCTTCTGCAGGCATTTAAAATTAAAATGATCTCTAAATGGGCACCTAGTTTGAAAATGTCAAAATTAAACCGAAATAATACAAACTCAGAGAAGGTTTAATGTAAGGATCAGATGAATAAGTTGTGTATATAGATAAAGAATGTACAAATGTAAATATAGCATGTTTAGGTTTTATGTAAATATAGCATGTATAGGTTTTATGTAAATATGTGGATACTGATGTATAAAGATAGAGCTTGTAGTCATCTAGGGTGAGGGTCTCTGGCACTGGGAGAGGGTGCTTCAGAATCAACTACAGAATAGAGAGATTTAGTGTATTATAGGTATAACTACTGTCACATATTGTCTATTATAGATTGTTCCATCTTTGAGAAAAATTAATTGAGTGTTTTCTACTATTTTAGTATCCACTGTAAAGAATACAAAACTCCCGATGAAGGCGAAACGCGTTGTTGGATCTAGTTTTGTATTGGTTATGAATAATCAGTTGTTGACTTATGTATCAATATATGTATATCAATTATTGTAATTAGATATATATCTATGTTTAGTATTTTGCAGGAATTGTGTAAAAGAATATCAATGTTTATTTATGTATATATATAAAAAAGTGTGAAAAGGAGAAAAAAATCACATAATCACTTGTGAGAAGTTTATTTAAAAAAAAGAATAATTAAAAAGAAGTTTTATAAATATATAATTCTTGTCACTCCAATCTATCTAATACCAATGTGTGATAGAGTTCGTGAAACAAACACATAACCCGGTGTATAGGTTAGTTTTCAAAAAAATACTACTGGCTCCTTTCTTGCAGCCGTTGTGCAGAGAAGCTCAGCTGTCGATTGCTTATGTCTATTTCCGGTTTTCGGTGAGCGATTCCTTGCTGCCTGGCGGCCTGCCTGGGGGTCGGTGAGCTGCTTGTTGCCTGCGCCTGGCCCAAGTTGTTTATTGAGCCGATCGTAAAAGTTAATTATAATTACAGCTGCATATGGAATCGGCTGTACTATGCCAAGTGTTCATTTTTACATTCAAACATCTGCATTGCAAATTTTAAATTCATATGATGACACATTTTAGTACCATTCTGACCCGTTGTAGATGATTCGTGCTATGATTTGGCAATGAGTGGTGTATGTTGTCGTTTGATACTCCATGCATGTTGGCTGATGCATCTTATTTTTGTGTTGATATTGCTGCATCTCCACAACTTTTGTAGTGTGAATGATGTTGCAGGCGAGTCTCATGTTTATGAGCTCTTGCATGCATCCATCCAACACCCAACCCATTCATGCACCACATCCATCCACCCACCCATCCATCCATCCTACATCCATCCATCATTCATGCATCCATTCACCCATCTATCATGCATGCATCCATCCATGCATCCACCCAACAATCATTCATCCATCATGCATCCAACCATCGTTCATGCATCAAAAATCGGATCCCTAGGGCTGCTCAGGTGGTCCCACAAGGATAGTAACATATTTAAACGTTATCCGCTAATAGAATTAGCATTTTCAAAACCTTGCAAATTCACTGAAAAAACCATAGGTTTCTGCCCTTACATATCTATATATTAGCATTTAAAAAACCAATGAAATTCACTGAAAAAACCATAGGTTATACACTATATATAGTTAGGAATTAGCCTTTAAAAAACCAATGAAATTCACTAAAAAAACCATAGGTTTTAGGCCTTATATAGTTAGGAATTAACATATAAAAAACCATTGAAATTCCTCCTATATAGTTAGCTGGACATTTTATTGACATAAAACCCAATGAAATTCCATATATAGTTAGTTGCAATAACTATATATCGCGCACCCGCAATCCACTGCTGATGATGTCACATATTACATCATTCATGACATGGTCAGTGACATCACTGATGACATCACTGATGACATCATCCATTGACTGTGTGTTTCTGTAAAGTTTAAATATGTTTTACATATTGGAAACGCATTGCCGAAGTTTGGCTCTGTTTTTGCCATTCATCCTCTTCGCTACAAATTCTCCTGAGTCGAAGGAATTCCCCGTAGGGGATGCTTGATATCAGGGATCGTTGGTGGAAACTGGTGGCTTCAAGTGTGGCGTTAGTGGCTGTACTTTTCCGATGTAAGGTGGTCTCCATTTTATTGTTTTTGATATAGACTTCGGTGTCCAGGAAGATGGCTTTATTGGCACTGATGTTGTGAGTGAATTTTATACCTGGTGTACTGGAATTCAATATTTCAAAGTATTCAAGAAATTTTTCTTTTCCACCGTTCCATATCATGAACAGGTCATCGATAAATCTCTTCCAGATTATGATGTGTTTTGTGAACAGGTGTAGTTCGGTGTTCCAGGCCACTGTTTCCTCCCACCAGCCCATGGCGGTGCAGGCGTAATTTGGGCTAAAGGAGAAGCCCATGGCTGCTCCATTCTTTTGCCTGTATAATGAGTCCCCAAATAGGAAGATGTTATTGTTCAGTAGATATTGTGTCATATCCATCAGCATGTTGTTGTGATTAGCATAGTGTATGTTGCGTTCCTGAAAGACATGTTTGCAGGCATTTAGACCCATCTCATTGTCGATATTTGTGTATAATGAAATCACATCCATTGTGATCATTATAAATTCCGGCTGCCAGGTGATGAGCTTCAGGTTGCATAGGAAATCCGTAGTGTCCCTGATGTATGATTTGAGTTGTTTCACGTGAGGATTTAGAAAAAAGTCTATAAAATTAGATAACGGTTCAAGTAAGGAACCATTTGACGACACTATAGGTCTCCCTGGTGGCTTCGTGGCATTTTTGTGGATCTTAGGAAGGAAATATATTGTCGCTGTTTTCGGGAAATCTACCGTCAAGTATTTGGCCTCATCAGAGTCTAATAAAGATGCATTTTCCCATTGTTTTATTTTTCCGTCCAAGATCCTCTTGTTGTCATAAGTCGGGTTAATGTCTAGTTTCTCATAATAGTTTGAGTTGTTCAATTGAGTCATGGCTTCCTCAATATATAGTTGGTGATCCCATAGGACGATATTCACCTTTGTTTAAAGCTCACTTGGACGAGTATTTACAGATCAGCCATGAACTATGACATGCCAAAGCCCACTGGAGGGCTATATTTGAATTACTGATTAATTAACCAAATGTTGAAATTACTCATTATATGTATATGTGAAATGCCCACTGGGGGGCAACACCTTGGTTATTTAGTGATGTATTAAAATGTCCAATGGTAAACTGTGCCCACTGGAGGGCAGCACTCCCCGAGTAAAAAGCGGTTACAGAACCAACAGTGACTTAAGGAGGATTAGTTACATCTACTTCACTCCAATACATAGCCAGTCACTATGCCCCATAAATACATAAATAATCCCTCACTTGTAATCACCTACACAAGTATTAAATTACATTTCAGGGCCAAACTACAAGTCCCAGAATCCCTAACATGTGTGTCATGAAACATGTGACAAGGGGGCGGGTGCAATTTTGTTGTTTGTTGTTTGTTGGTTCTTTAAAACTGTAGAGCGATGCACAGTACACTGACCGTGAGCAAGACAGCGGACGCTGTCGAAACGCGTTGGTTTCTATATTGTTTTGCAACCCCCAAAGGATTAATGAATTAAATTAATCTGAACACTTGAGAACGCCTACAGCCTGTTCCTTTCTGCGACTCCGCCTGCCCCTTGCTGGGGAAACCTGTTGAAAATATATATATATATATATATATATATTACCTACTGGCGGTCGCCAGTAGGTATATATAGTTAGGATTTTTTTGAATAGGGATTTCTGAAAATTCTATGTTGAATAAATTTGGCGTTGATGGACGGAATTGGCTGAAATTTTCAGGAAAATGGCACATTTTGTTTCTTAGCGTCCCCTGAAAGTTTGGGGGGGTTTCGTCAAGCGGGGACCGAGAAAAAAGGGGGTTCCCAAAACGTGTTTTTAACATTGAGTTTTCCATAGGGCGGTTGGACTCACTTTTAGCTCGAACGGCTGAATGGATTTCTATGAAACTTGGCAAAATTGTAGAGACTGTTTGCCCGATGTGCCTTTGCTAGGTCTCAAGATATGTGCTCCAGTGGATTTTGAGAAATTAACGTTCAAAAAAATATATATATCTGTGACAGCGTCCCGGTTAGCGCCCCGGTTCGCGTACCAGACGCGTAACGGAACTTCGCGAGGAGAAGCGGATTGGCTCTCCGGTGACTGTCAACATTCTAAACAGTCCGGAGCGGCCGCCATCTTGTCTCTCGGTAGGATCGAGACACAAGAGGTGGCAAAAACAATGGGGGAAATGAGCATAAGGGGGCAGAGTACATCCTCCCTGACCCCCTAGGGTTGATGAGGGGGCTTTAAAAGGGCCCCGTGGGGCAAAAGAAATTTATTTTTATTATCGGTTTTTTTGCGGGGGGAGTGCCCGGTACGTGCACCGGGAAGCGGTCCGGGGAGCGTAACATAGGGAAAAAAGAATGAAAGAATTTTCTAATATTGTATGTTTATGGATTGTTCTGTTTGTTGTATTTTTTTTAATTTTTTTTATTTAAGTACCAACATGTAGGTACCAATGCAGAGTCTAAAAATAAATATACACCGTCTCCTTTGTAGATATCTTGCATGTTGTTTCAGAAGTTATTGTGGTATATGGAATTCATAGCATAGTCTGTCAGGAAAGCAGAAAGAACATGGAGGCAGGAGATGATAAAGAGATGTTAAATACACATTGGAGATAATATAGTGGGAGAAAGGAAGTAACTATGAGCAAACTTACTATGTAACACAAAAAAGTTGCACAGTATATTTTAAGTCTCACTTTATATTTTATCTTTTTGGGTACTATTTCATAATTTTCATATTAAAAAGAATAATGTCTCAAACAATTTTAACTTTTAAAATTTAAATTTATTGTTCAGATTTTTCAAAATCTAAGAGAATTTGTAACATTAAATCATCAGGTATGTCCTCCTTTTCATTCCAAGAATCACATTCTTCAGCACATTTTATTAATTCTTGGTCTACTGTTTCATCCATAAAGTCTACTTCTTCTTTTTCTTCGTTAGGATTGTTTTCAATCTTAATTTGAAATGAAATTGTATTTTCTTTTTGCTGTGCTTCCATTTTCTTGCTGTAAATTGCATAAAAAAATAATATATCAGTGGAGATAGGGCACTGTTGGGTTTAAGTTCAGACAGGTACTTGTGAGTTTTTAACAGTGAAGTTATCTTTGGGCAGTGCATGGTTTCAGGCAGGAAGTAGAGCTATTAAAAAGTGCCTGTGATGAAGCCTAAGTAAATTCATAATTATACCACAGAAGCCTAACTCAATCAATAATTTAAATAATTAGGTCTTTCTCAATGACTAACTCTTATAGAGGGACAGTATGTAACTATCTGAAAACGTTTTCCAAAATTAATTTAAAGTGCATAACATAGTTCTCCTTTCAAATTTTTGAAATTATATCTTACCTTTGAAAAAGAAGTTAAAGTTGTCAGTGAAAATGCTCTTGAAATGTACTTCAGGAAGTAGTAGTCAAAATGGCTGTGTTTCTCTCTCTTTCTTTATATATATTCAGGTACATAACCAATCAAATGTCTTGAAATAATAGTAGAAAATGAAAGTAACATTTTAATTGGTTGTCAATTCTAACACTTCATATTTGTTTTTGTAATGTAATTTACCTCAGGAGATTTAGTCAGGCCTACAGCATAATTTTCTCAATGGAATTCCATCAAATTTGGGTAAATGGTAGGGACTGCTATGTAGTAGGGCCTATTCTATATTTGATGAAAGTGTCTCCAGTGGTTTTTCTGTAAATTACTTTCCCACCTTTTTTTAGCGAGCGCTCACCGGTGCGCGCCCCGGTACGCGTACCGGCAGCGTTACGGGAGTCCTCCATTTTGTGTATCGGTAGAATTGAGACACAAGATGGAGGGGAAACAATGCTCGGAATGGGTAGAAGGGGGCACGGTAGACACTTCCTGCCCCTCTAGGTTTTCTGAGGGGGGCTTAGGACGCTCATATAGGCAAACAAAAAAAAAAAATCACGTGGGGAGCGCCTGGTATGCGCACCGGTAAGCGAACCGGGGAGCGTACTTTGGTGAAAAATAGTGAAAAAAGTTAGAAAAAGATAAACGTTTTGAATGATCAGAGGTAGGGTAGCTCTGAAAAGAGCTATTGGGTTCTGTGGCTAATTTAGGTACCTACAAGTAGGTTCCAATGCACAGTTTTAAATTCAGGAGGAATATTCTATTCCCCTCATCGGAGAAGTGCACACCATCTCCTCTGTAGATGTCTTGCATGTTGTAACGCAAGTTATTGTTGTATATTAAACCCATTCTAAAGTCTCTCATGTAAGCAGAAACAGATTTATTCACATGTTTCCGTGCTTTCTCAAATTGTGGACAAAATTGGTTGGACCAGTTCCATTTCTGTCTTTGGCATATATTGGAATATACCAAGGCAGTTTGGGGAAAAAGTGTCATCAATTGATAAAAGGTGTCCTTTAAAAGCATTTCCAGACCAACCCCAGTCATAGTCCCAAAATTATTTCCACCACAGTGCACTATTAAGAGGTCAGGGTTTGGCAGACGCATAAAAAAATTATATTAAAAAGATATAAAATATATTTTTCCTTTAAAAGAGGAATACATTTTACAGCTTTTGATATTTGCTATTAAAAAACCATTGAAATTCACTGAAAAAACCATAGGTTATAGACCATATATAGTTAGGGATTAGCATTTACAAAACCTTATTTTACTCACACAAAACCATTGAAATTCGCATATATAGTTAGTTGCACTAACTATATATTGCGCACCCGCAATCCACTGCTGATGATGTCACATATTACATCATTCATGACATGGTCAGTGACATCACTGATGACATCACTGATGACATCATCCAGTGACTGTATGTTTCTGTAAAGTTAAAATATGTCTTACATATTGAAGAATGAGTGGATGTATAAGTGTCTGGATGAAGGATTTAGTAGGTGCATGACTGACTGTATGAGAGAGTGATTAAATGTGTCTCACTGAGAGCATGGGTTAGTGACTAAACTGTCTTAATTTGTGCATCATTATATCTGTTGTTCTGTAAACTGCTGCATGTGTTGATCAGTAGCTATATGATTAACTATATGGGTTATTGATTGGTTGCCCAAGTAATTGTATGGGAGAGTGAGTGTGTGTGTGGGTGGCTGGGAGGTGTGTGACTCTGTGCATAGATGTGTAAACAGTTGATTCACTAGATGTATGGGTTCAAAACTGCATGTGGAAACAGCTGTATGGGTGGTTGACTGTGTGCATGAGTGTATTGGTGAGTGAATGGATATCTCAGTGCTACATGTCAAAGTAAGTACATATGTAAAACACAGTACATGTGAGAGTTGACATATATAAATTACTGTGTATAAGAGCCAGTGAATGTGTGAGTGGCTGCATGGATCATTGAAAACTTGTATCGGTGATTGTATAAGAGAGTAAATATGTGTTAGAATATGTTTGAATAAGTAAGGTGTGTATAACTGTATAGTTGAGGAAATGGAGGTGTGATTGATTCTTTGCATGACTGACTAGGTGTATGAGTTACTCCATGGATGAGTGACAATCTGTGAGTGTCTGTTTACACTGAGTGTATCTAAGCTTATATTAGAGTCTGAAGAGGTTCATCGTATTATCACATGAATGATGTCATCAGTGATGTTGTCAGTGATGTCATTTGAGTTATCATCAGTGATGTCATCAGTGATGTCACTGACCATGTCATGAATGATGTAATATGTGACATCATCAGCAGTGGATTGCGGGTGCGCAATATATAGTTAGTGCAACTAACTATATATGCGAATTTCAATGGTTTTGTGTGAGTAAAATAAGGTTTTGTAAATGCTAATCCCTAACTATATATGGTCTATAACCTATGTTTTTTTCAGTGAATTTTCAAGGTTTTGTAAATGCTAATTCCTAACTATATATGGTCTATAACCTATGGTTTTTTCAGTGAATATATATATATATATATATATATATATATATATATATATATATATATATATATATATATATATATATATATATATATATATATATATTACCTACTGGCGGTCGCCAGTAGGTATATATAGTTAGGATTTTTTCCCTATGGGATTTCTGAAAATTTTATGTCTAATAACTTTGGCGTTTGTGGACGGAATTGGCTGAAATTTTCAGGAAAATGGCACATTTTGTTTTTGAGCAGCCCCTGGAAATTTGGGGGGGTTTCGTCAAGGGGGGGCCGAGAAAAAAGGGGGGTCCCAAAACGCGTTTTTAACATTGAGTTTTCCATAGGGCGGTTGGACTCACTTTTAGCTCGAACGGCTGAATGGATTTACACGAAACTTGGCAAAATTGTAGATATGGTTTGCCCGACGTGCCTTTGCTATGTCTCAATATATGTGCTTCAGTGAATTTTGAGAAATTAACGTTTTAAAAAACAGTGACAGCGCTCCGGTTAGCGCCCCGGTTCGCGTACTTGACGCGTAACGGAACTTCGCGAGGAGAAGCTGATTGGCTCTCCGGTGTCTGTCAACATTCTAAACAGTCTGGACCGGCCGCCATCTTGTCTCTCGGTAGGATCGAGAGACAAGAGGTGGAGAAAAACGAAGGGGGAATTTAATGAAAGGGGGCAAGGTAGACCCCTTCTGACGCCCTAGGAATGATGTGGGGGTTATTAAAGGGTCCCGTGGGGCAAATAAAAAAAATCGATTTTTCGCGGTAGGAGCGCTTCCCGGTACGCGAACCGGGTCGCTTACCGGTAGCGTAACGGTAGTTCGCCATTTTGTGTTTCGGTCGAATTTAATCACAAGATGGAGGAAAAACAATGTGGGAAATGGGTATAAGGGGGCACGGGAGACGTATCCTGACCCCCTAGGTTTTCTGAGGGTGTCTGAGGAGGCCCATATATGCGAGAAAAAAAAACCACATTTTTTAAAAAAATTTCACGCGGTTACCGCCCGGTTTGCGTACCGGGTAGCGAACCGGGAAGCGAACATAAGTGAAAATTAGTGAGAAAAGGTACATTCAAAATTTAGAAAGAGTAATCATAGTTAAGGTAGCTCTGAAAAGAGCTTTTGGGTTCTGTGTAACTTCTAGGTACTTATAAGTAGGTACCAATACACAGTCTTAAATTTTGTATGAAAACTCTGTTTCCCTCATCTGAGAAGTGCACACCATCTCCTCTGTAAATATCTTGCATGTAGTAACGCAAGTTATTGTTGTAGATGGCGCCCATTCCATGGTCTCTCATATAAGCTGAAACAGACTTATTTACATGCTTCCTCGCTTTCTCAATTTGTGGACAAAATTGATTGGACCACCTCCATTTTTGTCTTTGGCATATATTGGAATATACCAAGGCAGTTTGAGGAAAAAGTGCCATTAATTGCTCAAAGGTGTCCTTTAAGAGCATTTCCAGACCTACCCCAGTCAAAGTGCCCAAATCATTTCCTCCACAGTGCACTATTATGAGGTCAGGGTTTGGCAAATGCAAAAAGGTTTTCACCAATGGTATCAATTGGTGACATCTCAATCCTCTTTGCCCAATCCATTTGATTTCCACATTTTGTAAATTGAGGTTGTGTAAATTTCTGTTATCAGCATACCTGTGAGCCCAGTGGATGTAGCTATGTCCAAGAATCCAGATAGAAAACATGGTGAGAGGTATGTTCTGCTGCAGTCATATGAAGTGTGGAAATGAAACGGCAGTTGAAACAGTAGGAGTTTGTAAAGAAAAGAAACTGTGGAGTTTGAGTGCTAATGATTCATTAGCAGTGATTGGTGGATTTCCATTGCTGAAAACAGAAAGTTAGGGTGCATGGATGTGTTCTTTGAAAGATGTAATTTGAATGGTTAAGAAAAAATGATTTTAAGAAACATTGCAGTGGATTTGCAGGTGTACTGAGAGTTCAGAGTTCATTTGAAACATTGTTGTGTGAACTTGTAAACATGAGAGGTCTGTCAGGAGGTGTTGCTATGGAAAAAGGGCAGAAAGGGCAGAGGGGGGAAGGGTGTTGATTTGAAAAAAGTGAGGGAAGAGTTTTGATTGGGTGACATGAGAGATATGTGTGATGAATTTCAGCATTTCTGTGCCTTTGTTGGTTGCAGTCTCTGGAGTGCATACCTTTTGCTCTGCTAAAGAAAAATTGGTGTATTTCTGAGACTGTTTTGAAATTCAAAAAGCATTTGCTAAGGTGAGATATGGTTCCTTTACTTTAGAAAGAGACTAGTATGCTTTTTGGAGAAAATAAGGAAGCAAGCCTTGCATTTAAAATGTTGTTTTGTGCCAAGTGTTTGCATTATGTTTTCCAAAAAGATTTTGCTTCTTTTACAAATTGTAATTGGAGATTATGTGAAATATTAGTACTGACAATGTGTGGTTGTACATAGGAGCTGTGCTGTGTTTTCAAATTATGATCAGAAAATCGTTTTTTAAGGAAAAGGAATGCTTTTAAAATTAATGAGAATTTATTTACTTGTGATGTGACTGCTGCAATGCGTCGCTTTTGCGGAACAGATGCATGATGCATCTGTGTCGTTTTTGCCCCATGGTGCTCCACATTGTAAATGTTAAAAGTGATGCATAAGTGGTGCAAGGGCCTTGTAAATACACCCCCATGTTTGCTTGGCCATTTTAAGTCACTTCCCCCGGTGCAATTTCCTTGTAAATACGCTGTCATGTGTGCTTGGCAATTTCAAGTCACTTCCCCCTGGTGCATGTGCCTTTTAAATACGCCCCTATGTGTGCTAGACAATTTGAAGTCACTTCTCTCATGAATCTGGGAGACTAATTTGGTAGAGACTAGTATGCTTTTTGGAGAAAATAAGGAAGCCAGCTGTGCATTTAAAATGTTGTTTTGTGTCAAGTGTTTGCATTATGTTTTCCAAGAAGATTTTGCATCTGTGTCGTTTTTGCCCCATGGTGCTCCACATTGTAAATGTTAAAAGTGATGCATAAGTGGTGCAAGGGCCTTGTAAATACACCCTCATGTTTGCTTGGCCATTTTAGGTCACTTACTCCTGGTGCAAGGGCCTTCTAATTATGCCCTCATGTGTGCTTGGCAATTTCAAGTCACTTCTCCCTGGTGCAAGGGCCTTGTAAATACGCCCCCATGTGTGCTTGACCATTTCAAGTCACTTCCCCCTGGTGCAAGGGCCTTGTAAATATGCCCCCATGTGTGCTTGGCAATTTCAAGTCACTTCCCCCTGGTGCAAGGGCCTTGTAAATACGCTCCCATGTGTGCTTCGCCATTTCAAGTCACTTTCCCCTGGTGCAAGGGCCTTGTAAATACGCCCTCATGTGTGCTTGGCCGTCATTTTCCCCTGGTGCATGTGGTGCCTTTTAAATACGCCCCTATGTGTGCTAGACAATTTGAAGTCACTTCTCCCATGAATCTGGGAGACTAATTTGGTAGAGACTAGTATGCTTCTTGGAGAAAATAAGGAAGCCAGCTGTGCATTTAAAATGTTGTTTTGTGTCAAGTGTTTGCATTATGTTTTCCAAGAAGATTTTGCTTCTTTTACAAATAATAATTGGAGATTATGTGAAGTATTAGTACTGACAAGGTGTGGTTGTACATAGGAGCTGTGCTGTGTTTTCAAATTATGATCAGAAAATCGTTTTTAAGGAAAATGAATGCTTATAAAATTTATGAGAATTTATTTACTTGTGATGTGACTCCTGCAATGCGTTGCTTTTGCAGAACAGATGCATGATGCATCTGTGTCGTTTTTGCCCCATGGTGCTCCACATTGTAAATGTTAAAGGTGATGCATAAGTGGTGCAAGGGCCTTATAAATACACCCCCATGTGTGCTTGGCCATTTTAAGTCACTTCCCCCTGGTGCAAGGTCTTCTAAATATGCCCTTATGTGTGCCTGGCAATTTTAAGTCACTTCCCCCTGGTGCAAATTCCTTGTAAATACGCTGTCATGTGTGCTTGGCAATTTCAAGTCACTTCCCCCTTGGTGTAAGTTCCTTGTAAATACGCCGTCATGTGTGCTTGGCAATTTCAAGTCACTTCCCCCTGGTGCAAGGGCCTTGTAAATACGCTCCCATGTGTGCTTGGCAATTTCAAGTCACTTCCCCCTGGTGCAAGGGCCTTGTAAATACGCCCTCATGTGTGCTTGGCAATTTTAAGTCACTTCCCACTGGTGCAAGGGCCTTGTAAATATGCTGTCATGTGTGCTTGGCAATTTTAAGTCACTTCCCACTGGTGCAAGGGCCTTGTAAATACGCCCCCATGTGTGCTTGGCAATTTTAAGTCACTTCCCCCTGATGCAAGGGTCTAGTAAATATGCCTTCATGTGTGGTTGGCAATTTTAAGTCAATAACAATAACATCAACAATGTCTGTTGTGGAACAATCTCTAAATAGAAATAGAGTTTCGAAATTAGATGAAATTAACATATAACAGAGCACAGGTCATATGTAGAAGCATTCCATTCCATTGCTATTTTCTAGCATCAAGTATGTTGCAAAATCCTTCCATTCAGTTGTTTGCTTACTGTTATTGATTTACTGTTTGGTAATAGTATTTAATAAAAGAAATTTAATAAATCTACCACAGATTCAACTCAACATCTTCGGAAAAATTCAAACATGCCCTCAAGGCAAAGAAAAAAGAAAGAAGCAAAGCGACTTACACCCCACCTTGGTAAAAATGAAGATAATGGACCTTTGCAGCAGTCCTCTACTATAAAATCGTTTCAAGTTGCCAAAAAAGCTCCGGGTAAGAAAATGAAATCATTTTTAAAAAGAATTTGCAGACAAAAAAATACCAGTGTTGAACATGTTTTAGTGCAGAAGAACAGAGACAATTTAAAGGAAAAGGAAAGGCCCGTCAAAAAAGATTCTGCTAGAGCAGGAGATAACTCTGTGCATGGCAGTAGAAGAGAAAATACATTCAGGGACATTCGTAGGCGAATGTTCCGCAACAGGATAATTGTCAATTTGTTAAAACATTTTAAGAAAGGCCAACAGAAAGTGGCATTTTATAAGAAAAAGAAAAATGTAGAGAAAATTATTGATCAGGCTTTCGAAATTAAGCGAAAGTTATTTATTTTGGTAATCAATAGAATTAGGAAACTAAACAAGGTAATTTATGATTTCAAATCAAATAGTAGATGGAAGAGAGTAGTTAATCGTAGTAATTGTTGTGAAGTTTTCTCAGGAGAATGGATACATAGTTCAAGTTGTGAGGCATTTTTTAATGAGGAGAGTTATTTTCAGGACAATGATTTGGTGCATGCAGTTGACACCAGTGGTCGAGCATATGAGGTAAAAGATGGTCGTCCGGTTGAAAAAGAAAAACTTGTGTCTGCAGATGCAGAAGAGGTGTTAAGTGATGAGGTTTTAGGGAGACGTCCTAAGGGACCAGTGTACACTTGGAAGTGTAGTTCTATTTGCAGTGTGCGACAGGATTCCATCAATTTGCTTTGTGATTTTGTACGGACATTTAATAAGAAAAGTTTAAAACAAAAAATAAAGTTGTTGCAAGAATTAGATCCTTGCAGAGTGAGAGAAGTGACAGGTTTACATGGTCATTCACTGGCTTGTCTTTCCAGGAGAGTATGCCAGAGTGTTTTTCATCATTTCAGGATGCTAGCAGTGCATCATAATATAGTGAGGAAATTAGTGAGAATGTTGTATTATGCTAAGAGTCCAGCAATTATGCTTAAACAATTAAGCACTGCTCTTTTGCATGGTTCTGAAGTAGATGTGAAGAATATTTGTCAAGAAATGGAGTTCTGTTACTTTGCTGGTAAAGAGAACAATGTTGAAATTGACCCAGTAGAAGAAGGTAAAGTGGCAGAGAGTATACAGATTTTCAGTACAGATAAGTTTCACAAGGAAATTTCCACGTTTATGGTGAAAACATGTGAGAGGCCTAATTTCACTTGTGTGTGTTGTCGACGGACTTATTATAAGAATCAGACTAAGTTAGTGGATTTATATGCAAAAAGTGATATGGAAAACAATAGTGAATGGAAGGATTTTGCCACATACTTGATGGTAGAAAATTATTTTGATTTGGGATCGGACCAACGTATGTGTACTTATTGTTTTAACAAATTAAACCAAAACCGGATGCCTGCTAGAGCGGTTCATAATAATCTGGAATTGGTTGACATTCCTTCTGAATTGAAGGATTTAAATACTTATGAATCAATTTTGATTCAAAGTGTCCATCACTATCAGGCTATTCTACGAATGGAGCCAAAGACAGGGAAATTGCCTCCATCAGATTTACAGAGAGGATTAAAGGGAAGAGTTGTTTTTTTGCCTTTAGATTTGAAGAAAAACATTAATACAATTGGAGTAGAGAAAGTGGAAGAGGAACCTCTGGTTATCTTAGTTAATGGGGTTCCGACAAAGAGTAAGAACATCTGGCAAGATTTAGTGGATGTTAGGAAAGTCAAAAAGGCAACATTGTATTTGATAAAAAACAATGAGTACTACAAGAATGTATGTGTTGCAGAAGAGGAAGTAAGTGAAGAAGAGGACAGCGATTTGTGTGCTGGGCAAATTGAGAAAGTAGAAGCCTCTAAAAATGAAGAAATATATGAACATTATAGTGTTCATCCTTTGCATTCCAAGGAAGTCATGGGGAATGCTATTGAGTTGTTTCAAATGAAACGAGCCAAAGGGAGTCCCATTAGTGTTTGGGAGGAAAGTTTGGAAGCTCGGTGTTTCCCACAGTTATTTCCCACAGGTCGAGGAGGACGATATGATGAGCGACCTGATCAAATTCCTGCTTCAGAATACCGGACTTTACGATTGTATGCAGAAGATCCTAGGTTTCGTCAATGCATTCCCTATTTATTTCATCTACTGTTTGAAAGTGATCTGTCTGGACTGTCTTATGCAGTGAACCACATCTTGAAAAGTGGTGTACAACTGCGAAATATCTCGGCAAGGGACTTTATGGATAAAGTCAATGTGCAAGACAGTATTTTGGATTCTCACCTGATTAATCTCATGACATGTCAGCGTGGTACTAATGAGTATTGGTATCGTCGTCATGGTGACTTAAAATGTATGCTGAGGAACTTAGGAACTCCTACTTGGTTCCTCACTCTCAGCTGTGCTGAGTATGGCTGGGAAGACTTACTTGAATTTCTACGAGAGGCAAATGGAAACATTGAAAATATTGAATTCAAGACACCTGGAGAACTGTGCTCTTTGGATCCAGTGAATGTATGCAGGTACTTCAATCATAGATTTGAAGCTATGATGTCTTTCATCACGAACAAGAAAAATCCACCTCTTGGAGAGGTGTTGGATTTCTTCTGGAGAAAGGAGTATCAAGCAAGAGGTGCTCCTCATATACATATGCTGCTATGGATCAAAGATGCACCCAAATTTGGAACAGATCCGGATGACTTAGTGATGAGTTTCATAGAACAGTATTCTACATGTGCTGTTCCAAAGACAAAGGAAGATAAAAGTCTAAGAGAACAAGTTTTACGGTTTCAAAGCCATCGTTGTGGAAAGTACTGTCGTCGTAAATTCAGAAACAAGGACAAGTACTACACCAAATGTCGTTTTGGATTTCCACGATCAGTGATATCTAAAGGAAGAGTGAACAATTTGATGTCTTCGCTGCGACATAATGTGACGAGGAAATCACCCAAAAACACATACAATTTGAAAAGAAACGAAGAGTCCAAGTACATTAACGACTACAACCCAGTGATTTTGTCCATGTGGAATGCTAACATGGATATACAGTTTGTGGCTGACAACTGTATGGCTGTGGCTCGGTATGTGACGTCTTACATCACAAAAAAAGAAAAGACAGAACTGAAGGATATGTGGGAGGATATTTCCCATGAAAAGAGCATCAGTAAGAAGTTGTACAGTTTCAGTCTGAAGATGCTGTCGCATCAAGAAATCGGAGCTTACGAATGTTCTGACCGGTTATCTTCAGCAAGTCTCTATGCCAAATCTAGGAGTATCATTTGGGCGAGTCTTGGTCTTGCTGCAACGCATAATCGAG
Source organism: Lissotriton vulgaris (assembly GCF_964263255.1). NCBI lineage: Eukaryota > Metazoa > Chordata > Amphibia > Caudata > Salamandridae > Lissotriton > Lissotriton vulgaris. Next base: position 86,527 of record NW_028242786.1, read on the forward strand.
TTCTGAAACCTGCACGGGAAATTGAGTATTTGGCTGAGAAGGAGCCAAGCAGTACAGATATTTTGAAGACCAACATGTTGGATACATATTATCCAAATAGAAGCAGTCACCTGGAGAATGTTTGTCTGTATGAGGTTCTACAAAATTACATTTTCAAGAGGAACATCAAAGAAGATATTGATAAAGGAGTGTATGCTGTAATTGGAAGTGAGAGATGTCTGGTCAAGCAAAGAAAATGTCAATTGGTAAATCATCGAAAATTGAATTGCGAATCTCCAGAAAGAAAAGAGTTTTTCTATTTAGCTCTTTTGCAACTTTTCAAGCCTTGGCGTGCAGAAGAGGAACTGCTTGGAGACTTCCTCTGTTACGAAGACTCTTTCAATGCAGCCAAGGAGTCCATAGAATGTCCTGTTTTTCCAAAATATCTAGAAATGTTGAATGCAGAAATCGAGCAGGAAGCAACAATTGCAGCTGAGATTGCTAGAGACAGTTCTCAGGACAGTCAGAGTTCTGTTTCATTGAGTCAGGATCCACTAGGAGAACCAGTTATCGAAAATGAAGCTGCCACTGCCATGATTGAAGTGGAAAGAGCCATGGCACATGCTCAGGAGGATGCGGTTAACTTAGAAGATTTGGAAAGACAACTCAACGTTGAGCAGAGGAAAATATATGACGAAGTTACCAAACAAATTGATCATGGATTAAGTCATGAGAAGAAAGAGTGCTCATGTACATCGTTGAAGCCTGTTAGACTGTACGTGAGTGGAGAAGCAGGAACTGGAAAAAGTTTCCTCATTAAAACAATTTCATGTTATCTGCAGAAAAGGACTGAGTCATTGCTGTCTTGTGTTGTCACCGCTCCAACTGGACTGGCAGCACATAACATTAAAGGTATTACTTTGCATCGGCTGCTGATGCTGCCAGTGGAGCATGATAACAAATTACAATACCACAAGTTATCTGGAGATGCTTGTTGTGAAGTATCTAGAGTCCTGAAGAAGATGAAACTTCTTATCATTGACGAAGTAAGCATGGTTTCCAATGTCATGCTTGCCTTTGTGCATTTGAGAATGCAGGAAGTTCTTAAAACAGAATATAATGTGTTATTTGGTGGCAAACACATCATTGTTTTCGGTGATCTTCTGCAGCTGACACCAGTGAAAGGACAACCAGTGTTTAAACTGCTTACGCATGAAGATACCAGGAAGTCCCTAGGGAGCATTGGCAACGTTAACATATGGTTAAACTTCAATTATGCTGAGCTGCGTGAAAATATGCGTCAGGCGAAGGACGAAGATTACAAGAATATTCTACAAGATGTTAGAATCGGGAAAGTGACAGAGCGTGGGAAAGAAGCTTTACATGCACGATTACTGTCAAATTTGTATCCAGAAGAAGACGTTCTGCCAGAGGATATTTTTCAGAAAATTACTGAGAAGAAATCTGGAATATGTTTGATGCCAACTCTTGCAGAATGTTCCATCTTCAACAACAAAATGTTGAATTTAGAAAACCAAGAGATTGTGAAACTGGAAGCTATTGACAGAATAGAGCATATGGGAGCAACAATTATTTTGTCTGAGAATTTGAAATCTAAATTGGATTCATTAGAGAAGACTATATCTAAAACTGCTGGTTTTGAAAAGACTCTGAATGTGTGCTTAAATTGCCGTATCATTTTGAGAAGGAATTTACATGTTGAAAGAGGTCTGGTAAATAGATCAATGGGTAATGTTGTTGATTTTGAGAAATACAGAAATAGAGATGGAATTGAATTTTTTAAAATTAAATTTGATGGCATTGAGGAAGTACAGCTAATTGGTCGTTGCACAGCTAGGTTTTTGCTTGTAAAAGACTTATATAACAGTTTCCTGTTTGCTTGGCATATGCGGTGACAATCCATAAATCGCAAGGTTTAAGTGTAGACACTGCTTTAGTGAATATTGGCAGTTCTGTGTTCAAAGAGGGTATGGCTTATGTAGCATTGTCACGAGTCAGAACTTTATCGGGATTGTACTTGCTTGACTGTGATGTCACAAACATTTGTGCGGATCTAGATTGTGTTAAGGAATACAATACGTTAAGAAGAGAGTATGCGCCACATTTGCCTCAATATCCTTTGTTTGAGAAACGTGTGGTAGGCCGTAAATGAAGAAATATCAGTAATAGTAGGGAGGTTGTAGCAAAAATACCAAAAGTCGATGAACCGAAAATTGTAAGCAGAAAGAAAATGAATTCTGTTGAAGATGTTGTTGGTTTTCAATTTGAAAATAGTTCTGGTGTCAACTGCTATGCTAATGTAGTGGTTAATGTTGTCTTTTCACTAGACACTTTAAAAGAACAGATTGTGGTCAATTCGGAACAAAGTTTATGCTGTTTGTTGAATTCTGTGTTAGAGAAATGTAGCGCTGATAGAACAAGAGTAGAAAGTGTGTCTGAAATTCGTAATCTGTTAGATAAATGTTCAGGTCAAACGCAATTCTCTCAAAATATTCAGCAGGATTGTCAGGAAATTTTAATGTATATGCTTGATGTATTGCAAGATGAAGGTGTAGATGTAGATTATCTGTTTGGCCTTTCTTATCAATGGCAGAATGATTGCGAGAACTGTAGGCTATCAAGTACTACTAGTGTAGACTCAGAAAGATTTATATATTTAACTTTGCTTGACAGTAAATCAGTATCCTTCAATAAGCTAGTAAAAGCAGCCGATCAAAACATGGAGTGTAGCCAATGTAAGTCTGCAATGCTGTCCACGTTAATTATACGAAGTTATGGCCAGTATGTCATTTTAATGTTCCAACGATGTAGGTCTGATGGAACTAAATTGACAACTTTAATTAAAAATTTTGTGGCTTCGCAGTTGTCAATATCAGGAAGGACTTTTGTAACTACAGCAATTATATATCATGACGGTCCTTCAACAACTTCAGGACATTACACAGCTTATTTAAAATCTGGAAACGGCTGGTCATTCTGCAATGATTCTGTTTTAACTTTCAAAAAAAGATTGCCTTTCCACCTTCAAAATTCTTACCTGGTGTTCTTACAACCAAAATTTTAGGGAAGGAATCTCGGGATTTGTTCAGAGGAATTTCAAGAGGTTCGAATGGCTCCTACTCTATATGGCCTTGTGGATAAGTGTAGTACAGAGCGAAAATTGTTTTTTTTAATAAGCTAATACAAGCAGCAGATCAAAAGAAGGAGTAGAGGTGATGTAAGTCTGTAATGCTGTCTACATTATTTATAGAAACTTATCGGTGAAATGTCATTTTACAATTCCAACTATATAAACCGGATGTAAATAAGTTGTCAAGTCTAATTAAAAATGTTTTGGCTGCACAGTCGTCGATTTCAGGAAGAACATTTGTATCTGCAGCTATTATATGACATGATGGTCCTTTAACAACTTCAAGATTACACAGCTTATTCGAAATTTAAAAAAGGCTAGTCTTTCGGCAATGATTAGAATTTGACTATGAAGCAATGTTGCCTTTTGACTTGTTTTCAGAAGTGAGAATTTAGGGTAGGTAACTGGATTATAATGATTCTAGGTGTTGCTGTAATTTAGTGTGCTGTTTTAAATTGCTTTGGATGTCTCATTTTTCTTAAAACGATAGAGCTTATCTTTCAGAAAGTGGCGGGCAGAAAATAATAACAGCACAACAGAGTATAAGCTGTTCATAGGACATCCTTTGACGTCATGGAAAGTAAGTTACTTTTGAGGAGTTCTCTTTTCTGATTGATTATATTATATGGGTTTTTTAAACACAATCATTTTGATTGTGGTTTTTTCCCCGCTGTTATATGATGAATACCTTCAACTCACTGTTTTCAGCGGAATTTGATATATTCTGAGAACAGCAAAAATAAACCATTTAATATGTATAATTAATTCTGTACTTTGAATTGTGATTTTTAATATGTACTCATCTTGTCTCATGCTCACTCATCTTTTACTACTTTCTATCAATTTTAAAATTTTTGTTCTCTCATTCACAGATTGAAAGTATAAAAATAACACGTGACTAAGTTAACGATAATTATAAGGTAAGTGTTTAGTACTCATTCTGTTACATCTCTTTTACATTTAACTTTTATTAGTTCCACTGCTTCATTTCTTTAACCCTCAGTTTCCTGCCTTTGCTACTTCCCTCATTCCTTTTTCTATTACTTTTTTACTCTACTCTTTCCACTCCTGTTCTCAGTCCCTCTTTAAACAGTATCTCTGTGTTAATCCCTCTAACTGTCTTTCTTTTAACATTACTCTCAATTTACTTACTCTTCTTTTTAAAAAAAAAAATATTTTTTTGAGTTTGCTGCCGGTTCGCGTACCGGCGCGCGAACCGGGAAGGGAACCAAGAGAAATAGAGGTTGTCAGAGTGCTAAACATTCTAGCAAATTCTTATAAAGGGGAGGTAGTTCTGAAAAGAACTTTTTTTTAAATTATTTTTGTTGTTTTATATTTTTTTTATTATTTTTCTGAACATTTTTTGTTTTTTGTTTTTTTTTAACGGTTTTATATTTTTTTGTTTTTTTGATGGGGGGGGGGAGAAACAAAAATGATTCATTATGAAGGGCTCAACAGGAGCAAAAAAAGAAAGATAATTTATTTTCTGGGGCGTTTTGCACATTTGTGATTGTCAATTGCTTTATTAATTAAATTTATGCTGCTCTCTCTGAAGCAAATAAGTTGGCCACAAAAAATGCATACGTGCTTGACATTGCCAAATTTCATTTGAATATTTGGGACCATCTCCCTCGCCTCTGGTCCCGTCACTGCCTCTTCATTGGTGGATGTACTGGCCACAGGTCGGGGGTTATCCACCAGATCACGTACTTGTGCAGCACTGTAATTTATCGGGTGCCACCTATCCATATGTCGATGCATGGTATAATTACCATAACTGTATTTCTTTTCTGTTCCTCCGGACAGTTCATTTTTACAGATCAGGCAGGTAACATACCGGGCATTTACCTTCTTTTGTCCTTCGGGAAATGAAAAAAATTGCCATATATAATTTTCTTTTATATGGGACCTCCTTGGCCGTTCAGGTAAAAACCTCCCTGTCACTTGCTCCTCTTCCTCTTCTTCCTCTTCTTCCTCCTCTTGTTGTAGAATTACCTGAGGAGGTGGTCCTCTCTTCCTAGGAGGTGGTGGTGGTGGTGGTGGGGGTCCACCAGCTGCAGCAATCATTGAAGCCATTTCTAAGGTATTGAAAGTAGGTCTTTCTCTCATAAAAATGAAAGTCAGAGTGAGGAAAAAAGGTGGGGCTTTCATCATTTGGGAAAAAAAATGTTTTAAACCAATGAAAAGTGGTATTTTTAGGTCATATGACCAAGCCTTCCATCATTAGGAAACCAAAAGTAAAAATGAACCAATGAAATGTTTTATAAACAAGTCACATGACCTGTTATGCTTACGTTACGCGCTCTGAGCCGCGCCTCGGATCGCTTCCGGGGCGCTGCGCTTCGCGCCTCGGTTCGCGTTCCAGAGCGCTTCCGGGTGCGCTAACGCGACGCGTCATAAGACGCATTATGCGGTAACTCGATACGTCGCGCTTACGCGATGCGTCACGATGTTGCTTTCTAATGCGGTACTTGCGCTAACGGAAAGTTTACCGGTTCGCGGACCGGGTCGCGGAACAAATTGAAGCTAACGGGAAGCTGCCCGGTTCGCGGACCGGCAGCGAAACAAAAAAAAAATAATTAAAAAAATATATAAATAAAAAAATTATATTACAAAAATATAAAATATATTTTTGAATTAGAGTAAGAATACATTTTACAGCTTTTGATATTTGCTATCAAAAAACCATTGAAATTCACTGAAAAAACCATAGGTTATAGACCATATATAGTTAGGAATTAGCATTTACAAAACCTTAAAAATTCACTGAAAAAACCATAGGTTATAGACCATATATAGTTAGGGATTAGCATTTACAAAACCTTATTTTACTCGCACAAAACCATTGAAATTCGCATATATAGTTAGTTGCACTAACTATATATTGCGCACCCGCAATCCACTGCTGATCATGTCACATATTACATCATTCATGACATGGTCAGTGACATCACTGATGACATCACTGATGACAACATCCAGTGACTGTATGTTTCTGTAAAGTTAAAATATGTCTTACATATTGAAGAATGAGTAGATGTATAAGTGTCTGGATGAAGGATTTAGTAGGTGCATGACTGACTGTATGAGTGCGTGATTAAATGTGTCTCACTGAGTGCATGGGTTAGTGACTAAACTGTCTTAATTTGTGCATCATTATGTCTGTTGTTCTGTAAACTGCTGCATGTGTTGATCAGTAGCTATAGGAGTAACTATATGGGTTATTGATTGGTTGCCCAAGTATTTGTATGGGAGACTGAGTGTGTGTGTGGGTGGCTGGGAGGTGTATGACTCTGTGCATAGATGTGTGAGCAGTTGATTCACTAGATGTATGGGTTCAAAAGTGCATGTGGAAACAGCTGTATGGGCGGTTGACTGTGTGCATGAGTGTATTGGTGAGTAAATGGATATCTCAGTGCTACATGTCAAAGTAAGTACATATGTAAAACACAGTACATGTGAGAGTTGACATATATAAATAACTGTGCATAAGAGCCAGTGAATGTGTGAGTGGCTGTATGGATCATTGTGAACTTGTATCAGGGATTGTATAAGAGAGTAAATATGTGTTAGTGTATGTTTGAATAAGTAAGGTGTGTATAACTGTATAGTTGAGGAAATGGAGGTGTGATTGATTCTTTGCATGACTGACTAGGTGTGCGAGTAACTCCATGGATGAGTGACAGTCTGTGAGTGTCTGTTTACACTGAGTGTATCTATTGTTATATTAGAGTCTGAAGAGGTTCATCGTATTATCACATGAATTATGTCATCAGTGATGTGATCAGTAATGTCAAATGAGATGTGATCAGTGATGTGATCAGTGATGTCATTTGAGATGTCATCAGTGATGTCACCAGTGATGTCATTTGAGATGTCATCAGTGATGTCATTTGAGATGTCATCAGTGATGTCATCAGTGATGTCACTGACCATGTCATGAATGATGTAATATGTGACATGATCAGCAGTGGATTGCGGGTGCGCGATATATAGTAAGTGCAACTAACTATATATGCAAATTTCAATGGTTTTGTGCGAGTAAAATAAGGTTTTGTAAATGCTAATCCCTAACTATATATGGTCTATAACCTATGGTGTTTTTCAGTGAATTTTTAAGGTTTTGTAAATGCTAATTCCTAACTATATATGGTCTATAAACTATGGTTTTTTCAGTGAATATATAAATATACACACTGTACTACATTTCATGCATTTTATAATTAGCCTTCAATGGAACCTTTTCTAGCTAGAGCACTGGTCAGTTGAAAAGGCAATTGATTTTTTATTATTTTCTGTGCTCCTCGCCTGTTTTGCATATAGTTCATGTTAGACTGAAGGGCTTCTCAACGTTTTATGTTTTCTTTTTGAAAACAACAACACACAACGGTGATGGGAAAATTGCTGTCACATATGTATCCAGTTGCAATTGCCTGGCAGCATTCCAAACCATTTTTTCATCCACTGTGTCACTGTAGACAAAGGTCTACCTTATGCAAATCAGTGCTGACTAGCTCAAACATAAACTTTTTAGGTTTCGCCTGTAGGTAGCTTTAGCTAACTGTTGACACAATTTGTTTCAATCAATCAATCAATCAATCAATCAATCAATCAATCAATCATTACCATTTATAGAGCGCGCTACTCACCCGTGAATGTCTCAAGGCGCTATGGAGGGAGGTGGGGGGGTGCTGCTACTGCTCGGAGAGCCAGGTCTTGAGGTGCTTCCTGAAGCTGAGATGGTAGCAGATGGAGCAAAGGAGCAGCGGCGAACTCGCGGCAGCAGCGGAAAAGGTCCTGGTCACACACGGGGAGCTGTGCGGTGCGTGGAGTGACCGGCTCTGCGAGCAGGGTCAAGGGTTTCCAATGATTAACATACTTAGGGGCTCATTATGATCGCGGACGGACTTGAGTCTGTCCGCGACCATCGAGGAGGAGGGAACCTCCGCATGGCCTGCGGAGTTCCCTCCTGTCCAATTAGGATGTGACCGCCACCCTGGCGGTCACATCCTCTATTTTTAACATTGCGGCGGGTGCGGCTTCAAGCTGCATCCGCCGCAATGTTAAAAATGCATACATTGCATTTGTATGCAGAAAGCAGCAGGCACTGCGCGGTGCCTGTCGATTACTGCATACAAATGCAGGGGGGTACCATAGGTACCCCCTATGTGCACCACCCACTCCCCCTTCACCCAGGGGGCCCGCAACGGGCCCCCGCAGTGAAGCTCCGTATGCTTTTCCACAGCGGAAAACCCGCCGTGGAAAAGCATTTCTTTTTGGGCATCCTAATATGGCTGGCGGTGTCTGAGAGACACCGCCACCATATTAGGGCTTTTCCGACACGGTTGTAAGGCAACCACGGCGGAAAAGCTGCAGACAGAAACCAGGACCCACCGGCCATCCTAATGTGGTGGTGGGTCTTTGGTGGGTCCACTGCGGTTTTTCCGCATCCTCCGGGCCGGCGGTGGCTTCCGCCGGCCCGGAGGATGCGGAAAAACCGCAATCCTAATCTGCCCCTTAGTTTGGCCTTTGCATCAGCCGCCTACTCAAGATTCAACAGGTATGCTGTTGATTGTATTATTGAGCTCCTGACTTGAGGGACTCTTTTATGCAATAATAGTGTATTTTAATACAATAGCTAGACCATCAGTGTTCAGCGTCAATAGGTAATGTGCTTCAGCTTAAGTGAAGCCAATTACTTATGATCCATGAGCATGAATTAGAGTAACAGAGAAACTGTGAACACATTATCAACAATACTCAGTGTTAAAACTTGTAGAATGAGACCTTAGATGATACATTTTACACTAAACAGCTAAACATTGTTATTATTTTCAGATGAATGTATAGCGGAATGAGGCAACAGAGCTAATTTGAACAATTTGTAGTATTTATTTAACAAAGGTGTATGGTGTGATTGTTTGTGTAATGTACAACTATCCAGGCAAATAAATAGCCCAAGAACACAGTTAGAAAAAGAAAAGGAAACCATTTCTTCTATGTACTACTGTAAATGATTATTGTTCAGAAATACTTAAATGTCTTTAATTCTTGCCAGAGTTAAACCAGCTTCCACATTTGTGCCCTTGGCATAGGTGTAACCGGTAACTGCTCAAATATTGTATGAGTATGGCTCTTTATAAAATAGGTGTCTGGAGGAATACAGCTAAGAAAATAAAAAAAGGAGGATCTAACTCCCCCCACCATTGATGCAGCAATGCCCAGTTCATGAAGGCTGTGGATTGTTAAATCTTGATCACAAGCAGAAAGAGTTAAAAATAAATCACTTTATCACATTTGGACAGGACTGGGGCAAGCATGAAAAGAATACTGTTAAAGGCGAACTGTGGGGTGAACGTCTATCACAGTAGCATGGATAGGGCAGTGCCTATTACAATCTTCCTTTGCAAGAGCCCTTCAGCAAATGAAGGCTGTACTTGACGCACTTTATTTTCCTTTTTTCCTGCGTTGGCTATCACAAAGTTCTCAACAGGGCACCTACAGGTGCCAAATCATCAGGGATCACAAGGTCTTTTCAGAGGTTTGCAGAGCACAAATGTTCTGAAAGGTATAAACATGTCAACCTTTTCAGAGCTGGTTTTTGTGTAAACCATACCTCAATCTTTAGAAGTTTATCATAGTGGCTCTGATTATAAGTTGCACTGTAGGGGGGTAATAATACGGTATTGCACCGTTACATCGCAACTTTTACAACGGAATGCTGTTACAACGCAACTTTTACAACGCTGGTTCCATTACATCGCATGCCTTTACAACGCATGACATTACATAGCAGATGCTATTACAACGCATGCCTTTACAACGTAAGTATAGGTAAGTATATAATTTTTTTTAATGTTATTTAATATTATTTATTTAATTTAATTAATATTAATTATAAATGAATAAATGTATTTATGTTTTTTATATTATAAATTAAATATATTAATTTAAGTAATTTTAAAAATAAGTATGAGTATAGGAGGTTATGTTTTGGGGTACTGAGGTATATGTTTTGGGGTGTTTGGGTATTTTTAGGTTTTAGGGCTGGGTTTTGGGTTTTGGGGTACAGGGGTATTTTTAGGTTTTAGGGCTGGGTTTGGGTTTTGGGGTACAGGGGTATTTGTAGGTTTTAGGGCTGGTTTTGGGTTTTGGGGTACAGGGGTATTTTTAGGTTTCAGGGCTGGGTTTGGGTTTTGGGGTACAGGGGTATTTTTAGGTTTTAGGGCTGGGTTTTGGGTTTTGGGGTACAGGGGTATTTTTAGGTTTTAGGGCTGGGTTTGGGTTTTCAGGACAGGGGTATTTTTAGGTTTCAGGGCTGGGTTTGCGTTTTGGAGTACAGGGGTATTTTTAGGTTTCAGGGCTGGTTTTGGGGTACAGGGGTATTTTTAGGTTTCAGGGCTGGGTTTGGGTTTTGGAGTACAGGGGTATTTTTAGGTTTCAGGGCTGGGTTTGGGCTTTGGGGTACAGGGGTATTTTTAGGTTTCAGGGCTGGGTTTGGGTTTTGGGGTACAGGGGTATTTTTAGGTTTTAGGGCTGGGTTTGGGTTTTGGGGTACAGGGGTATTTTTAGGTTTCAGGGCTGGGTTTGGGTTTTGGGGTACAGGGGTATTTTTAGGTTTTAGGGCTGGGTTTGGGTTTTGGGGTACGGGGGTATTTTTAGGTTTTAGGGCTGGGTTTGGGTTTTGGGGTACAGGGGTATTTTTAGGTTTCAGGGCTGGGTTTGGGTTTTGGGGTACAGGGGTATTTGTAGGGTTCAGTTTTTTTTAAAAACGACTTTAAATAAATTAAATTAATTAAATTAATTAAATTAAATTAATTAAATTATATTATTTTCAATTTATAAATTAATTAAATTACATTAATTTAATTAAATTAATTAAATTAAATTAATTACAATTATAAAATTAATTAAATTAAATTAATTAAATTAAATTAAATTAATTAAATTACATGATTTCCTTTTTTTAATTAAATTAAATTAATTAAATTAAATTAATTACAATTTTCTAATTAATTAAATTTAATTTATAGAATTAAATTTATTAAATTAAATTAATTACAATTTAAACATTAATTTAATTATATTAGTTAAATTAAATTAATTAAATTAACTTAATTACATTTTTTTTTAAAAGATATACTTACCTATACTTACGTTGTAATGGCATGCGTTGTAATAGCATCTGCTATGTAATGACATGCGTTGTAAAGGCATGCATTGTAATGGTTCCTGCGTTGTAAAAATTGCGATGTAACGGTCTGTGTTGTAAAATAACGCGTTTTAACGTCATAGATCCCTCCCAGCCCCCTCTCTCACCTCCACTCCACCCACAGACCTATGCCTAGATGAATAACCTGCTCAGAGCAGGTGGTAAATATATGTGGAAAGAATTAATGGAGGTGTGAATTCTGTGTAGTTTCACGGCCAGAAAAGGAATTCCCATACGGCGAATCCCTATCCCATAGGATTTTAACTATATTTGCACGAGGTAGGACTACAGTTTCTTGAGGATCTTTTATTGGTTAGACCGTTGGTATTGTGGGCTTCATTATGAGCCAATGAAGAAACTGATTTTACAAGAACTCTTAGTTTAGACTGTTTAACCCTGAATAATGTACTAAGTATTCCTTGGCTACTGTATATCAACTCCTCTCTCGTCAGGCGGTTTAATTGATCTATCTGGTCGGATCCTATAAAGGTATCATCACTAACAAAGATATGGATTAAAGAAACCTTTCTCCAGCATGGACTGGATCATCGATAGAGGGACGATAGGAACAAATCGATGGTCGCCTTTTATAAATCTTTGAACTTGGAGGAGAGAGTAAATAACTATTTATCATATGTGTCTAATGGGCAGCATTGATTTGTGCTTAATGAGATGTGGCATTGAACACCACCTAGTTGCTTTCCCAAATATGAAGTCCTGCCCACCTGACATGGTTCTTTGCCCTTGTAAAAACCGAAGTAAACAAAGCACTTTGCACTTTCTATTGTTCTGTCAATTTTATCAGAATTCTAGGGATTTTTATCTCACACCATTGTTTGTTGCACATAACATTAGGTCACATAAAGTAGCAATGAAATATTTGGTGACACAAAGTGAACCCTTTTTATGCTATAACGTTGCCCTATTTATTTTGAAATCGATTAATGTGAGGAAAAGTATTATGCAATAGGGCAACAAAATAATTTTTATAATCATCACTGTATATGTATTGTATCAAAACGTTTTTAACTGTTTTAAATGTGCTATTCTGGTTGTACTTTTATGGCTGTTTTTGATAGCCCAATAAAGTTTTACGAAACAAAACAAAATTATAAATGCTATTTACTGGTGTGAAACAGGAATATCGCATGTATTATTGGATCTATGACGTTACGATGTAACGGTGCAATACCGGCTGGGAGAAGTAGGTGTGGAAGGAGAAAATATTTTCTGGCAAGGAAGTGCTTTGCATGCTCACCGTAAAAAGTGAAACTGGAATGAGACTGCTGCTGTCTCGTGGGATTTTTCAAGCTGGTTAAACCGGCTTAAAAATCACGTCATGTACTGCCATGCATGGAAAAACCAGGTGTGGAAATACCTAACTACTTGGGATTAGGCGGAGCAGAATTCCAGGAGGTTATTCCGTCCTCTTGGCTCAGAATGAAGCCCAATATAGGGCCTGAGGGATTTGCAATTCTGCCTTTATTAATCTATGGAAAACTGATTTAAGTAAACTAAGAGCAATATAAACCTTAAGACACTGATGTCTATTCCCATCAGTTTTGCTTTCTCTGTTCCTTATTTTCCTGACTGCATATTGGTAGTTTAGTCGCTATATGTTTACAAAGTGTGGGAAAACTTAATATTTTTGAAGCACTGAACAGGCACATGAAATATTCACATATACAGATCAAATACAGTCTTTGGAACTGCGCAGTCAGAGAAACTTACAAAAAAGTAAGTCAAAAAAGGAAAATGTTCATGACTTATTAAACGTCTCCTTTGTGAAGGTGCTTTTAGGCACCATATTGAGTTTTGTACAGGTGTACTATCTTGCAGTGCTGTTTGTGATAGTATTTGGTAGACATTAAGAACATACAAACAAAAGTCTACCCAAGTTCTTTCCTGAATAGTCACCTCAATTGATGGACCATCTAATTTATTATTGAGGAATGGGGCGTTCACTGCTGACCAGAATTTCAGGCTATCCCTGCTCGAGGAGGCATCGCTAAGGTTCTTCCAGGCCTTATGTTTTTGCTCTTTAATCTTACTTTTCCTAGCTTCATTATGCAACTTTCTGCAGACCCTAATCTCCTCTTTATCTCTTACTTACTGGAATTACGCATACCTTTATATTCTGATAGCAGCGTGCTTTTAACCATCTCATAAATACAGTTAAAAGCTTTTAAAACATCTTCATGTGTTGGACTGGTACTTAAACATATTAGGATTGAGTCTAATGCCTTTGTAACTATTTCCGTGCTTAGCTCTGCAGGATCCCGGCTCGCCCAGCGGATTGCAATACCATTTTGTCTTCCCAGTTCTATGTTTTGCACCCAAGCTACTTTATCACAAATTTTCCTTGATACACTTTTTGAAATAGCTATTTTTACACTAATTGCCAAATGGTCACTCATGACATTTTGATGGATATTATACTCTTTCACGTAGCTTGTGTGGCGATTCGACATGATGATGAAATCTATGGTTGATTTAGCACCACTGCCTATGAATGTTTGGCCTAACTCCACTTTGTGCGTGCATAAACAATTTGAGAAACCGAAGTCGTGTATGTACATGATCTCGCTAAACAACTCTCCTTTGTCTGAGTGTAAGAAGTGAATCGGAGGATCATCCTTATCCAAAGTTAAACCACATTTCCCTATTTCAGCAAATGGGCACAAACTGATATTAAAATCCCCAACGCAAATAGGAGTAGTTTCAATGTCACCTTTTAGTTTTAAATTACTAATATCCCCACTAAGCTTCTTTAATATGACACCCAACTGACCTTTTACCACATTGTTGTAAAAATTAATCAAAGCCAATGTGCAGTTTGAATCCGTATGTATTAGGACGATTTGGTAATAAGTTTCAGAACTGACCATCTCCATGTTATGTACCCCTAGCAAGTTTGAGACATATACGCATAACTCCACCTTAGATCTTCCACTCAGTGACTGGATAGCAGGTGTGTGAAATGTTTGAAATCCATTGATGTGTACTTTATCGATGACCCATGTCTCTTGCAAGCACAAAACGTCAATATTACTTATGAAGTTCAACCAAAGCGGATCGTTCACTTTATTCCTTAAGCCCGCTATATTCCAAAAAAGGATTCTGCATACTCCTGCTAGTTGGTCAATTGTTTCTGTATAATCTACCTCAGAAAAATCATCACTATTAGGGTTACTTTCCCCTTCATCCACTCGGTCAACCTGGATCGAGCCAAACGGGGTTAATACACTTGGGTTTTCAGCTATATGTTCGTTCTCATTCTCAAGCGGGAACCTACTGGTTGGTTGTCAGTCATTTTCATCCAATGTAGTTAGAGGCCCAAATCTATTTGACACATCCAAAAACTGTCTATAAGGTCCATAATTTTGGGGTTTAGTTGGGGTTGGTGGCTGATAAAAGAAGCCCAGTGGCAAACTTGGATGTTAGTATTAGTTAAATGTAAATGTAAATGTCCAGTATTTGTAAAGCGCAAACAATTACCCGAAGGTGTCAAGGCACTGGGGGCCGTCGGGCAGATTAAGCGAGCTATTGCCCAGAGTCACAGGGTGCTGGGCAGAGCCCTGCCGCCAGAGCTGGGGATCAAACCGTGATCCCCAGCACCCAGCGTCAGTCTGGATTGATTGGTATATTATCAATAGAATTTCCCTTACCAAGGCAGGTGATCGTAATGAGAGTACTATCCAATCGCCTTTGTAGAGTTTACTGTTGTTTCCTACCCAGTTAATTCTCATCAGCATCTTAAATTCCCTGAAGAGTACATTGGTTAAACCTGTCCTATTTCCTAACCAATTTATGGTTTTATTTCTTAGGACGGGACAGGTTTCCGTTGCTGCTAAAGGAAGCAGGGGAACATTGGCTAAAATGATGGTATACGGTGTAGCTGCTGGTGGCAGGTTAAGTATTTGTGCACTATATGTCACCCCAGGGACATTGTTAATCGTTGTACTTGTGCTTTCCCCACCCTTTCGTCTTTCAGCTATTTTGTGACCAGTCCTGCATGTCTCTTTGAGTCTATGCACTTTACTCTCTAGTGGGTACCTCTTTCTGTAATCACAGGTACGTTTGGAAAAAAAACATGTCGCTCACACTGTTCACTTACTCCTTGTAATCCCTTGACTGGCCGGGGTATAGTTTTTAAGACTCCTTTTTCTGGATGTGTATGGACACCCAGTGGCTTCTGAGATTCTGCACCCTTTTCTTCTTGCATGGCCTTGTTCTGGGCCGCTAGAACTTTCTCTAGGCCTATTTCAATTTTGTCCAATCTGCCCACAAGAGTATTGATAGTTTGTGTAACAAACTCCTTTAAGTCTTTAATACCCGAGGGCAAATTTACCAGTTCACATGTTCATTCATTACAGGTGTTTTTCCCCCTCAGGGCACTTACGATGTCTACTTCCTTCTGCATTTAATTTTTTACACCTGGCAATTTCCCCAGTGGTTTCTTGCATGGGTCTTAGTTAGTCTGGGGGTAGAAGTGGGAACCAGGTGAATTACAACTGTGCCTTCTGCAGTGTTGTTGGGTATCTTCGAATTAGACGATTTACAGGGTTTTTTCAGGGGAGGTAATTGATCGCTTTCTAATACCCCATCAGAAATGTCATCAGAAATTTCCTGAAGACACCCATTTTTTCGCTGCTCAAGGGGAATATTGCCAGGGAGATCTTTCTCCACCACCTCTACATCCCTTGGCTTAGTGCAGGCCATTGTTTTTGTGATAATAATAATGGATCTAACGTATCAATATTTAATGTTTCCTACACTGAGATAATGTGTCTTTCAATATCCCCGACTGCCCCTGTTAAATAGTTCAACAAAGTCATGTTGATCTTCCTATGCTTACTTGGTACTTTCGATGTATGACTCGCTGCCTGCTTCCTTTTCCCAATAGTGTTGATCGATGAATTACCTACTACACTTATAGGGCTACAACTCAGTATCCTTGAGGAAAGGGTCAACCAATACAGACTATACACTAGCTCAGCCCCACAAAATGTAAAGTGCAATGTACTTTTCCCTATAAAAATATCAAAGTCCAAAAGAGAAAAGTGCAAATACTATCCCTACATTACAGTTATTATCAGATCCTTTTTAAATAATCATGGTTTCACAGAACTGCACCAATGCAGGAGCCCCTGAGCACTTTTAACCACGCCTCCTGGCGCTCCGGTGATGTTGGCGGTGCGGGATGGCGCGATTTGCCACAATGGACCCTGGGGAGTGTAGTCCTCTCACTCGCTACACTCCAGGTCCCGGTCGCTTTTTCCCTATGGCAGTGACAAGGCAAAGGCTGGCTTGCTTTCCGGCTTCAAAACGGCTGAATTCAATTTCCAAGGGCGTCCCGCACTGCCAGAGCCCCAGGGAACTTTTAAACGTGCCTCCTGGCACTCCGGTGATGTCGGCGGGTGCGCGATGGCGCAATTTGCTGCAATGGACCCTGGGGAGTGTAGTCCTTTTACTCGCTACACTCCCGGTTTCCCTATGGCAGTGATGAGGCAAAGGCTGGCTGGCTTCCCGGCTTCAAAAGGGTTGAATTCATTTTCAAAGGGCGCCCCGAGCTGCGGGAGGCCCCGGGCACTTCTAGCTGCGCCTCATGGCGCTCCGATGATGTTGGCGGGTGCACGACGGCGCGATTTGCCGCAATGCACCCAGGGGAGTGTAGTCCTCTCACTCTCACTCGCTACATTCCTGGTCCCGGTTTCCCTATGGCAGTGACGAGGCAAAGACTGGCTTCGCCTCCCCGGCTTCCCAGCTTCAAAAGGGCTGAATTCAATTTCGAAGGGCCAGTTTAGAAACATGGAACTGAATTCAATACAAAAAACAAGACTAAAACAAAAAAAAATCCAATAAGCTGAATTTTTTAACTTACCAATAAGTAGAATTTTTTTAGGTAAACATAGCACCTAGAAGTAAAAAGCTCTTTTGGGAAATCTGGTCATGCCAGACCGGGTTCTAAGTCAGACATTTAGGCAGACTGTGATAGAGCCAGATGCGGGGACCCAGTGAGGCGCGCTGAACCAATGTAGCCAAATCCTGGGTGAGTCAATGTCAGGGATGTATGGTACAGTCGAGGCAATGTATTGGTGCCAATGCAAGCAGCAGAGATTATGCTCTGGTTTTGGTCAGCTCAGTAGTTGTAATTCATCAGCTCCGATAAATGGTGGGCTGTGATACGGAGATTCGGTGTTGTCGTCAAGACTGCCGTCGATGGAGATTCAGAGGCCTTGCGCTGGGAAGAGCATCGCACAGTGGTGGTTTTGAGGGCTTTGCATTGGATCCGGTCCATGGATCTGTGGCAATGCACCAGCGGACACATAGGCGCTGCTGCGTGGATCAGAACTGATGCATTGCCTCTGTTGCATGGATCAGAACTGGCACACTGCCACTGCTGTGTGGAGCGGCATCAACACATTGCTGCTTCTGGGCATGAGAGAACACCCCCTAGAAATGACCATGCAAGTAATGTAGATGCTTGGGCAGCAGCTATGCCAGACAGAGTGGGCAGAACTGGTTCATCTGCAACACCCCAGTAGCAGGTGTTGCAGGTAACATGACCCCAACCATAGCAGAGGGCGTCTTAGTCACTCAGACTCCCACAAATAACAGGCTTAGTGAGAGTTTCATAGAAGTGGCATGAAAAAGAGGGGTCAATGTGACAGGGAAGTAGATTTCAGGAGTCACAACATGGTAACACACATTAAGGACCTGTTTTAGAAACGTATGTACCCACCACAATATTCGATTATGCAGATGGAAAGTACAGTTATTCAGATCAACGTTATCTACAATGTTTTCTGGGGTACTTAAGAGTGCCTCTGATGGAGGGAGATGTAGACAGGAAAGCAGTGCTGGTCTGGACAGTGAGGGTAGTGTTGGTTCGAGGAGTGGGCAGGCAGGCTGGACAAATTAGAAAAATAGACACAACTAATCACAGTGTTTCTTGGCTAAACATATTTTAAACGATTATGCCAACTGAGATCAGATAGGTCTACCTCCGTTTAAGAGAAAGTCAATGCAGCCCTCAAGATGAAAACTGTTGGAGTAGGAAGGAAAGATAATAGTCTAGAACATTAGAGGGAATGAACAAGCTTGTGGAAGGTGTAATATAGACAGCAAGATACACCGTTGTATAATGTACTCAGTGTTATACCTCACACATAATACACACAAAAGTGTTGGAAGGAAAGATTGCAAATAGTCCAACCACTGGCAATCCATCAGGATACCATTCCAAACCACAACGTTTTGGCCATAGTGTCATTCCAGGCAAAGACATGTCTTATGCAAATTAGGGCCTCTGATCCTCATGGCAACAGTCCATCCCAAATTGTCAGACGAGTCCCCTTTCAAAGGGACGAGAAGCAACCCCAGACTGGTTTCGAACTGACTATGTGTGGTCAGTGAGTTACAAAGTGCATCCTGAGTCATAGCAAGCAAGGGACCCGTATCTGGCATATGCTTGTCCTCTTGGGCTGCTACATAATTGTGAATAATAGAATATAAACACAATTGTATGTACGTCAACGTTATTGTTGTCTTCACATATATAAATCCACATACCGTTTAAAGTACCAATATTTTAATGAATTATGGATGATGTCAATACTTATTGATGTGAAGTGTACTTTAGCCTCAATTATGCTTGCTAAGTTTCAAGACTTCAGTAGGCCCAGAAGCTATTTTAGTCAATGCTCTACATTTGACAATTTCAGTAAAACGTAACCTCGTTTTCAGTGTTGGCAATTAGAAGTGAGACTTTAGCAGAATAATGAACTCAGCATCGTATTCATGAGTGGTATCTTTTCCTCAAGGATGTCTTGTGCTTCCGCCAGGATTAGATCCTACAACCTGCTCATTAGTCATCTGTCATGTGCTTAGGTTCCATAGGCTTGTATTAAGAGGAAAAAAAAAAATATATATATATATATAAATATACACACTGTACTACATTTCATGCATTTTATAATTAGCCTTCAATGGAACCTTTTCTAGCTAGAGCACTGGTCAGTTGAAAAGGCAATTGATTTTTTATTATTTTCTGTGCTCCTCGCCTGTTTTGCATATAGTTCATGTTAGACTGAAGGGCTTCTCAACGTTTTGTGTTATCTTTTTGAAAACAACAACACACAACGGTGATGGGAAATTTGCTTACACATATGTACCCAGTTGCAATTGCCTGGCAGCATTCCAAACCATTTTTTCATCCACTGTGTCACTCTAGACAAAGGCCTACCTTATGCAAATTAGTGCTGACTAGCTCAAACATAAACTTTGTAGGTTTCCCCTGTAGGTAGCTTTAGCTAACTGTTGCCACAAATTGTTTCCAATGAGTAACATATACTTAGTGTGGTCTTTGCATCAGCCGCCTACTCAAGATTCAACAGGTATGCTGTTGATGACTTGTATTCTTGAGCTCCTGACTTGAGGGACTCTTTAATGCAATAATAGTGTATTTTAATACAATAGCTAGACCATCAGTGTTTAGAGTCCATAGATAATGTGCTTCAGCTTAAGTGAAGCCAATTACTTATGAACCATGAACATGAATTAGAGTAACAGAGAAACTGTGAACACATGATCAACAATACTCAGTGTTAAAAGTTGTAGAATGAGACCTTAGATGATACATTTTACACTAAACAGCTAAACAATGGGGCATATTACCAAGCAATAGCGATAATTATCGCTATTGCTTTGTTAGAGACAAAAATTTACCGCTGAGCTGCGGCGATTTTTATCGCAGATAAACCTTGGTATAACCAAGGTTTATCGCAAATGCGATAAAAAACGGCCGGAATGCATGAATATCGCTGAAAAGTCCGCGATATTCATGCATTACCGAGCTAATGCTCTTAGCCATGTTATCCACCTTCCATTGGATAACATGGCTAAGAACTGTTCAGGGGCAGGTGTTAGCTTTTGGAGATAATCGCGCTAAGCGAATATCTCCAAAAGTTGGTAATAGGAGATAGCGATGTTAGCGACTGTTTCCAGTGGCTAACATCTTGGCACGCCCACTTTGCATGTCATTAGTGATAAATATCACTGACATGCAAAGTGGGGCCCAAGATGGTCGCTATCTCCTACTAGCTGTCGCTAACTGGTGTTAGCGGCAGCTAGGTAATAGGGAGATAATTTTATCTCCGCTTTCTTGGCTTTTAAAGCCAAAAAAGCGGAGATAAAATCCCTTGATAATATGCCCCATCGTTATTATTTTCAGATTATTGTATAGCGGAATGAGGCAACAGAGCTAATTTGAACAATTTGTAGTATACATTTAACAAAGGTGTATGGTGTGAACGTTTGTGTAATGTACAACTACCCAGGCAAATAAATAGCCCAAGAACACAGTTAGCAAAAGAAAAGGAAAACATTTCTTCCATGTACTATTGAAATTGATTATTGTTCAGAAATAATTAAATGTCTTTAATTCTTGCCAGAGTTAAACCAGCTTCCACATTTGTGTCCTTGGCGTATGTGTAACCGGTTACTGCTCAAATATTGTATGAGTATGGCTCTTTATAAAATAGGTGTCTGGAGGAATACAGCTAAGAAAATAAAAAAGGAGGATCTAACTCCCCCCACCATTGATGCAGCAATGCCCAGTTCATGAAGGCTGTGGATTGTTAAATCTTGATCACAAGCAGAAAGAGTTAGGTTAAAATAAATCATTTTATCACATTTGGACAGGACTGGGGCAAGCATGAAAAGAATACTGTTAAAGGCGAACTGTGGGGTGAACGTCTATCACAGTAGCATGGATAGGGCAGTGCCTATTACAATCTTCCTTTGCAAGAGCCCTTCAGCAAATGAAGGCTGTACTTGACGCACTTTATTTTCCTTTTTTCCTGCATTGGCTATCACAAAGTTCTCAACAGGGCACCTACAGGTGCCAAATCATCAGGGGTCACAAGGTCTTTTCAGAGGTTTGCAGAGCACAAATGTTCAGAAAGGTATAAACATGTCAACCTTTTCAGAGCTTGTTTTTGTGTAAACCATGCCTCAATCTTTAGAAGTTTATCATTAGTGGGTCTAAGTATAAGTTGCACTGTAGGGGGGTAATAATACATGCGATATTCCTGTTTCCTGCAGTAATTTCACACCAGTAAATAGCATTTATAATTTTGTTTTGTTTCGTAAAACTTTATTGGGCTATCAAAAACAGCCATAAAAGTACAACCAGAATAGCACATTTAAAACAGTTAAAAACGTTTTGATACAATACATATACAGTGTTGATTATAAAAATATTTTGTTGCCCTATTGCATAATACTTTTCCTCACATTAATCGATTTCAAAATAAATAGGGCAACGTTATAGCATAAAAAGGGTTAATTTTGTGTCACCAAATATTTAATTGCCACTTTATGTGACCTAATGTTCTGTGCAACAAACAATGGTTTACGATAAAAATCCCTAGAATTCTGATAAAATTAACAGACATTAGAAAGTGCAAAGTGCTTTGTTTACTTCGGTTTTTACAAGGGCAAAGAACCATGTCAGGTGGGCGGGACTTCATATTTGGGAAAGCAACTAGGTGGTGTTCAATGCCACATCTCATTAAGCACAAATCAATGCTGCCCATTAGACACATATTTTAAATAGTTATTTACTCTCTCCTCCAAGTTCAAAGATTTATAAAAGGCGACCATCGATTTGTTCCTATCGTCCCTCGATCGATGATCCAGTCCATGCTGGAGAAAGGTTTCTTTAATCCATGTCTTGGTTAGTGATGATACCTTTATAGGATCCGACCAGATAGATCAATTAAACCGCCTGACGAGAGAGGAGTTGATATACAGTAGCCAAGGAATACTTAGTACATCATTCAGGGTTAAACAGTCTAAACTAAGAGTTCTTGTAAAATCAGTTTCTTCATTGGCTCATAATGAAGCCCACAATAGTAACGGTCTAACCAATAAAAGATCCTCAAGAAACTGTAGTCCTACCTCGTGCAAATATAGTTAAAATCCTATGGGATAGGGATTCGCCGTATGGGAATTCCTTTTCTGGCCGTGAATCTACACAGAATTCACACCTCCATTAATTTGTTCCACATATATTTACCACCTGCTCTGAGCAGGTTATTCATCTAGGCATAGGTCTGTGGGTGGAGTGGAGGTGAGAGAGGGGGCTGGGAGAAGTAGGTGTGGAAGGAGAAAATATTTTCTGGCAAGGAGGTGCTTTGCATGCTCACCGTAAAAAGTAAAACAGGAATGAGACTGCTGCTGTCTCGTGGGATTTTTCAAGCTGGTTAAACCGGCTTAAAAATCACGTCATGTACTGCCATGCATGGAAAAACCAGGTGTGGAAATACCTAACTACTTGGGATTAGGCGGAGCAGAATTCCAGGAGGTTATTCCGTCCTCTTGGCTCAGAATGAAGCCCAATATAGGGCCTGAGGGATTTGTAAATCTGCCTTTATTAATCCATGGAAAACTGATTTAAGTAAACTAAGAGCAATATAAACCTTAAGACACTGATGTCTATTCCCACCAGTTTTGCTTTCTCTGTTCCTTATTTTCCTGACTGCATATTGGTAGTTTAGTCACCATATGTTTACAAAGTGTGGGAAAACTTAATATTTTTGAAGCACTGAACAGGCACATGAAATATTCACATATACAGATCAAATACAGTCTTTGGAACTGCACAGTCAGAGAAACTTACAAAAAAGTAAGTCAAAAAAGGAAAATGTTCATGACTTATTAAACGTCTCCTTTGTGAAGGTGCTTTTAGGCACCATATTGAGTTTTGTACAGGTGTACTATCTTGCAGTGCTGTTTGTGATAGTATTTGGTAGACATTAAGAACATACAAACAAAAGTCTACCCAAGTTCTTTCCTGAATAGTCACCTCAATTGATGGACCATCTAATTTATTATTGAGGAATGGGGCGTTCACTGCTGACCAGAATTTCAGGCTATCCCTGCTCGAGGAGGCATCGCTAAGGTTCTTCCAGGCCTTATGTTTTTGCTCTTTAATCTTACTTTTCCTAGCTTCATTATGCAACTTTCTGCAGACCCTAATCTCCTCTTTATCTCTTACTTACTGGAATTACGCATACCTTTATATTCTGATAGCAGCGTGCTTTTAACCATCTCATAAATACAGTTAAAAGCTTTTAAAACATCTTCATGTGTTGGACTGGTACTTAAACATATTAGGATTGAGTCTAATGCCTTTGTAACTATTTCCGTGCTTAGCTCTGCAGGATCCCGGCTCGCCCAGCGGATTGCAATACCATTTTGTCTTCCCAGTTCTATGTTTTGCACCCAAGCTACTTTATCACAAATTTTCCTTGATACACTTTTTGAAATAGCTATTTTTACACTAATTGCCAAATGGTCACTCATGACATTTTGATGGATATTATACTCTTTCACGTAGCTTGTGTGGCGATTCGGCATGATGATGAAATCTATGGTTGATTTAGCACCACTGCCTATGAATGTTTGGCCTAACTCCACTTTGTGCGTGCATAAACAATTTGAGAAACCGAAGTCGTGTATGTACATGATCTCGCTAAACAACTCTCCTTTGTCTGAGTGTAAGAAGTGAATCGGAGGATCATCCTTATCCAAAGTTAAACCACATTTCCCTATTTCAGCAAATGGGCACAAACTGATATTAAAATCCCCAACGCAAATAGGAATAGTTTCAATGTCACCTTTTAGTTTTAAATTACTAATATCCCCACTAAGCTTCTTTAATATGACACCCAACTGACCTTTTACCACATTGTTGTAAAAATTAATCAAAGCCAATGTGCAGTTTGAATCCGTATGTATTAGGACGATTTGGTAATAAGTTTCAGAACTGACCATCTCCATGTTATGTACCCCTAGCAAGTTTGAGACATATACGCATAACTCCACCTTAGATCTTCCACTCAGTGACTGGATAGCAGGTGTGTGAAATGTTTGAAATCCATTGATGTGTACTTTATCGATGACCCATGTCTCTTGCAAGCACAAAACGTCAAAATTACTTATGAAGTTCAACCAAAGCGGATCGTTCACTTTATTCCTTAAGCCCGCTATATTCCAAAAAAGGATTCTGCATACTCCTGCTAGTTGGTCAATTGTTTCTGTATAATCTACCTCAGAAAAATCATCACTATTAGGGTTACTTTCCCCTTCATCCACTCGGTCAACCTGGATCGAGCCAAACGGGGTTAATACACTTGGGTTTTCAGCTATATGTTCGTTCTCATTCTCAAGCGGGAACCTACTGGTTGGTTGTCAGTCATTTTCATCCAATGTAGTTAGAGGCCCAAATCTATTTGACACATCCAAAAACTGTCTATAAGGTCCATAATTTTGGGGTTTAGTTGGGGTTGGTGGCTGATAAAAGAAGCCCAGTGGCAAACTTGGATGTTAGTATTAGTTAAATGTAAATGTAAATGTCCAGTATTTGTAAAGCGCAAACAATTACCCGAAGGTGTCAAGGCACTGGGGGCCGTCGGGCAGATTAAGCGAGCTATTGCCCAGAGTCACAGGGTGCTGGGCAACCCAGCGTCAGTCTGGATTGATTGGTATATTATCAATAGAATTTCCCTTACCAAGGCAGGTGATCCTAATGAGAGTACTATCCAATCGCCTTTGTAGAGTTTACTGTTGTTTCCTACCCAGTTAATTCTCATCAGCATCTTAAATTCCCTGAAGAGTACATTGGTTAAACCTGTCCTATTTCCCAACCAATTTATGGTTTTATTTCTTAGGACGGGACAGGTTTCCGTTGCTGCTAAAGGAAGCAGGGGAACATTGGCTAAAATGATGGTATACGGTGTAGCTGCTGGTGGCAGGTTAAGTATTTGTGCACTATATGTCACCCCAGGGACATTGTTAATCGTTGTACTTGTGCTTTCCCCACCCTTTCGTCTTTCAGCTATTTTGTGACCAGTCCTGCATGTCTCTTTGAGTCTATGCACTTTACTCTCTAGTGGGTACCTCTTTCTGTAATCACAGGTACGTTTGGAAAAAAAACATGTCGCTCACACTCAAGTCAAGTCAAGTCAAAGATTTATATAGCGCGCTACATACCCAGAGGGTCTCAAGGCGCTTGGAGAAGGGTGGGGAGTTACTTGTCGAATATCCACGTTTTGAGTTGTTTTCTGAATGCTAGGTGGTTCTGAGTAAGGCGAAGGTCAGTGGGAAGTGAGTTCCAAGTTTTAGCTGCTAGGTAGGAGAAGGATCTACCTCCCATGGTGGTTTTGTTGATGCGGGGTACAGTGGCAAGGGCTTGGTTGGAGGATCGTAGCTGGCGGGAGGGGGTGTAGAAGGATAGTCGTGTGTTGAGGCATTCGGGTCCGATTTCGTAGAGTGCTTTGTGTGCGTGGGTTAGGAGCCGGAAAGTGATCCTCTTATTGACGGGGAGCCAGTGGAGGTTTTTCAGGTGATCAGAGATGTGTTCTTTACGCGGGATGTCTAATATGAGCCTGGCTGAGGCGTTCTGGATGCGTTGTAGTTTTTTCTGGAGTTTTGCAGTGGTGCCGGCGTAGAGGGTGTTTCCGTAGTCCAGTCGGCTCGTGACCAGAGCGTGGGTGACTGTTTTTCTAGTTTCGGTAGGGATCCAGCTAAATGTTTTTTTGAGCATGCGAAGAATGTTGAAGCAAGATGAAGAAACGGCGTTGACTTGTCTGTTCATCGAGAGTGAGGAATCCAGGATGACGCCCAGGTTCCGTGCGTGGTCCGTCGGGATGGGTGCTTTTCCAAGGGCCTCTGGCCACCAAGAGTCGTCCCAGGCGGAGGGGGAGGAACCTAAGATGAGGACTTCTGTTTTGTCTGAGTTCAGTTTCAGACGGCTGTGCTTCATCCATTTGGCTACTTCTTTCATTCCTTCATGTAGGTTGGTTTTGGCCGTGTTAGGGTCTCTGGTGAGTGATAGGATCAGTTGAGTGTCGTCGGCGTAGGAGATGATGTTGAGGTTATGTTGGCGTGCGATGGCCGCGAGGGGGCTCATGTAGACGTTGAAGAGGGTGGGACTGAGTGAGGACCCTTGAGGTACGCCGCAGATGACTTCAGTGGCCTCTGACTTGAATGGTGGAAGGCGGACTCTCTGCGTTCTTCCGGAGAGGAACGAGGTGATCCATTCCAGTGCTTTTCCTTGGATTCCTGTGTTTTTGAGGCGCTGTAGAAGGGTGCTATGGCAGACTGTGTCAAAGGCTGCGGAGAGGTCGAGGAGGATGAGGGCGACTGTGTCTCCATTGTCCAGTAGAGTTCGAATGTCGTCTGTTGCTGCGATGAGGGCGGTTTCGGTGCTGTGATTGGCTCGGAAGCCGGACTGTGAGGAGTCGAGGGATTTGTTGGTTTCGAGGAATGCGGCGAGCTGGTTGTTGACAGCTTTCTCGATGACTTTGGCTGGGAATGGAAGGAGTGAGATAGGGCGATAGTTTTTGAGTTCGGTGGGGTCAGCTGTGGGTTTCTTCAGGAGGGCGCTGAGTTCGGCATGTTTCCAGCTTTCCGGGAAGGTTGCGGAGTTGAGGGAGCAGTTGATGACGTCTCGGAGGTGCGGTGCAATAATGGAGTCTGCTTTGTTAAAGATGTGGTGGGGGCAAGGGTCAGTGGGGGATCCTGAGTGGATAGAGTTCATCAGACGGATGGTGTCCTCAGTGGAGATTGGCTTCCAGTCATTGAGGATGTTCAGGGGGGGTGGTGTTCCTGCAGGGGATTGGGAGGGTTGGTCTCCGGGTTGGTTGTCGAAGCTGTTGTGGATGTCTGCGATTTTGTTGTGGAAGAATGAGGCTAGGGAGTCGCAGAGGGCTTGGGAGGGGGTGATGTCGTTGGAGTTGGCTGAGGGGTTGGTAAATTCCTTGACGATGTTGAATAATTCCTTGCTGTTGTGGGCGTTATTATCTAGACGGTCCTTGAAGGCTGCTTTCTTGGCATTTCGGATTAGTTGGTGGTGTATGCGGGTGGCGTTTTTGAAGGCGTCCTTGGTGCTGGTGGTTGGGTCATTTTTCCAGGCCTTTTCGAGGGAGCGACAGAGTTTCTTGGATTTCTTAAGGTCATCGTTGAACCAGGAGGCCTTCTTGCTGCCTAGTTTGATTTGTCGTTTTTTCAGTGGTGCTAGGATGTCGGCGCTGTTGGATAACCATTGGGTGAGGTTGGTGGCTGCTTGGTCTGGGTTTGAGGAGTGGGCGGGGGGCTTTTGAAGAAGCGATGAGGAGATCTGGTCGATGGTGATTTTGTTCCAGTTTCTTTGCAGAGTGGGTTGGGTGTGGTTGTTGGATGTGGGCTTGTTGTAGGTGAAGTGAACGCAGCTGTGGTCAGTCCAAAGGAGAGCTGTGGTGTGGCTGAAGGAAACATGTTTGCTGGAGGTGAAGATAGGGTCGAGTGTGTGACCTGCGATGTGGGTGGAGGTAGTAACAAGTTGTTTAAGTCCGAGGTTTGCGAGGTTGTCCAAAAGGGTGGAGGTGTTGCGGTCGTTGTTCTTTTCAAGGTGAAAGTTGAGGTCTCCCAAAAGGATGTAGTCCTCGGAGGGGAGCGCGTGTGGAGTGATGAAGTCCGTGATGTCTTCACTGAATTGTGCGCGGGGTCCTGGTGGCCTGTAAAGGAGGGTGCCTCTGAGTGTGGTCTTGGGGTTGATGTGGATGTTATTGATAGTTTGTGTAACAAACTCCTTTAAGTCTTTAATACCCGAGGGCAAATTTACCAGTTCACATGTTCATTCATTACAGGTGTTTTTCCCCCTCAGGGCACTTACGATGTCTACTTCCTTCTGCATTTAATTTTTTACACCTGGCAATTTCCCCAGTGGTTTCTTGCATGGGTCTTAGTTAGTCTGGGGGTAGAAGTGGGAACCAGGTGAATTACAACTGTGCCTTCTGCAGTGTTGTTGGGTATCTTCGAATTAGACGATTTACAGGGTTTTTTCAGGGGAGGTAATTGATCGCTTTCTAATACCCCATCAGAAATGTCATCAGAAATTTCCTGAAGACACCCATTTTTTCGCTGCTCAAGGGGAATATTGCCAGGGAGATCTTTCTCCACCACCTCTACATCCCTTGGCTTAGTGCAGGCCATTGTTTTTTGTGATAATAATAATGGATCTAACGTATCAATATTTAATGTTTCCTACACTGAGATAATGTGTCTTTCAATATCCCCGACTGCCCCTGTTAAATAGTTCAACAAAGTCATGTTGATCTTCCTATGCTTACTTGGTACATTCGATGTATGACTCGCTGCCTGCTTCCTTTTCCCAATAGTGTTGATCGATTAATTACCTACTACACTTATAGGGCTACAACTCAGTATCCTTGAGGAAAGGGTCAACCAATACAGACTATACACTAGCTCAGCCCCACAAAATGTAAAGTGCAATGTACTTTTCCCTATAAAAATATCAAAGTCCAAAAGAGAAAAGTGCAAATACTATCCCTACATTACAGTTATTATCAGATCCTTTTTAAATAATCATGGTTTCACAGAACTGCACCAATGCAGGAGCCCCTGAGCACTTTTAACCACGCCTCCTGGCGCTCCGGTGATGTTGGCGGTGCGGGATGGTGCGATTTGCCACAATGGACCCTGGGGAGTGTAGTCCTCTCACTCGCTACACTCCAGGTCCCGGTCGCTTTTTCCCTATGGCAGTGACAAGGCAAAGGCTGGCTTGCTTTCCGGCTTCAAAACGGCTGAATTCAATTTCCAAGGGCGTCCCGCACTGCCAGAGCCCCAGGGAACTTTTAAACGTGCCTCCTGGCACTCCGGTGATGTCGGCGGGTGCGCAACGGCGCAATTTGCTGCAATGGACCCTGGGGAGTGTAGTCCTTTCACTCGCTACACTCCCGGTTTCCCTATGGCAGTGAAGAGGCAAAGGCTGGCTGGCTTCCCGGCTTCAAAAGGGCTGAATTCATTTTCAAAGGGCGCCCCGAGCTGCGGGAGGCCCTGGGCACTTCTAGCTGCGCCTCATGGCGCTCCGATGATGTTGGCGGGTGCACGACGGCGCGATTTGCCGCAATGCACCCAGGGGAGTGTAGTCCTCTCACTCTCACTCACTACATTCCTGGTCCCGGTTTCCCTATGGCAGTGATGAGGCAAAGACTGGCTTCGCCTCCCCGGCTTCCCAGCTTCAAAAGGGCTGAATTCAATTTCGAAGGGCCAGTTTAGAAACATGGAACTGAATTCAATACAAAAAACAAGACTAAAACAAAAAAAAATCCAATAAGCTGAATTTTTTAACTTACCAATAAGTAGAATTTTTTTAGGTAAACATAGCACCTAGAAGTAAAAAGCTCTTTTGGGAAATCTGGTCATGCCAGACCGGGTTTTAAGTCAGACATTTAGGCAGACTGTGATAGAGCCAGATGCGGGGACCCAGTGAGGCGCGCTGAACCAATGTAGCCAAATCCTGGGTGAGTCAATGTCAGGGATGTATGGTACAGTCGAGGCAATGTATTGGTGCCAATGCAAGCAGCAGAGATTATGCTCTGGTTTTGGTCAGCTCAGTAGTTGTAATTCATCAGCTCCGATAAATGGTGGGCTGTGATACGGAGATTCGGTGTTGTCGTCAAGACTGCCGTCGATGGAGATTCAGAGGCCTTGCGCTGGGAAGAGCATCGCACAGTGGTGGTTTTGAGGGCTTTGCATTGGATCCGGTCCATGGAGCTGTGGCAATGCACCAGCGGACACATAGGCGCTGCTGCGTGGATCAGAACTGATGCATTGCCTCTGTTGCATGGATCAGAACTGGCACACTGCCACTGCTGTGTGGAGCGGCATCAACACATTGCTGCTTCTGGGCATGAGAGAACACCCCCTAGAAATGACCACGCAAGTAATGTAGATGCTTGGGCAGCAGCTATGCCAGACAGAGTGGGCAGAACTGGTTCATCTGCAACACCCCAGTAGCAGGTGTTGCAGGTAACATGACCCCAACCATAGCAGAGGGCGTCTTAGTCACTCAGACTCCCACAAATAACAGGCTTAGTGAGAGTTTCATAGAAGTGGCATGAAAAAGAGGGGTCAATGTGACAGGGAAGTAGATTTCAGGAGTCACAACATGGTAACACACATTAAGGACCTGTTTTAGAAACGTATGTACCCACCACAATATTCGATTATGCAGATGGAAAGTACAGTTATTCAGATCAACGTTATCTACAATGTTTTCTGGGGTACTTAAGAGTGCCTCTGATGGAGGGAGATGTAGACAGGAAAGCAGTGCTGGTCTGGACAGTGAGGGTAGTGTTGGTTCGAGGAGTGGGCAGGCAGGCTGGACAAATTAGAAAAATAGACACAACTAATCACAGTGTTTCTTGGCTAAACATATTTTAAACGATTATGCCAACTGAGATCAGATAGGTCTACCTCCGTTTAAGAGAAAGTCAATGCAGCCCTCAAGATGAAAACTGTTGGAGTAGGGAGGAAAGATAATAGTCTAGAACATTAGAGGGAATGAACAAGCTTGTGGAAGGCGTAATATAGACAGCAAGATACACCGTTGTATAATGTACTCAGTGTTATACCTCACACATAATACATACAAAAGTGTTGGAAGGAAAGATTGCAAATAGTCCAACCACTGGCAATCCATCAGGATACCATTCCAACCCACAACGTTTTGGCCATAGTGTCATTCCAGGCAAAGACATGTCTTATGCAAATTAGGGCCTCTGATCCTCATGGCAACAGTCCAACCCAAATTGCCAGACGAGTCCCCTTTCAAAGGGATGAGAAGCAACCCCAGACTGGTTTCGAACTGACTATGTGTGGTCAGTGAGTTACAAAGTGCATCCTGAGTCATAGCAAGCAAGGGACCCGTATCTGGCATATGCTTGTCCTCTTGGGCTGCTACATAATTGTGAATAATAGAATATAAACACAATTGCATGTACGTCAACGTTATTGTTGTCTTCACATATATAAATCCACATACCGTTTAAAGTACCAATATTTTAATGAATTATGGATGATGTCAATACTTATTGATGTGAAGTGTACATTAGCCTCAATTATGCTTGCTAAGTTTCAAGACTTCAGTAGGCCCAGAAGCTATTTTAGTCAATGCTCTACATTTGACAATTTCAGTAAAACGTAACCTCGTTTTCCGTGTTGGCAATTAGAAGTGAGACTTTAGCAGAATAATGAACTCAGCATCGTATTCATGAGTGGTATCTTTTCCTCAAGGATGTCTTGTGCTTCCGCCAGGATAAGATCCTACCACCTGCTCATTAGTCATCTGTCATGTGCTTAGGTTCCATAGGCTTGTATTAAGAGGAAAAAAAAAAAATATATATATATATATATATATAAATATACACACTGTACTACATTTCATGCATTTTATAATTAGCCTTCAATGGAACCTTTTCTAGCTAGAGCACTGGTCAGTTGAAAAGGCAATTGATTTTTTATTATTTTCTGTGCTCCTCGCCTGTTTTGCATATAGTTCATGTTAGACTGAAGGGCTTCTCAACGTTTTGTGTTATCTTTTTGAAAACAACAACACACAACGGTGATGGGAAATTTGCTTACACATATGTACCCAGTTGCAATTGCCTGGCAGCATTCCAAACCATTTTTTCATCCACTGTGTCACTCTAGACAAAGGCCTACCTTATGCAAATTAGTGCTGACTAGCTCAAACATAAACTTTGTAGGTTTCCCCTGTAGGTAGCTTTAGCTAACTGTTGCCACAAATTGTTTCCAATGAGTAACATATACTTAGTGTGGTCTTTGCATCAGCCGCCTACTCAAGATTCAACAGGTATGCTGTTGATGACTTGTATTCTTGAGCTCCTGACTTGAGGGACTCTTTAATGCAATAATAGTGTATTTTAATACAATAGCTAGACCATCAGTGTTCAGAGTCAATAGATAATGTGCTTCAGCTTAAGTGAAGCCAATTACTTATGAACCATGAACATGAATTAGAGTAACAGAGAAACTGTGAACACATGATCAACAATACTCAGTGTTAAAAGTTGTAGAATGAGACCTTAGATGATACATTTTACACTAAACAGCTAAACAATGGGGCATATTACCAAGCAATAGCGATAATTACTGTTAAAGGCGAACTGTGGGGTGAACGTCTATCACAGTAGCATGGATAGGGCAGTGCCTATTACAATCTTCCTTTGCAAGAGCCCTTCAGCAAATGAAGGCTGTACTTGACGCACTTTATTTTCCTTTTTTCCTGCATTGGCTATCACAAAGTTCTCAACAGGGCACCTACAGGTGCCAAATCATCAGGGGTCACAAGGTCTTTTCAGAGGTTTGCAGAGCACAAATGTTCAGAAAGGTATAAACATGTCAACCTTTTCAGAGCTTGTTTTTGTGTAAACCATGCCTCAATCTTTAGAAGTTTATCATTAGTGGGTCTGAGTATAAGTTGCACTGTAGGGGGGTAATAATACATGCGATATTCCTGTTTCCTGCAGTAATTTCACACCAGTAAATAGCATTTATAATTTTGTTTTGTTTCGTAAAACTTTATTGGGCTATCAAAAACAGCCATAAAAGTACAACCAGAATAGCATATTTAAAACAGTTAAAAACTTTTTGATACAATGTATATACAGTGATGATTATAAAAATATTTTGTTGCCCTATTGCATAATACTTTTCCTCACATTAAAATAAATAGGGCAACGTTAGAGCATAAAAAGGGTTCACTTTGTGTCACCAAATATTTCATTGCCACTTTATGTGACCTAATGTTCTGTGCAACAAACAATGGTTTACGATAAAAATCCCTAGAATTCTGATACAATTAACAGACATTAGAAAGTGCAACGTGCTTTGTTTACTTCGGTTGTCACAAGGGCAAAGAACCATGTCAGGTGGGCGGGACTTCATATTTGGGAAAGCAACTAGGTGGTGTTCAATGCTACATCTCATTAAGCACAAATCAATGCTGCCCATTAGAGACATATGATAAATAGTTATTTACTCTCTCCTCCAAGTTCAAAGATTTATAAAAGGCGACCACCGTTTTTTTCCCATCGTCCCTCGATCGATGATCCAGTCCATGCTGGAGAAAGGTTTCTTTAATCCATGTCTTGGTTAGTGATGATACCTTTATAAGATCCGACCAGATAGATCAATTAAACCGCCTGACGAGAGAGGAGTTGATATACAGTAGCCAAGGAATACTTAGTACATCATTCAGGGTTAAACAGTCTAAACTAAGAGTCAGTTTCTTCATTGGCTCATAATGAAGCCCACAATAGCAACGGTCTAACCAATAAAAGATCCTCAAGAAACTGTAGTCCTACCTCGTGCAAATATAGTTTAAATCCTATGGGATAGGGATTCATTGTATGGGAATTCCTTTTCTGGCCGTGAAACTACACAGAATTCACACCTTCATTAATTTGTTCCACATATATTTACCACCTGCTCTGAGCAGTTTATTCATCTAGGCATAGGTCTGTGGGTGGAGTGGAGGTGAGAGAAGGGGCTGGGAGAAGTAGGTGTGGAAGGAGAAAATATTTTCTGGCAAGGAGGTGCTTTGCATGCTCACCGTAAAAAGTGAAACAGGAATGAGACTGCTGCTGCCTCATGTGATTTTTCAAGCTGGTTAAACCGGCTTAAAAATCAAGTGATGTTCTGCCATGCATGGAAAAACCAGGTGTGGAAATACCTAACTACTTGGGATTAGGCGGAGCAGAATTCCAGGAGGTTATTCCGTCCTCTTGGCTCAGAATGATACCCAATATAGGGCCTGGGGGATTTGCAAATCTGCCTTTATTAATCCATGGAAAACTGATTTAGGAACACTAAGAGCAATATAAACCTTAAGACACTGATGTCTATTCCCACCAGTTTTGTTTTCTCTGTTACTTATTTTCCTGACTGAATATTGGAAGTTTAGTCACCATATGTTTACAAAGTGTGGGAAAACGTAATATTTTTTAAGCACTGAACATTGCTTTAAAAATCAATCATGAACAGGCACATGAAATATTCACATATACAGATCAAATACAGTCTTTGGAACTGCGCAGTCAGAGAAACTTACAAAAAAGTAAGGCAAAAAAGGAAAATGTTCATGACTTATTAAACTGCTCCTGTGTGAAGGTGCTTTTAAGCTCCATATTGGGTATTGTACAGGTGTACTATCTTGCAGTGCTGTTTGCGATAGTATTTGGTAGACATTAAGAACATACAAACATTGATTTTAAAATGTAGTTAAAATATAGACATTCATATTAACTGCTGCAAATAGAAATTGCCACAACAAAAGAAATGGGGATTTACCTAATGGCAATAGTCCCAAAATTCTAACACAACTTTGGGTCTGGGATCCCCAGAGTTTCATGACATGGTTTCAGTGGTATCTTATGCTTAGATAACCAAGAACTAAGGGGCCTGTTTATGAGGCCATTTGTGTCACTCTTTCAACACAGAACGTGGTGCAAGAGCGACGCAAACCTCAAGACACACGTTTGTAGCCATGCAAAACTACTTTGCGTGGCTCTTAGTGGCTCCACAAAAAGTGGCTGCAAGTAACTGGAAAGGACCTTGCACTCCGACAAGACCCTCTCCAACAGAGAAAACCTTAAAAAAGACAAAACAAATACCACTCCCAAGAAAGAGGCCCTCAACAACCGCCTAAATGCCAGTTTCAATCACAGCAAATAACTTTTTAGATTTGTCAGAGAGTATACCGGCCTTCAGCAACTGAGAATGACATAAAACCCTCCTCGGATCTCTGTAACACCCTCTCACAATTCTTCCATGACAAAATAGCAGCAATGTACAAACACTTCAACTACCAACCCCACTTGATACACTCGGCGCACTATACACAAGCAACAGCAACACCCCATGTCTCCACTGGGAACCCCTCACTATGCCGACCACCGCCACCACCATGAGCTCTATCCATTCCAGAGCCCAAAAGTACTTTTGCCTTCACTACATGTTCAACAAGGGAACCAGCACCATCTGCAGGGAAGTCATCCTCATTATCAACGTCTCCATCTTGGATGCTTGCTTCCCCACCTCATGGAAGCATGCAGAATTCAAACCTCTGTCAAAAAACCCTTTTGCAGACCGAACAGACCTCAAACATTACCAACCCATCTCTCTTCTACCCTTCCCACAAAAGTCATGGAAAAAGCAGTCAACATCCAGCTGACCAACCATTGTGAAACCAACAAGTTCCTGAATCCCTCGCAATCTGGTTTCTGCGCCAACCATAGCACTGAAACCACAATCATTACCGCCATGGACGACATCACAGCCCTCCTGTACAAGGGCAACACCGCTGCTCTTATCCTCCTCAACCTCTCCACAGCCTTTAACACTGTATTTGATCACACACTCCTCATTGGCGTCCACTAGATGGGCATTCAAGGAGAGACCTTCAAATGGATTGTCTCCTTTCTCACAGGCAGAGCCCAAAGCATCCACCTTTCAGCCTTCGCCCCAGATCCAAAAGACATCATCAGTGGAGTCTCCAAAAGCTCCTCCCTAAGCCCCACTCTCTTCAACACCTAAATAGCAACCCTAACCACCCTGGTCAATTTCTACAATAAGAACATTATATTCTATGCGGTTGACGCCTATCCTATCATTCTCTTCTGACTCCACCAACACAAAAACCACCTTCCACAGGTGCATGACTCACATCACCAGCTGGATGCCGAGTAAATGCTCAAGCTTAATACTGAAAATACTGAGTGTTAGACATGGCATCATTTGCATGAGTCTCCTCTGATTTTTTTTAATATGTTTTTGCTGGTTATATGCTTTGGGAACTATGCCACTGCTATTCAGTGCCACAGTGCAAGTGCTCCTTATGTTAGATTGATGTACTAATTAGTGATTCCATGATTGGGTTATTTAATTTACTTGTCAGATCCTAGTACAGTGCACCATGTGTGCCCAGGGCATGTAAATCAAATGCTGGTGGTGGGCTTGCAGCACTGGTTGCGCCACCCTCAGAAGCAGCTAGTAAAGTGTGTCTCAGGCTTGCCATTGCAAGGCCTGTGTGCAGTTTGTGACTGCCATGTCGACTTGGCAAGTGCACCCACTTGCCAGTCCCTAAACCTTCCCTTTGCTTCATATCAGACACCCCTATAGTACCCCTATAGTAGGCCCAAGGGCAGGGTGCATTTTAAGTATAAGTATAAGTATTTTGAGCCCGACCCTTTTTAATATCATTATGACCCCATTGGCGGCGCTGGTGGAGTCGTTGGGCGCCCAGATCGTATCCTACGCGGATGACACCCAGCTCCTCTTCTCTTGTAAGAGAGGAGGTGACTTTGATGGGGAGAGTATTCGGGATTGCCTTGGGGCTATTTTTCACTGGTTCCATCTGAACAGCCTCAAGTGCAATTCCGACAAGTCCAAGGTACTTTTCTTTGGGTGTGACACAGAGCCAGATTGGCAGGCCTGGTGGCCATTGAATATGTTCCCCCCGTCTTGTTCCTCTCAGGTTGCCAAGAATCTGGGGGTCAAGATGGATAATAGGCTAACCTTGAAATCCCAGATCTTGGGGGTGTCGGGCACTTGCTTCGGCATCCTTAGGATGCTGCGGAGGTTTCTGCCCCTGCTTTCCGAGGAACACAGGAGATTGACAGTCCACGCTCTGATTGGGTCCAGGTTGGATTATTCCAACATTCTTTACCTGGGCCTACCAGAGTACTTGCTGCAGCGGCTTCAAGTGGTGCAGAATGCCGCTGCAAGGGCAATTTATGGACTGAATAGGCGTTCCAGTGCCTCGGGCCTGTTAAAAACTTTGCACTGGCTTCCCATCCGCAAGCGGATTGCCTTTAAGGCTCTAACTCTGGCCTATAAAGCTCTTCACAAGGGGGGAGCTAAGTACCTCCAAAAGAGACTGGTCTTTTATCAACCGACCAGGTCTCTGAGGTCGGAATCCCTGTACTTGGCAGTTGTGCCACGTGTAAAGAAAGCGCACCTCGGTGGCCACTCTTTTGGATTGCTGGCGTCACAGCTGTGGAATTCTTTGCCGCTTGCTCTGCGGGGAGCCACTAGCCTGCTGGCCTTTAGAAAAGGCCTTAAAACTTGGCTGTTTACTCAGTAGTCTGTTTATTGTGAGTTTTAGTCTGGCACTCTGTTTTTTTTTCTTTTATCTGGTGTTATGTTATTATGTCGCAGTTTTCCCTTCTCCAATAAAGCGCCGGGACACTCTTTTTGAGTAGCCGAGCGCTATATAAATAAATAAATAAATAACAAAACATAACATAGAACATGCCCTGGTGTGTGTAGCATGTTCTAATAGTGAATTACAGCCATTTTCGTTTTCACTATTGCAAAGCTACCTGTATTCTCCATGGGCCAGGATGGGCCGTAAGATTAATACATTCTGATAATCCTAACTGACTCAGGGAACATGGTAGAAATTCGTATTTAGTATGCCTGAACTCAGAATGATAAAATACATCTTTTTGTAAAGTTGGTTTCAGCATTTTGTGTTTGAAAATACCACAGTTAGAAAGTAGGTATATTCTTGTCTAACTATCCAAAGCCTGCCTCTGCTAGGTTGTGTATTCCTTGTCTGGAGTTTGAGTGACAGGGCTGGGGGATTCCAGGAGACAGAATAAGTCAGCCCAGTGGTGAATAGGGAGATCTGCATCTAGATTGGAGGGAGGAGTCGCACCTGGGACCTGAATAGGGCTGGGCCTTCCCTCCACATTGCTAGCTCCACCGCCTGGGGTGCGGCTGATGTCTCTGCCCTCGCTGTGCAAGAAGAGAAGGATTCATGCCAACAAAGTGCTCCAGGGCTGTGCTTTTCCTCCACAATGCTGGCTCCACCTCCTGTGGGGCGTCTGATGTTTCTGCCCTGCACTGTGAAAGGAAAGAAGGAGACATGTAAACAGAGTGCTCAGGAACTGGTTTGGACTACGCAGAGGCCTCTCTGCCTTCAGAGAACAAAGGATTTTGGGGTATAAATATTGGGACTCAAACCCAAGAACTATAGATCACTTATCGGAACAAGAAACCTTTTTCCAAGGAGAAGAACCAAGGAAGCTGCAGGAGTTTGGACTGCCCCTCTGCCAGTGTGCCGTTTGCTGGGTTGGTCTGCAGTGGTTGCTTCATTTCCAAGGGAAAGGAGAAATAACTTTTAAAGGACTTTCATCATCTACAGAATATTCTCCAAGGGCTTGAACTTGTGCTTGCCTCCTACTGAAGTCTCAGGGACAAAAGACTTCACTACCCGCTCCCCCTGTGAATTTCCTTGCTGGGGATTCTATCTACATACATTTGTGTGTCGCTGGGAGCTGGAAGCACGACGCATCGAGAGGAAGCGTGTCGCCGCCGCAGCTAAGATCGTCGCATTGCCAGAGAAGCGTGCCTCCGCCGCATCTCCCTGGAAGTGTGTCTTCGTCAAAGCTGCCTGCTGTCGCATCACTGGAGAGGCGTGACGCCATCGAGGGAGTCGCCATTGCATCTCCAGAGAAGTGCGTCGCAGGGCCTGTCACGGCTCCAAAGTACAGAGTCGTCGCAAGGCTGCCAGGGCGTCTACGCATCATCACCGCATTGTCGCTTCAAGGATGCCATCTTCTCGCACCGCAACCGGATTATCCCATTGCATCAAGGCGCCATCTTGTGCATCGCAACGGGTCAGCAGGCCGAAAATCTACGCATTAACCCCTCACCGGTAAAGATCACAATGCATCCCCTACTCTGCGAAAGCATGGAGGCACGAATCATCATTTCCCCCGGATCACAGAACCGACACATCTCCCCTTTTGCGAGCCTTTTGTTCACTTTGCGTTACGCATCCAGGTACTTTGTTGAGAACTTTGTCGCATTTATCATCAACTTGAACTACGTAACTTTTACCAACTTTAAGTCAATCTTAAGTATAGTATTATGGATTTTTGTTGTTTGTGGTCTTGTGTTAAGTCAATATAAAGAATACTTATTTTGATAAAACCTGTGTTGTGTCCATCTGTAGTGTTTTCACTGTATTACTGTGTATGCTGACAAATGCTTAACACACTGCCTGAGATAAGCCTGTCTGCTTGTGCCAAGCTACCAAGGGGATGAGCAGGGGTTATCTAGGAGTGTAATCCTCTTATCCTTACTTAGAAGTAAGGTTCCCTATTTGGACAAAGGTAAATACCATTGCCAACTAGAGACGCCCAGATCTAACACTAAAGTACTAATATTTGGGAACTCCGCATCCCCCTGGGTCCACACCTAGTGGCCCACCGAACTAGGCCCCCTTCCCAGGACATGGAAAACTAAAAACATGTAGGCATCATCCTCAACCGTAATCTATCCATGAAAAGAAAGGTGAATGCTGTCGCCTCAGTATGCTTCCACATACAACGCATGCTGAATAAAATATTCAAATGGTTCCCCACAGACACCTGAAGCACCATCACCCAGGCTCTCATCACCAGAAACCTGGACTATGGCAACACCCTATATGTAGGGATCAATAACCAACTCCTAAACCCTCTCCAAACAATACAGAATGCAGCCACCAGGATCGTCCTCGACCTCCCGAGACAAACCCACATGACCCCCCATCTCAGAACACTCCACTAGCTCCCATCAGCAAATACTGCCACTTTAGACTCCTCACCCACATATACAAAGCCCTACACAACAAGGGCCAGACTACCTCAACCAGGGAGTTTTAGGTCTGCAAAAGGGGTATAAAACCCAATTGGAACTGTCTGTGAAAACCCACAATTACAACATGGTGATGTTTATAACATTTCTAATGGTCACTCTTTTATTTCACCTTTAGGATCACCCATGTTTAAACCCCAACACTAACCTCACAGTGGTGGAAGATCTACTGCGCTGCCAGATTTCCAACTTTCACACATGCAAGTGAGGCACGGAAACTCCTTTGTGAATTGGGCCTTTAGAGATAGAGCATACATTATTTTTCACCCACTATTTTTAGAATGAAAACATTCTAGCTGTCTTCAGACTGCTTTTGCCATGAAGTTTCTGTCTCCTTAAAGATCTTCTCCAGGGCCTGCTTGATGGAACGCCAAAAGCAGTGCTTGTTCCACATCCCTACACATATGAATACATAAGGGTTGGTGCTGCAGTATATAGATGTACAGAAGAATATCACATTTGCAAATTCCACTAAAAACATTTCTGATGGCAGAACCCCAAAGTATAACAAAAGACCCAGCACCCTTGTAGGCACCACTGATAGGAGGAAGATGACGACAGTGACCATAATGACAATGTAAAGCCTAAGTGGGCGGCATTCATTGGAGGTCTTCCGTATCTCGATGATCAGGGTCAGGCTCGACAAGACCATGAGCAGGACCACCAAGAGGTACAACGCGGAGGTGAACAGGTAGACACCGGTGCATGACTCAGACCCTGGTTTAGGGTATTCCACATCAAGCTTGCAAAGAAAGCTTTCCAGAACCACCACCAAACAGGATAGGGCCCAGAGTAGGAGACATACAATGACAGACTGCTTCGTGAGTTGTCGATGGTGGTACCACACTGGGAACAAGACACACAGGCACCGCTCCACGCTGATGGCCGTCAAGACAAAACTGCTGGTGTTGAAACCAAGGCTGTAGAGCACATCAGCAGTTTTCAATGCATTGGTACTGTCTGTTACCGATAACTTCACATAACTATTGGCACAAATGAATATCACAAGTATGATGGTGCAACCAAAAAGGAAGATGGCGTCTGCTATTGCAAGGTTGATTATATAGATAT
Source organism: Lissotriton vulgaris (assembly GCF_964263255.1). Lineage (NCBI taxonomy): Eukaryota > Metazoa > Chordata > Amphibia > Caudata > Salamandridae > Lissotriton > Lissotriton vulgaris. The sequence continues at coordinate 127,524 of NW_028242786.1, forward strand.
TGCAGTTGTTCTTTTTCATCTTGAAGAAGAGGAACCACAAGATGATGCCATTTCCAACCAGTCCAATGATGCAGATGACCAAAGTCACGATTTCCAGTGTTCGTGCAAATTGCTTCTGGTCTGCATCGTGATTGGCAAGTTCTGTACTGTTTCCTTCTGGTTTAAATGTAGTTGCATTAGAACTATTGCTAAAGTATGCCATGTTCGTTGTTTCGATTCCTATAAACAAAAAAAAACAAAAAAATTGGGCTCAAACATGGTGGACAAATATACCAAATTCCTAAGACAACTTCTAACACCTCACAAGTAAACCAGGCCGAGGTGTTAACCCTCCTTTTATTCAAAAACAAACATAAACAATACTTTATGTGCAACATCATGCGCCAGGATGTCCCAATCAGTAATTGTGCGGGTTATGAAACTGTTGAACAATTAATTAATTAGGTAAAAAAGCATGAGAAAAAAAGTTGTGTAAATAAACTTTAGTTTTTCCATGTGATCTACTTAGTCAAACATGATGCAAATGATAAATCTCAATATAACAGCAGCCAAGTTAGTTTTACCTTTACAGCCATGGCTATTGCAACACCTCTGTAAACACTGTCCACTTCAGTGCATCTATCCACACCTCTTCTTTCTATCTCCCCAACCACAACATCTCATCTGAGACAAAACCAGTTAGTCCCAACATATGAATCTGCACTTTCACTGACAATCCCAAACACTTTAACATACCAATATGCAGCTACCCTGACCACACAAACCACCCAACATACGAATATGCTCCTGTCCTGACTCCACAAACCACCCAAAGCTACCAATATACACCTGGCTTGAGTCCACAAACCACCCCAACCTACCAATATGCACCTGGCTTGAGTCCACAAACCACCCCAACCTACCAATATGCACCTGGCTTGAGTCCACAAACCACCCCAACCTACCAATATGCACCTGGCTTGAGTCCACAAACCACCCCAACCTACCAATATGCACCTGGCTTGAGTCCAGAAACCACCCCAACCTACCAATATGCACATGGCTTGAGCCCATAAACCACCCCAACTTACCAATATGCCCCTTCCCTCACTATTCAGATCATAACACCCTATCAAAATGCACAATATGCACCTACCCTGACTATTACAAACAACCCCAATATATCGATCTACACCTTCCATGACAGTCCAACCACAAAGACTCATTGATCGGCAACTAACTTGACAATGCAAAGCATCCCAACATATTCATCTTCAACTTCCCACTCAAACACCTTAAACTTCTATCGGCATCTTTGCCTACTATTTAAAAAAAAAGAGAGAATCTACCTGCATCGTACTTTTCAATCCCAAACACTGCAGTACCGCTATTAACACCTTCTCTTCCAAACTCAAACACTGACCCATCCGTCTACACTATTCCTTATGTCAAGTAACCAATATTGTGACTCTACATTTACTTGCACCACAAACCCTGAACACATCTACCTGGCCTTTTCTTGAATTCCCAGGTGAAACAAAAAGATAACTTAATCTCATGTTAAAACACCAACCACCAACAACATCTTTCTTCACCTTCTTTGATACTACCAAACAATGCTATGCTTCAACCTGCACTCCCGCTCATCCTAACATATCTGTCTGCATTTTCCCTGACATACAAAAGTACACCAACTTATTATTCCTTTGCAGTTGGATGGCTCACAACTGCCTGAAATTAAACTCCGATACATCGGAAGTTGTAATCTTTGGCACCTTATCCCCGGAGTAGTCCCCCCTCTGGTGGCCATCATCCATGGGCCAGCCCCCGGACCCGATCAATAAGGTGAGGAACTTGGGAGTCATGTTCGACAATCGCCTGAACTTTCTACCACACGCAAACCAGATGTCCTCCTCAGCCTTCCACAAATTAAGGCTCAAAAAGAAAATTCTGCCTTTCCTACCCGAGAGTGCCGGCAAAACCTTGGTGAGCTCCCTGGTCTTATCTACCCTAGACTATTGTAATGCCTTGTTTCTAGGTGCCCAGGAGAGAGTGCTACTGAAAATGCAGGCTATTCAGAATGCAGCTGCCAGGCTCCTAGGGCGCATCCCCAAATATCAACCTGTGTCACCCACCATAAGACAGCTTCATTGGCTACCGGTGAGAAAGAGAATCAAGTTCAAGTCTCTTTGCCTGGTATACAAGGCTCTACATAATGTTGGACCTGCATTCTTCACCCAAAACCTCATTCCCTACTGTCCCTCAAGAACGTTACGCTCATCCAGCTCACATGAACTGATGGTACCCCGAACCAAATCCGTCACATGGGGTGACAGAAGATTCCTTGTGGCCGCACCGAAATTGTGGAACACACTGCCACACTCAATCAAAACCAGCACCTCTCTTTGGTCTTTCCACAAGCAACTTAAGACCTGGCTTTTTAATCAATGAACTTCAGCCCCCCTTGTTGGTTAAACACTGCAGTAACTTCAGCGCCGAGATGCCCAAGGGCCTTCGTTCGCGCTTTACAAGTGTTTTTATAAATAAATAAATACATCTCCAGACACTGAAAATATCGACCTAACCTTCCCCTGAAACTGCAAACAATCCCAACATGTCAATCTCCTTCTCCCCTTTCACATTTAGCCACATAAAAACATCTATTTGCACCATCACTCACAGTCCCAGACAACCCATCATTTATGTTCCCTTACAATCCCCACTACCTTTACACTATGAACACCTTACCTTATTTCATAACCACCACAATACTCCAATGTGCATCTTTATGAAATGAATGAAATGAATTCGTACTTGTATAGCGCACTTATACCCTGATGCGTCTTGGCACTGTACGCATACCGCTGTGGAACCCTTCCTGGCCTTTCCCTGTGAAATGCCCACTCCTGGGCACCCCCAAGGTGAAGCCAGGCATCCCAGCGTTGTTGGGGCCGTTAACACAATAATTATATATAATCCCGACCAACCCAATTTATCAATCTGCTCCTTCTCTCTCATTTACATGACACTGCTATATATTATGCCCCACAATAAAACACTCCTAACACTCAGGGGCATATTTATGAGCCCCTCACCCCGCCGTAGCATCACTTTTTGTGACTATCCAGCATCGCAAACTGCAAAATCTTATTTATGAGGTCACCTAAAGCCACTATGCATGGTTTTGACTGTTCTCATAGATATGGAGTAAGAGAAGGCAGTGCAAATTGCTGTTTCCTTACTCTGCGCTAGGGAGGCGTCCCATAGGTATTGTGGTCGTGTTTTGATGCAACACCCATTGATTTTTTACGATTCCCCAGATTTACAAATCTAGGTAATCCTGGGGTTGCGCCAAAACCTCACATCTTCCTAGGGGAAGCGCAACGAGGAGAAATAACTGCATTTCTCCTTGTTTTTGCCTCTCTCCGTGTGTTCTGTGCTCTGCAAGACACGTTTGAAGAGGATAAAGCCTCCCAGGATTGTTAACCCTTCCTGGACAAAAACAATCCTGCCGACTACACAGGCACCCTTGCACCATTGTGCAAAGGGGCCTGAATTGGCACTAGGCTGCTGAAATGGCGTCAGTGCAGGGGGAAAGGACATGAATGCACCATATTAGATAAATGCAATGCAACCATGCACCATATTGGATAAATGCAATGCAACCATGCACAATATTGGATAAATGCAATGCATTTCTGCCTTTTCACTTTGACATAGGGACTCGCTACAAGATGAGTTGCTGTGATGCCCTCTGCCAAATCCCCATAAAGGAAGGCCTCCAGTGTCTCCTCGATTAAAAGTTCCTGGAGCGATATTCCTGAGTTCTGGGGGCAGAGTTTTCCACCATGGCCGATTCTGCTCGCCCAGGGCTCCCACGCCTGGGATTACTGGATAGGAGAGAGCGGTCCTAGTTTAACCGGGGGCAGAAACGTCCTCTTGACCTCTGATCCAAGGGGAAGGGAGGCTTCCCACTCCACCTCCCCTCCCCCAACAGCACAGAAGGAACATTCAATGCTCTTCCGAGCCACAGCAGAGACGGCCCTGCGCCCACAGACTCCCACAATCACAGATCACCCGCAGAAAAAAGATCCCAGGCCCACGTAGTTATTCCCCATTCCATTGGGCAACAACTTGGAATGCCTGAGGTATGGTAAGGAGATAAAAATATTGGTCATTCCGGTCTCGCTATTTTTCCCTCTAAATTCTGAAAAACTAATAATTACGGACCATAGTGTTCTAAAAGGACTTAACCCTCTTTTAAGAGCTAGATGTAGGGACAGCGTGAATGATAGTTACAGCTGGAAGAGGGAGTTTAAGAAGACAGTGAGGGGGAAAGGGGAGAATGAGCTTATCAATAGTGAGAAGGTCAAAGAGAGGGCTTTAAAGTAAGGCTTATACTTTACTTGAGCGTGTCTGGCTCAGCTGCCCCTCTGACGCCACGTGTTCTCTCAGCAGCCGACTGAAGGTGGAGGCGGGAGCCTCACTTTGGGCCACTGAGGAACGTTTCCGAGGCTTTCATTGTCTTTGCGACGGTGTCTCTCCTGCAAATGACGGACCAAAACTGATATGTTTTTAAACAGGCAATGTTGTGCCAGAGAGCAAGTACACGCTGCCACCCTGAAAGCTGGCATCCACCCAGCACTGCATGCCAACGTGACTCAGATCTTGCATGGCACCGCGGGTGCAAGCTTCTGCCATGAGGGCACCTGTTGTGCAATACGTCAGCGGCATGGGGCGTGCCCGCAACCAATTACAAAGCTATTTTTGAATCCGGGTACTTCTACGTTTGGGTGCGTTTGGTGAATGTGCTTCAATTGGGTGGACACAAAAAGTGTTTTTTTCCGTTATGGCCTATTATCTTGTGATATACAATGTGAATCATACATGCTTGATCAAACACTTACATTTCTGAACTGTGCAGCAGGTCAAACTAAGGACTGATTCATGGAGACGATTGTGGTGAAGGAAGAAGGTGCCTGGCAATGACCAGATGCAATAAGGTTTGCCCCCTCCTTTAAGTTTTGGAAGGTCAAAGCTGCTGGGATTTACTATGAAGTGTGGATATTACAGTGTTCAGCACCAAATTCTGCATGGTGATCTGAAAGAGTCAGAATAGATGATAATTGCTGCACGGATAAATCTGAACACCTTGATGTCGGACTTTACTATGTGCCATAATTACACATCACTTTATCTCATGATATAGCTAGTATCACAGTACAGGTTATCCTAAACCAGTAGTGTAAAAAACAGATACGTAGAGGGCCTGATACCATGCACATTTTTAGGATATCCACTGACAATGGAAATGTTTCTAAGCTTAGGTACCGGAATGACCAATTTTAATGATATCTCATGTACATTCATACCACGTGGGAAGACTAGGTATACCACTGCTATATTTTAACTCTGGACACCAGTGATTTAGGCCTCCTAAACCGAGTTACATGACTGAGGCACAAGAAGCATCAAGCACTCACCGAGGTCCCTTGATGTGTCAAGTGACAAAGGCAATATTTGCATCCGTGGTTGAATTGCAATTGGGAATGTAATTACAAGTGGCGCGTTGCTGATTGCACCCTTTAATTATTAGATACGATGAAGTTTGCAATCCCCAATGGAATTTGGCAGGTCAAGCATGCCAGAATTTAAAGATATATGCAGATTTTGGAATAGTAAACACCAGCATCTGCCTGTTAGTCCTTAAAAAAGTCAGAATATGTGATAATCATTGCACCTGATAAATCCCAAACACCTCAGTGTTGAAATGTATCAGTAGAGTTCTTGGTTTTCACTAAAACAGATTATAACTGACAAAACACCACCAAAAAGAATATTTGCTTCAGGAAAAACCAAAAGAAACACTGGATTTTGCGGCACTTTTACTGCTTTGGTGCACCCTGGTGTCGAAGTAATACAAGTGAAGACCCCTCCCTCTAAGTCCTCTTCTGTGATAATTATTCCCTGTACTTCAAAATCAGGTCATCGTGAGCCACTTAACATGCCCTTGTGAGTATCTGTAAAGTCGGTCAACCCTCATGCTCTACTTCCACCCCCATTGTGAGTGGGGGGATCGCCTCATATTTCTTCAGATCATTGAGCCCGATTCAGAGAATGAACTTAAGACTCAATCCTGAACTTACTACTTTTGGTATTCACAGAAGTTAGGATTTTATCTTAAGTTTGTCTTAAGACAGACTTAAGACAGACTTAAGACAAAATAATGACTTCTGTGAATACCAAAAGTAGTAAGTTCATTCTGTGAATACCAAAATAGTAGTAAGTTTAGGATTGAGTCTTGAGTTCATTCTGTGAATCGGGCCCTATATTCACAGCAGATTCCTATGTAGTAACCAGCAGGTTCATTGGCAGGGTGTCAGTGCAGTGTACACAGCACCACCATGATGCCATCTTTCTTTTCTGGTTGGAGGACGAAGCTCTGCTTTCTGAATGCTCAGGTATCAGGATTGTGCCATAATTTCCCATCTGTCATGGTCCCTTGTAGACAGGCTCCGTGTCCAATCACAACACATTACTGCCGTCTGTCATACTCTTTGATCAGTAACATTTGCGATGTAGCAAATGCTGGGGAGCTAAATGTAGCTAAATGTATCAAGACTTGTGAATAAATATCAAGTAGGTGGATACTGCTTTGTGCTCTGATGCGTCTTGTGTAGTTTAGATAAAGATACTTTATTTTTCTAAACTGGCGTGGAGTCCATTTGTGGTGTTTTCACTGTGTTACTGTGAGTGTTGGTATAAATACTTTACACATTGCCTTTGATAAGCCTGTCTGCTCGTGCCAAGCTACCAAGGGGGTGAGCAGGGGTTATCTAAAGAGTGTATCCCCCTTGCCCTGACTAGAAGCAAGGGTCCCTATTTGGACATTGGTACCTACCTCTGCCAAATAGAGACCCCCAGATTTAACAGCCTCCTACTGCAGGACTTACCAAATCCTAAAGGAAAAACCAAACTATCCTGCATTTGACTGTCCTTCCCAACATGGTCACATTTCACTCGACCTACTCCCTGCCCAGCCAAAAAAAGAGTTAGACTCGCACTTGAAGAAAGTTTCTTGGAATCCATCAACTCCAAACCCTCAGGTTTAGAGCTCGTCACAACTTGCTGGCCTAAATGCAACTGCTCTGAGTGACAAAGATCTGTAATATTTATTTTTCAACATAGGCCTAGGTAGTTTCGAAAGTTCTACGTAATTCTACGAAGTGATTCTGGCCTTCTCACAACCACTGAGCCAGTGAGACCAACAATCTTTGCTTCTGTACCTTTACAATGCTGACATTATAATATGAGAGTGAATATCAATGCAGTATTTCAACACCTGGAATAATGGCGTTGGTGGGTACCAATATCACACCAGATTGAAGGTATTGCAGTATTCAATATATATATGGCTTTCATTCACTAACTTTGCTTTCAATTTCTTACAAAGGATGTTAGTGAAGTTTAAGAATGTCTTTTCATCAACAGATACTGGTGCTTCATGAATGAGAACCTGTTTACGATCTCTCTGAATATTTGCTATGTGAGGACAAGTGGATTTGGATTTAAAAAAGCTCTTCCCTTGAACACTTAAACATCTTTGATAGACCTGTCATCCTTAGGGTGGTCTTCCTAAAAAGATTTTTCCTGCTTACCTCCTTTTTTTGCTGAATCGTTTTGTTGTCCTTAGGACTCTGAGCACTTTACGGTAAAATTGGTGTATACACAACTGGCATATTTAGTTTACTTGTAACTGGTATGCCATATGCCCAGGACTGAAGACATTTCTATGCTAGTAGTGAGCATACAGAGTAATTGTGCCACCCAAACAAGTCGCCGTTTAAACCTGTCTTACGCCTGCCACTGCAGTGCCTGTATGTGCAGTTTACTGCCACATTGACTTGGCATGTAAAGCCCTTTGCCAAGCCTTAAACTCCCCTTTTATTACACAGAAGTCATCTCTAAGGTAGGCCATAGGAAGCCCATAGGACAGGGTGCTGTGTAAGCAAAAGCTAGAACATGTACCTTTAAGCTGTGCATGTCCTGGTAGTGCTAAACCCCTAAAGTTGTTTTTCACTACTGTGAGGCCTACCCTATCATAGGATAACATTGGGGATTTCTTTCTCCAGTAGATAAGCTGTAATTCCTGATTGAGAGTGAATGGATTTTTTATTATGAATTTGGAACAATAAATCCTCTTTACTGGCAAAGTCAAATTTATCGTGACCACTTACACAATGCCACTTCAAGAAAGTTGGACTTGAAACCCATCTTGAACCAAGGACCACTGACTGACTCCAATGGCTACTCTTCTGGTCTCCTGCTATGAGCCCCAGGGACAAAACAGGCTCCCGAAAGCCCAATGACCTGTCTTCATGAGTTCCTGACCCCCAATGGGTGCTTCTCAGGTCCGGGCCCTTTGAAGTGTTTTTTGGGCCCCTAAAATCAAGCTTTTTGGCTCTTCATGAATGGGCCAGTTTGCTGCTGAAGCACACCATTTGCACACAGGATCAAACTGACCTGGTCAAGCACCACTGCTCATGACTACGAGGCTCCAGCCTGTCCATCCGTGATGCTGGTAAGCTAATTGAGCCCCGTAGACGATCACCAGCGACGCTCTTCTTACTCCCAACAATCTTCTTCCCCGTGAACGAAACTCTTGGCTCAATTGTTGAGAAAGTAAAACTTCAGCAGGGCTTATCTGGCACTGTGTCCAACACGCGCTCCATTACGGTCAGCTTCACTTTTGGATTTAACCCGGTCAAGCACTAATAGTTAGCCCTAGGTGGGGCTTTATGCTTTTATCGCCAAATCAAAGGAGAGAGGACTAGGTAAGTTAGTCCGGATCCCCAGGATTATATGTAGATATCAATAAGGACTAGCTAAGTAGTGAGAGGAAGACTCAATTAGGTACGTGTGCTAGTAAACCATTTGGTTTGTTCATGAAGCCCTCACCCACCAACCTGGTTGGTGGCATGCTTCCTCATCGGGCCCACCACAGTGACACCGAATGTGTCCCGGGTGTGCTTCAATGCCAGAAATACTGCGAAGCTGGTATGATTGCTGAGTTTGCGGTGTAATGAGTGAGTAAGTGAAGGTTTAAAAGCTATACAGTGGGTCCCAGTACCCAAGGGTAAATAGATAAACTTTAATCACTGGGCCCCTGTTAGCAAATCGCCATAGCCATCCCGGACGCCTACAAGATCATCCGAAAAGATCGCACCAACCAAACAGGAGGAGGCATCGCCATCGTCCATAAGAACACCATCCGCATCACGACCAGTTCCGACGATAACCTCGCTACCGCCCAACACCTCCAATTCCAGATCCACACCGACCCCAAAACCACACTCAGAGGCACCCTCATCTACTGACCACCAGGACCCCGCACACAATTCAGCGAAGACATCACTGACTTCATCAGCCCACATGCCCTCCCCTCCGAGAACTACATCTACTGGGAGACCTCAACTTCCACCTGGAAAAGAAAAACAACAGCAACACCACCGCCCTTCTGGACAACCTCGCCAATCTCGGACTCAAACAACTTGTTGACACCCCCACCCACTTTGCCGGTCACACGCTCGACCCTATCTTCACCTCCAGCAAGCACATCTCCTTCGATTACACCACAACTCACTATTAGACTGGCCACAGCTGCGTTCACTTCAACTACAAAAAGACCACGACCCACAACCCCCCACAACCTATTCCTCGAAGAAATTGGAACAAAATCACCACCGACCAGCTCCTCACATCGCTTCACCAAACCCCCCTGCCAGATCATCGGACCCAAATCAAGCAGCCACCAACCTCACACAATGGATCACAACGAACTAGCACCCTTGTAAAACCATCTAATCAAGCAAGGTAGCAAAAAAGCCCCCTGGTTCAACGATGACCTTAAGAAATCCAAGAAGTTCAAAATCGTCAAAGAATTTACCAACCCCACCGCCGGCACCAACGACATCACTCCATCCCAAGACCTCTGCGACTCTCTATCCTCATTCTTCCACAACAAAATCGCCGAAATACATAACAGCTTTGAAAACCAGTCCGAAGAACAGTCCACTCCACCCACCTCTGAACCAAAACCGCACTTTAACAACCTTTACGCCTGGAACCCAATCACCACCGAAGACACCATCCGCCTGATGAACTCCATCCACTCAGGATCGCCAACCGACCCATGTCCCCACCACATTTTCAACAAAGCAGACTCCATCATCGCACCCCATCTCCGCGATGTCATCAACTTTTCCTTCAACTCCGCTACCTTCCCGGAAAACTGGAAACATGCCAAACTCAGCGCTCTCCTGAAGAAACGCACAGCAGACCCCACTGAACTTAAAAACTACCGCCCCATCTCGCTCCTCCCATTCCCTGCCAAAGTCATTAAGAAAGCCGTCAATAGTCAGCTCGCCGCCTTCCTTGAATCCAACAAATCCCTCGACTCTTCTCAGTCCGGCTTCCGAACCAAACACAGCACCGAAACCGCCCTCATCACAGCAACAGACGACATTCGAACACTACTGGACAACGGAGAAACAGTTGCCCTCATCCTACTTGACCTCTCCACAGCCTTCGACACAGTCTGTCATAGCACCCTCATACAACGCATCAGCAACGTCAGAATACAAGGAAAAGCATTGGACTGGATCATCTCGTTCCTCGCCGGAAGAACACAGAGAGTCCGCCTTCCCCCTTTTAGATCAGAGGCCACCAAAGTCATCTGCGGCGTACCACAAGGATCATCACTCAGTCCCACCCTCTTCAACGTATACATGAGTCCCCTCACATCCATCGCGCGCCAACAAAACCCCAACATCATCTCCTACGCAGACGACCCCCAGCTGATCCTCTCCCTCACCAAAGACCCAAACACCGCCAAAACCAACTTACACGGAATGAAAGAAGTAGCCGAGTGGATGAAGAACAGCCATTTAAAACTAAACTTGGACAAAACGGAAGTCCTCATCTTAGGGTCATCCCCCTCTGCCTGGGACAACTCATGGTGGCCACCGGCCCTGGGAACCGAACCCATACCTACGGATCACGCACGTAACCTGGGCTTCATCCTGGACTCTTCCCTCTCGATGACCAGACAGCCAACGCCGTCTCATCATCATGCTTCAACATCCTACACATGCTCAAAAAAATCTTCCATTGAATCCCCACGAAACAAGAAAGACGGTCACTCACGCACTGGTCACCAGCCGACTGGATTACGGAAAGACCCTTTACCCCGGAACCACAGCCAAACCACAGAAAAAACTCCAACGCATCCAAAACGCCTCAGCCAGACTCATATTGGACATCCCTCGGCAAGCTCACATTTCCGGCCACCTGAAAGACCTCCATTGGATCCCTGTCAACAAGAGAATAACGTTCCGTCTCCTCACCCACGCACACAAAGCCCTCTACGACCTAGGACCCGAATGCCTCAACACGCGACTATCCTTCTACACCCCCTCCCGCCAACTACAATCGTCCAATCAAGCCCTCGACGCAATTCCGCGCATACACAGATGCACCATGGGGGGAAGATCCTTCTCCTACTTAGCGGCCAAAACCTGGAATTCTCTCCCCACCCACATCCGCCTTACACAGAACCTCCTCTCCTTCAGAAAGCAACTAAAAACTTGGATATTCGATAAGTAAAGCACCCCCCTCCCTCAAGCGCCTTGAGACCCTCTGTGTGAGTAGTGTGCTATACACATTTTGGAACTTGAACTTGAACTTGAACCTCCTGCGTCCTGTGTGGTCTACATGTTTCAGCCAGGCCTTTCGAAACTGGCTTTCCTCAAGACCATTGAGTATGTGAAAAAAATGTGCAAGTAAATAATAAAATACTAAATTATAGTGATTGTGTTGTTTTTCTATAAATGTGTCGCACTCCCTAAGGTGCGTTATATGTTAGAGGGGGATTCCCTCTTGCTTTACCACACATAAAACATAGAGGACATAGACAGACGTACAGGGGAGAGTCATATTAGAATAGTATGCTGATTGCACAACATTTGCCGGCTGGTAAAGTGTGTGCTCGACCTATATGAGGCTAAAGTGTGGTCATGTCAATGACATAACTGGCGTGGGTTTTTATCATTTGAAACAATTGTTGTGGTTGTGGGCTAAACAGCGGATTTTAGCAGGGTGAGGTAGAGGTAATTGGTTATACCATACCCCCGAAGCTTCATCATGGATTGTGCCACCCTTGCGCTGAAAGAAAATTATTTTGAATATGAGGGAAAGTTCTACCTACAAAGCAACGGAACCTCTATGGTGAGTGTTTTTGCCCCTAGCGTGGTGGGGCTTTACGTCCACCATTTTGAACAGACCCATATCCAAGCACCTACCAATCCGAACTCGACCAACATAAAGACATGGCGTCGGTATATCGACGATATTTTCATCATCTGGGAAGGCAACCAGGAGACACTTGACAACTTCCTACTTTGGATAAACAGCCGTGATGCCTACCTACGCTTCACGTGCACTAGCAGCCATACTGAACTGGCCATTTTGGACCTCAACATCAGAGCAGACCAAGACGGCCTGACTACTACCACATTTTACAATCCCACAGCAAGGAACTCCCTCCTTAGGTTTGACAGCTTCCATCCTAGACTCCTGAGGGAAAACCTCCCCTATGGACAATTTTTACGCATCAGGCGCAACTGCAGCAACATTCATGATTACAAACAACAATCCACCGCCCTAGTCCACAAACTTGAGGACAGAGGGTACCCCACTAGGATCATTAAAAAAATTTGAAAAAGGACACGTAACCAAAACAGGGACGCACTCCTGGAAACCACCGTCAAACCACCTGAGGAACCCGTACTCACCTGTGTAACTACATACAATACCCCATCAAACCAGGTGTCTAACATCATCCAAAAAAACTGGAAGATCATCAACTCAGGCACTAGAGACTGGGAAAAACGCGTTTTGCGTATAAAAGATCAAAGAACTTAAAAGATCAACTCGTATCCACGAGGCCCAGGCGAAACAACCACCCCGCAGACAACACAATCCTGAACGCCTGGGGCCTACCCAAACTCACAGGCCACCAACCCTGCAATAACTGCAGTGTATGCCACCTGACATCCCCATCAAAAACCCTCAGTTTGGAACCTGGCAAAACATGGACACAATGCCAGTTCACTACCTGCAACTCATCAAACCTGGTGTACCTAATAACCTGCAGATGCGGCCTCAGGTACATTGGGATGACCACCCGCAAAGTCAAAACTAGAATGACTGAACATAGGAGCACCATTCGGTGCAGTAAAAACATAAGCAAACTGACAGACCATTTCCTGTCTCACAACCACACCCCCAATGACTTCACATGGACTGTTTTTGAGCAGTTTGAAGTAACGGAAACAAATGAAAAGAACCTCCTCTTGAAGGAACAATGCTGGATACACCGCCTCTCTACCCACACAGAGGGCTTGATTGACTCCATCCTGTGGATCTCTCTCACCCCATGAGTACTCACACCCCGAGTAACAGCATAACACACTCACAGTTCCCAGCTGAGTCCCCATAAATGATAATACCAACACACCATGCCACGTGGTCCTTCCAACTTCCTAACCTTCTCAGTGGCCAGTGCACCCCAGCTTAGCCACCTATTCAGCCATTTGGCCAGTGCTATAATATGCATGTAAGCACTATCATCCTGATTCATCAAAGGTAATTGCGCTCGCAAAGGGCCAGATTCTGAGAATCTGGCCCTTTGCGAGTGCGATTTTTGCATTTGGGATTCATCATCCCAAATGCAAAAATCGGTAATAGCGAATTCGCAAATTTGCGAGGAATTACATTTAAGGAATCTCTATTTGAGATTCCTTAATTGCAATTCATCATCCATTTTCAAATTGCGAAATCGCAATTTCAGCCGCTATTTACCGCGAGGTCAAACCTCGTGGTAAACAGCGAAAACTCAGAAAAATGCTTTTAAAAGCATTTTTCTGAGTTGCATGTTGCACAAACCAAATGTCCTTTGGACATGTGTGGGTGCAACACCTGTTTAAATTAGCATTTAAGGGGTGCTACAGGGTGTCCTCTGGACACCCCTGGCACCCTTTAAATCGCTATCTTATTTGCGATTAGCTAATTGCTAATCGCAAATAAGGAATACTCCCCATTCATTCCTATGGGCCTTTTGGTCCATAGGAATGAATGGGGAGTTATTCCTCATTTGAGATTAGCAATTTGCTAATCGCAAATAAGGAATAATTAGGAATCACATTTTTTTGGGATATTCCTACATGAATCCCGTTTTGCGAGCCTGTAATAGCGATTCCTTATGAATCGCTATTAGAGACTCGCAAAACGGGTCTTTCATGAATCAGGCTGTAAGCAACTACACTGACATTTTATTAATGATATGTGATTCCAAATAATTTTGTAAACCCAATATTGCCCAAAGCACATTAACGCTGATCTCTCAAACATTGGACTTTTAATCGAAGTAACTTTTCCCTTCGACATTACCAGCAGTAGCTTCAAACGCATTAAAACGCATGCGCATACACAGAAGGTCTCTTTGAGCGGTTTCTCACCAGCAGCGCGCAAGCGCCAGAGTCACTGCTCCCGCTCCCATGCTCACCGCAGCAGGATGACTAGGCACCCAGCACGAGCCCGCACCTTCTTCTATTTTTACCAATACCCAGATGCAGACAATCAGACAGGTTATTTAAACCCGGCCGACGGCCCCTTCATTTCACTCGGGCACCGCAGAAGGACGACAGGTCCAAGGAGGATCCAGACCGGCAATTCCGTGAGTAAATCCACCAAACGACCGCTACAAACAGGGTAAGCTGCTGGAATCTTTTTCCCTACAGGTCGGATTTAACCGCACGTTTTCCGAAACTTTTTTCAGGGTCTTTTTCTCTGCCAAGTGACCCAAGGAGGCTTTTACAGACCACTAGCCTGTGTGAGGATAATGTATTTTACTTACCTGTATCTCACCCTGCTAAAATCCGCTGTTTAGCCCACCACCACAACAATCGTTTCAAATGATAAAAACCCACGCCAGTTATGTCATTAACATGACCACACTTTAGCCTCATATAGGTCGAGCACACACTTTACCAGCCGGTAAATGTTGTGCAATCAGCATACTATGCTAATATGACTCTACCCTGTACGTCTGTCTACGTCCTATATGTTTTATGTGTAGTAAAGCAAGAGGGAATCCCCCTATACCATATAACGCACTTTATGGAGTGCAACACATTTATAAAAAAACAACACAATCACTATAATTTAGTATTTTATTATTTACTTGCACAATTTTTTCACATCCTCAATGGTCCTGAGGAAAGCCAGTTTCGAAAGGCCTGGCTGAAACATGTAGACCACACAGGACACAGGAGGTCATAATCCACACTCCAGCACGTCCGACTGCCTTTTAGTTGCTAACAGGGGCCCAGTGATTAAAGTTTATCTCTTTACCCTCGGGTACCCTCGGGTACTGGGACCCACTGTACCGCTTTTAAACCTTCACTTACTCACTCATTACACCGCACACTCAGCAATCATACCAGCTCAGCAGTATCTTTGGCGTTGAAGCACACCCGGGACACATTCGGTGTCACTGTAGTGGGCCCGATGATGAAGCATGCCACTAACTAGGTTGGTGGGTGAGGGCTTCTGGAGAACCGCAGCCTTAAGGCCGGGCGGCGCAGGGTACGCCTAAATCCCCCGGATTCACCTGCCTTGTCAAATACAGAGACACAGACTCTTCGTCTGGCGTAGAAGATGGTATTTATTAGCTGCAGCTAGTACAGTGGTCTTAGAAGTCGTCAGTACAACGAGGTTCAAAAGAGCCTGCCACTTAACTTCGTGGCGCACAGGTTTATATACGATACAATACAATGCAAAATGCAATCACACAAGAGCATGAGCTATAGGCAAACGTTGTAGACAATGTTTTAAGACTAAAGCAACTCAGATTCCCGGTTCCGTTTGTCACTCGACCCCTTAAGTAAATTACAAATAAATCCACATTATTCGATTTAACAAGCAGAGAAAACACAGCTGTGTGTCGTAGAAGGACAGTCATGAAAAAGGAGAATGCATGAGACATGTAGCGAAGGACAGCAGATAAGATAACTTAAAGGAAACAATGGTGTGAACTAACATGTAATCCGGACGGGGATTAATCAGCTCAGACAGGAATTAGTGTACTCGGCCAGACCCTGACACTCGTTAGTAAACACAAGCAGAGGAGCCACCTGACACTCAAAGGCAGAAACGACATAAACATTGCGTTCGCCGAGCTGCCTGAGTGAGGGCAACATAAAATGGAGGCGATCACAAAATGGAGGCTGAGCACGAATGAAGTCATAATTTTCAGAACCTCAGACCCTCCTTTTGCCATTACTCAGGCAAAAACAAACCAACTCATGCTAATCTGAGTCGGAATCAACACTGATGTTCATAAAATCTTCAAGCTGTTGCTTCACCATCATCCTAATATTCTTTGTCTTTGTGGAGCACATAAAGTAGCCAACAGGCCACAAACTGCAGGACCACATTGAACACATAAACAACAGGAGAATATGATGGCCTATATGGCTCCAAGGAATGTTAAGATCTTCCATCCCCAGGCTGACAATATTCCCCAAAACCATCCCATAAAAGACCAATCTCCTTCATCTTGATGAATGGACTCGGAGACCGTGTGCAATTTGGAAATGGCTTGGTATACTGCTGGAGCGTCGTCTGGAATAATCAATCAATCATAGGCATTTGTAGAGCGCACTACTTACCCGGAGGGTCTCAAGGCGCTAGAGGGGGGGGGGGCGGGGTGCTGCTACTGCTCGAACAGCCAGGTCTTGAGCTTCTTCCTGAAGGCAAGGTGGTCTTGGGTCAGGCGCAGGTTGGTCGGGAGGGAGTTCCATGTCTTGGCGGCCAGGTAGGAGAAGGACCTTCCTCCTGTCGTCGCTCTTCGGATGCGGGGGACGGCGGCGAGGGCGTGATTGGCTGATCGGAGGTGTCGTTTGGGAGCGTAGAAGTTGATGCGGTTGTTGAGGTAGCTCGGGCCTTGGTCGTGAAGGGCTTTGTGAGCGTGGGTGAGGAGACGGAAGGTGATTCTCTTGTTGACCGGGAGCCAGTGCAGGTCCCTCAGGTGTTTGGAGATGTGGCTGTGTCGTGGGACGTCGAGGATGAGTCTGGCTGCGGCGTTCTGGATCCGCTGGAGTCTCTTCTGGAGCTTGGCGGTGGTTCCGGCGTAGAGGGCGTTGCCGTAGTCCAGTCGGCTGGTGACGAGGGCCTGGGTGACCGTCTTCCTGGTCTCGGTGGGGATCCACCGGAAGATCTTCCGTAGCATGCGCAGGATGTTGAAGCACGACGAGGAGATGGCGTTGACTTGCCTGGTCATGGAGAGGGAGGAGTCCAGGATGAAGCCCAGGTTGCGTGCGTGGTCTGTCGGTTTGGGTGCGGTGCCCAGGGCGGGGGGCCACCAGGAGTCGTCCCAGGCGGAGGGCGAGGATCCCAGGATGAGGACTTCCGTCTTGTCCGAGTTCAGCTTTAGGCGGCTGGTCGACATCCACTCGGCTACCTCTTTCATACCTTCGTGAAGGTTGGCTCTGGCGGCGGCGGGGTCGTTGGTCAGGGAGAGGATCAGCTGGGTGTCGTCGGCGTAGGAGATGATGTTAAGGTTGTGTTGGCGTGCGATGGCAGCGAGGGGGCTCATGTAGACGTTGAAGAGGGTTGGGCTCAGCGAGGAACCTTGGGGTACGCCGCAGATGAGTTCGGTGGACTCTGATTTGTACGGTGGTAGGCGGACTCTCTGTGTCCTACCGTCGAGGAAGGAGACGATCCATTCTAGTGCCTTCTCCTGGATTCCGACGTTGCTGAGGCGCTGCACAAGGGTGCGGTGGCAGACGGTGTCGAAGGCCGCGGAGAGGTCAAGGAGGATGAGGGCCGCTGTTTCTCCGTTGTCCATCAGGGCTCGAATGTCATCGGTGGCAGCGATGAGGGCGGTCTCGGTGCTGTGGTTGGCCCGGAAGCCCGACTGCGAGGGGTCTAGGGATCCATTTGTCTCGAGGAAGGCGGCCAGCTGCTTGTTGACGGTCTTCTCGATGACTTTGGCCGGAAAGGGGAGCAGGGAGATGGGACGGTAATTCTTGAGTTCGGTGGGGTCCGCTGTTGGTTTCTTGAGTAGCGCGCTGAGTTCGGCATGCTTCCAGCTCTCTGGGAAAGTGGCGGTGGTGAAGGAGGTGTTGATGATGTCCCGTAGGTGGGGTGCGATGACATCGTCGGCTTTGTTGAAGATGTGGTGAGGGCAGGGGTCGGTCGGCGATCCGGAGTGGATGGAGTTCATCATGCGGACGGTGTCTTCGGTGCTGATGTGGGTCCAGGCGCGGAGGGTGGTGGTGGGGGGCGTTGGTTCGGTGGTGTCGGTCGTGGCGTTCGTCGGTTGGGTGCTGAAGCTGTCGTGTATGTCCGCGATCTTGTTGTGGAAGTAGGAGGCGAGGGAGTTGCAGAGTTCTTGCGATGGGGTGATGTCGTTGTTTCCGGCGTTGGGGTTGGAGAGCTCTTTCACGATGTTGAAGAGTTCCTTGCTGTTGTGTGCGTTGTTGTCCAGCCGGTCCTTGAAGGCAGTTTTCTTGGTGGCGCGGAGCAGCTGGTGGTGTTTCCGGGTGGCAAGCTTGAGGGTGGCCATGTTGTCCGGTGTTGGTTCTCTTCTCCAGGCTTTCTCGAGGGCTCGGCAGTTCTTCTTGGAGCTCTTGAGTTCGTCGGTGAACCATGGGGCCTTCTTGCTACCGGGTCGGCTGGGCGGGGTCCTCAGTGGGGCGAGTTTGTCCGCGCAGTTGCTGATCCACTTCGAGAGGTTGACGGCGGCCTGGCTGGGGTTCGCTGAGCTGGCGGGAGGGTGCTGGCTCAGGGAAGCAGCGAGCTGGTCGGCAGTGATCTTGTTCCAGCTTCTTCGGGCAACCTGTTGCTGGTGGTGGTGTGTCGTCGTTCTTCTAAAGGTGAAGTGGACGCAGCTGTGGTCCGTCCAGTGGAGTCCTGTGGCGTGGCTGAAGGCGATGTCTTTGCTGGATGAGAAGACGGCGTCGAGTGTGTGTCCGGCGAGGTGGGTGGGGGTGGACACCAGCTGCTTGAGTCCGAGGTTGGCGAGGTTGTCGAGCAGGATGCTGGTGTTGCGGTCGTTGTTGTTCTCCAGGTGGAAGTTGATGTCTCCCAGGAGGATGTAGTCAGCGGAGGGGAGGGCATGCGGGCTGATGAAGTCGGCGATGTCCTCGCTGAAGTGTGTGCGTGGTCCTGGGGGACGGTAGATCAGGGTGCCTCTGAGGGTGGTCTTCGGGTCGGTGTGGATCTGGAAGTGTAGATGTTCGGCGGTGGTCAGGATGCCGTCGGTGTTGGTCGTGATGCGGATGGTGTCCTTGTGGATGATGGCGATGCCTCCTCCCGTTTGGTTGGTCGTGCGGTCCCTCCGGGTGATCTTGTAGCCCTCTGGGATGGCGATGGCGATGTCGGGAGCGGAGGAGGCGTTCATCCAGGTTTCGGTGAGGAAGGCAACGTCAGGAGATGTGGTGTCGATGAGGTTCCAGAGTTCGATGGCGTGTCTGTGGACGGAGCGGGTGTTGAGCAGGATGCACTGGAGGTGGCTGCTGCTGGAGCTCTTCTTGGCGGGTGCTGGTGTGTGGCAGGTCCGGATGCAGGTGAACTTGCAGGCGTTGCAGCCGAAGGGTCCGTGGGTGCGTCTCGGGGTGGCTCGGTAGCATCCCGGGAATCGGCCGTCGTTGAGTGCGTTGAGGGTGGCTGCGTCGTATGTCCGGCGGGTGGGCTGGGAGGTGCGGGGGCCAGGGGTCCTGGCGCTGGGCGCGGTCCAGGCACGGACGGGCGCAGACGGGCTTACCTTTGGCGCGCAATCGGCGCGCCCGCTGCGCGTGACCGCTGCGCGGTGGCCACTCTGCCATAAGAGGAGAGTGGAGGGGGCGGAGCGAGGGAGGGGCAGCTGGGAGGCGGGAGCGGGGTGGCGAATGGGAAGGCTCCAGGTGGAGGGGGGCGGGGCCGCAGGGGAACAGCGGCGGGGAGCGGGGAGGTGACGGGGGCACAGCGGGAAGAGAAAAACGGCGGGAAAACAGCGGGAAACGGCGGACTGGGCAAGGGACAGCCAGAAAGAGAGAAACGGCGGAAAACAGCGGGAAAACGGCGGGAAAGCGGCGGACTGGGCAAGGGACAGTCAGGAAGAGAAAAATCAGGAAATCAGGGCCACAGCTGCGAGCAGCGGCGGGAACGGGTCAGCAGGGGCATACCCACGGGGAGAGTGCGCAGTGCTAGGAGGAGTGACCGGCCCAGGGGCACAGAGGTCAGAGGAATATAAATGCAGCAACTAGATCCGATCAATCTACAGACACCTCCTCGTTCTGCTAAGATCACATCTAACGCAATTCGATTTTGCAACGTCATGAGACGGTCAGCCTGAAGCTCTGCTGTAATGTTACCTATCGCACCTGCAGTAACATTAATAGTGGTCTCAACCACTCGAACCAATTGCCTGATGTGTCTACTGTTAATCATCGGGCCCCAAAAGGGAAGGAATCCTTTAAGGAAATATCCTCCCTCTTGTTCTGCCATGTCTTTGGCATCAATTACACCTCTGCTATGCCTAACTCTGTGATGGTCTGACGGAGCCGTATATGTAGGGGGAAGGAGGAAATCTATGTAACAAGTCCCAGAAAAGTTGGAAGGGAGCCAAGTATAGGCTCGGTCATTGCAGACAAAATATGTTCCTTGAGACGGAACCAACGGGAAAAGGAAAATCAGGGGCTGAAAAGATGTATGTGTATAAACATTTCTGCTGGATGTCAGCTTTCTTGCTATTTACCTGGAGACAAAAATGTCCTTGATGGGGTACAGTCCATACTGGAGAAGACTCACCCTTCTTAGTTTTGTCACCAAGAATAGAGACATAGTGGGTAACATTCCATCCATCGTAAGCTCTCTTCTCATCCAATGGAATCCTATTCTTTTCTATAATCTTAGCCATTACCACTATGCCTTTAATCAGAGAGCTATGACTAGGCGCAGACCAACGAGGCTCCAGATTCTTGGTTTGTTGAAAATTCTTCACACAGACCAAGTCGCCGGGTAGGATGGTGTGACCTGGGTCTGTGGAGGCCTCCGGCAAAAGGACTCTCACAATAGCCTTGAGGAGCTCTCTTAAAGTGGAAACTTCGGCCACCCAAGGAGAAACCAAAGCTATCCCTACTTTCTTCAGCAATAGGAATACTAAAGAAAGTGTTCTGTAAATCAATCACAGAAAACCAAACTGCTGAAGCAGGAATCATTGTTAACAAAGCTGTAATGTCCAGAACAACAGGGAACTGTGGTACCACTATTTTATTGACTTCTCTCAGGTCAATAAAAAATCGGCAGACAGGAGGCTGTGAAGGATCCGTTCTCTTAAGAGTCGGAAGAACAGGACTGTTACAAACATTGCCTCTCGTTTCTTCGACCACACCTTTCCAAATAAAATCATCAACAATAGCCAATAGTGCTCTTTCTCCATCACTAGAAATACGATATTGGGGAATGCGTGGCATTCGAACATTATCAATAACTGTGACCTCGTACGGTGGGATCGCAAGACGACCCACGTCATTTGGACCCATGGCCCAAAGGCTTTCCGGAAGAGAAAGCAACTCAGATGGAAACTGGTCTCGGGACAACCACATAGAAGACATCAATGTCTTTCCCAACGTAAGATGTACACCAGAAGGGGAACAGTACAACGTTGCATGCAGTCTTTTCAACAAATCCAGACCTAGCAAATTCTCACCACAACCAGTTGTCAGAATAAGTGAGGCTTCCAAATCATAAGGACCAATCGAGACAGGCAAGGGACAAGAAACCAGATTACGGACTGGGGCGCCAGAAAATCCCACAGAGGTATTCATTAAGCCAGACAAAGGTGCCCCAGGGAGTTTAGAATGCATGATAGGGGGCGTGGACAAGGCGGCGATCATGACGGGCGCAGCTTAGGTGAGCTCCGTCCCGCCGATCAACTATCCTACATCTATCCCTCATCTCCTTCACCCCGAGACGCCCAAAACCGACACATCTGGCCGTCGGACCTAGCTGCGGTGCCTCGGTGGTCTTTTGGGAGCTGTGACGAACTGCCGGGCGGTGGTTCGGGCCCCGGGGCTGTGCGGCCTGCAGCCACGAGTGAAGCCGGGACCTCCGGTCTGCAGCAGCGGGCCGGAAGTGAGGAGTGAGGCGTGGCCGGCGAGGAGGTGGAGCTGTGGCCGGTCCCTGACTATCGGGACTCAGGAGGACGTGGGAGCGGAGGTGCCCCGAGGGGGACTGGTGCAGAGGCTGGTGGCTCGGCTACGGGGGACCAATCAATCAATCAATCAATCACAGGCATTTATATAGCGCGCTACTTACACGGAGGGTCTCAAGGCGCTCTGCAGCGCATGCCGTGTGAGGGACTGAGGCGGCGGCTGGGCGGGCCGGTTGGAAGTCGCGGCGGACTGGCGGAAGCGGCCGGTTTGTGGAGCGACAGAGACCCCCCCTCCTGGTAATATTATTTCCCCCCGCCTTCTGCTACACCCTGACAGCGGCTCCTACTGCTGCCTGAGGGGGGACAAGATATTTGGACTGGGGCAATCATCTGGCGCCTCTCACGCAGTGTACTGGGACCTCTCCCCTTCTGGTTTGGGGACACTGGTGGGCCGCTGGGCAGGCCCTCATGAGGAGAGGTGGCCGCAGGTAGCAGTGGCCTGCTGCACAACGATCAACGTGAGTTAACCCCGCAGGGGTCTGTATCCTGTGGCCTGGCCCAGCGGTGACGGCTCGTGGGACGGTGGTGGTGGGCCCCTTGGAGTGCGCCCTGCGGAGCGGAGTGATTCACGTGGCCCCGGCCCTGGCAGTGGCCCATCTACTGGTCTCCGGAGTGAGGAGCGGCCCCATTGAGGTACGGCTGGAGCGCAGGGGTGCGACGACATAGGCAGAGGCGCGAATTGACCTGGGGAAGGTCACCTGCACCCTGATCGTTATTCTGGTAGCGCCCTGGACCTAGTACCTGTATATACTGGCAGCCATGACGAGGGGCGGCAACAGCGGACACACCTCAAAGCAGGGCACAATTGATAAATTTATGGGGCCGCCTGGGGGTGCCGGTGCGGCCGGGGGACCACCTACATCCGTCCCTGATAATGCTGCCCTTATGGCGGCAATAACACAATCCCGGGACATGTTGGACGCAAAAATTGGGGCGGTCGGAGCAGATGTTACATTACTGCGCCAAGACCTACGCAATGCTGTGGCTCGCATAACTGAAGCCGAAACAAGGATTACTGGATGGGAGGATGACGTCGCGACTCTTAAAAAGAAGGTGGCCAATATGGAGGGGATCCAGAGAGGCCTTGCTCTGAGGGCAGAGGATGCAGAAGGGCGGGCCCGGAGGAACAATCTACAATTTGTGGGATTTCCGGAGGATTGTGAGAAGGGTGGCATGGAGGCCTTCATGACCAGTTGACTAGAAAGTTGGATTCCTCCGGAGTCCCTATCGCGATGTTTTATAATCGAACGGGC
Organism: Lissotriton vulgaris; assembly: GCF_964263255.1. NCBI lineage: Eukaryota > Metazoa > Chordata > Amphibia > Caudata > Salamandridae > Lissotriton > Lissotriton vulgaris. The sequence continues at coordinate 151,074 of NW_028242786.1, forward strand.
ACACCGATCACTGACCCAGAAGCCGCCGGTTGGGGAACGCCCTAGACCTGTGATAGCCAAACTGCTCAACTATCACGACCGCAACACGATCCTGTGACAGGCCCGTATAAAGGAACCTCTGCTGTATGACAATCATAAAATCCTGATTTTTCCGGACTACACTAAGTTGGTACAGAGGCAACGCCAATCCTTCACTGAGGCCAAGGCGAGACTGCGGGGCTTGAAAATTCAGTATGCACTGCTATACCCGGCCTGCCTGCGAGTGGTGTTTCAATCCAAGACCCTATTCTTTAACACCCCAGAGGAAGTCTTTGCCTGGACGGACAAGATGGTCCTTATTAGGGTGCACACTCCCCCGGGTCGAGACTCGGACTCCTCCACTGCCGGGCCCCCTCGGACCCCGCGGCGATCGCGCAGCAGAAGCAATTTGAGATCCCGTCCTAAGAAGAACTCTTCTACAGAGAAAGGGGCAGCGGGAGCTACTGGGGCTCCAGATTCTCAAGATCCGGCATCTTAGGTATCGCAGCGAAAGATGATTGATCACTCAGGATCAAGGGAGGAAGATATGCTCCTCCCGGACATGGACAGCCTTGGCGGACTGCAGCTTAAGACTTCATCTATACAAGTAACTTTGTGGTTTTGGGATCCGGGTGGGGGGACGGCATAGGGTGGGCGGACTCGGCCCCTCTGTTAGGACAAGTTTGTTAGTGGGTTAAGTGTAGCTATGGGGATCCATTGGTCGGGTGGGCGGTCTGTCTCATGTTGGGGGCAGAAGTCATGCTACACCGCGACAGATACTTCATCATTCATTGAGGTATCGGGTGGGGGTGGGGGGGAGTTTTGGGAAGCTGATTGATGTTGGTTTGAGGGGGGACCGCAAGGAGGGGTGGTTGGGGCCTGAGGGAGGGGGAGGGGGGTTGTTCTGCACACGATTGTCTTGAAAAATGCTGTTGTGGTTTCCACGCCTGTTGTGCCCGCTACTTGCTGTACGAATCCACCTACGCTTAGATGGAGACTGAAAACTCTGGGCGGGCGCATATTGGCGCCCTAATGAAGGTGATGAGTTGGAATGTGCGGGGTATGCTCGACAAGATCAAAAGAGGTGCAGTGCTGAGACAGGGGAAGAGGGAGAAAGTGGGTGTCTTGATGCTACAAGAAACACACCTAATGGGTAACAAAGCTCTGGGCCTAGAGAGGTATGGCTAGGATCAGGTCTATCACGCGGGCTTTGGGAGGGGTTCTCGGGGGTGGCAATACTGTTACACCGCAGACTGGCTTACACACACACAAAACATTGGATAGACCCCCAAGGCCGATATGTCTTTGTGCAAGGGACGGTGGGCTCAGAGTCGATAATTCTTGGGAGCGTGTATGCTCTGCCCCCATTGCAATGGGCTCTGATTGAAAAACTCTTCACGGTGTGGGCTGAAATCCCAGATGGCCTGGCGGTAATAGGGGGGGACTGGAATGACGTAATGCAGTGTCGGATAGACCGCTTCAGATTCAGGGGTGACCCCATAGTAGATACCCCCACTAAATTAAATGGTATGGTGAGAGGCCTGAATTGGGTGGACACATGGCGATACTTACACACACATATGAGCGGGAGTACACATACGTCTCGGCGGTCCACCACTAGTTCTCGAGACTGGACTATGTTTTTGTTCCCAGTGCAGTCGTTACCAGAGTAATCTCGGCGACTATCCTGCAGCGAGGACTTTCGGACCACTCCCCCATGGTGGTTGAGGTTACCCTAGATAGAGAGAGACGGCCATTTAGGTGGCGCCTCTCCACCTGGCATCTGCAGCAGGAAGCATTTCACAACACTTGGAGGTGGCCATCGCCCAGTACTGGGATGAAAATCTAGGCACGGTGTCCGACATACGGACAGCTTGGGAGGCTCTGAAACCCACGCTTCACGGGGTAGATATAGCATGGTGCGCGGCAGCGCGGCGCAGGCGACAGGAGGAACTGGTGCGGGCCGCGGCGGAGTTGGAGTGGCTGGAGACTCAATGTGGGGTGGCGAGCCGCCTGGAGGATGTAGGGCAGCTTTTATTGGCGCAGCAGACGTATGCCTCCCTCCAGTTGGACGAAGCCCGGCAAATCTGGCTGGCGACAAGAAGTAGAATTTATCAATGGGGCGACAAATCCAGTACGATGCTCCATAGACTCTGCAAAAAGGTGTTCCAGACACAGGAACTGCCGGGCCTCAGGGATAATGCCGGGGCCTCCATTTCAGCTCCAAGGGAGCTGGCGAACAGCTTCGCCGGCTACGTTGCGATACAATGTGCCCCGCGGGACTCCCTCTCGGCACTTGACATTGACAAATTTATAACTGATCTTCCACCCTGCACGCTTCCAGATGATGTGCGTGAGTGCCTTAAGGCCCCACTATCGGCCGAGGAACTGGACACAGCGCTGGGGGACCTCAATACTGGTAAGGCCCCCGGGCCCAATGGCTTCCCTAGTGAGTTTTTCAAGCGCTACCACCTCCAACTGGGGCCGCATTACAAGGCCGCCCTAGAGGCAGCGAGAGAGGAGGGCCTTCTGCCGGTGGACTGGAGACATGCAGAAATAGTAGTTTTTTGCAAACCCGGTCGACCACCGGACCGCCACGAGTCCTATAGGCCAATCTCTCTTCTAAACACCGAGGCCAAAATACTAGCCAAGGCACTTGCGAATCGTTCTCCCATACATATCAGACTTGGTCCATCCGGACCAAGCCGGATTCATGCCCCGCCGGGCGACGCAGCATAATATTCGACGCGCCCACGTGGCGGTAGAGGCGATGAGTAAAACCGGAGATCGAGCGGCACTCTTACTAGCAGATATTGACAGGGCCTTTCATTCCTTGAGTTGGACTTACTTATTTGCCCTCCTTCCGCGCCTCAATCTAGGGCCCCACCTTATGTCCTATATCCGACTTTTATATACCAGTCTGACGGCCTCGGTGAGGGTGGCGGGGGAGGTATCGGCAGCCTTCCCGATAGGTGCCCCCTCTCGCCTTACCTATTCACTCTAGCTATGGAGCCGACTGGCTGCATGGGTCTGGATAGATGCACAGCTGAGGGGCTTTGAGTGGCAGGCGGGACCGTCGGACAGAATCGCACTATATGCGGACGACGTCCTGTTCTTCCTTACAAATGTGAATCGGTCCGGGCCGCGGGTCCTAGACATAATGAAAATCTTCGGAGAAGTCTCGAGACCTGAAACCACAGAAATCCACCCTCTGTACTTTGGGAGACCACTTTGAGGTCAGGCCGTGGGCCTCGCCACTATAGAGAGCGGTCAGGGGTCTTAAGTATCTGGAAGTGTTCCTGACGACCACGCCGACAATTGCCTGGGAGCGCAATGTAGTTCCCATATGGGACAAGGTGCAGCAGGAGATGAAATGCTGGTCCCGCAGGCCCCTCAATATATATGGTAGATCCGCCATTTTTAAGATGGTTGCCCTTCCCCGTTTGCTGTACCAGCTGCAAAACCACCCATTCCCAATACCGCCGCAATGGTTTCGACTGGTCAACTTGGCACTCGGTCGATTTTTGTGGGCCGGTGGGGCGTCACGGGTAGCTCTGCGGACCTGCTTTCTGTCCACGTACTGTGGGGGACTGGCAACCTCGGATGTTTTGTCGTATTACCAAGCATCACACCTGGTAGTCCTGAATGATTGGTGGTACAGTGGCAGACAGGATCTGGCATATGCCCTAGAAAGGTACCTAATGGAACCGGACTCCCTACACACGGTCTTATACTCGGCGCAGCTGCGAAAGAGATTGCCTAGGGCGACACAAGTAGTATTCCAGATATGGCGACAATCACTGCGTCGTATGGGATGGTGGGGAAAGCTGACGGGGGAGACCCCACTCTGCCACAACGGGCAACTACCGGCCCTGATGTCCCTTCCGGGATTTGGGGACTGGGATTTGATAGGAATCTCAACATTGGGCCGGGTCCTAAAGGGCACCACACTTAAATCCTTTAAAGACCTTAGCACAGAATTTGACATGCCCCGCATGCAGTTCTTTCGATACTTACAGTTTAAGCACGCTCTGGCACCTGCACTTGTGGGTTTAGATACGCTACCTGAATTCAGCCCGTTAGAGGCGAAGGTATTTATGGGGGATCTAGAACACAAAAAGATATCCAAAATATACCAAACGTTAGTGACACACTGTTCATCGGATCTACAGCCCCTGAGAGACCGCTGGGTGCGGGATGTGGGTGAGTTGGAGGAGGAGGACTGGCGGGAGGCTCTCGAGTCCCCCAGAGGGGCGGCAATAGCTGTCTGCTTACGCCAAATACAATTGAAATACCTGCACTGTACCTATTATACCAGAGAGAGATTGTGGAGGGCTGGTCTGATTGAGTCCCTGGCGTGATTGCGGTGTGGCCATGAAATAGGCACCCTCTTACATACAGTGTGGGAATGTAGTGGCCTGGCGAGATTTTGGACTGGTGTGTGGGTCTGTCTGTCGGAGGTGCTGGGATGGGACCACCCCCGTACGGCAAAATTGGGCCTGCTCCATGTGCTAGAAGGGGTGGGCAGTAACGTCTACAAGTGGCACTTGCTGCTGCTGGGTCTAACACTAGCCAAACGAGATATAGCACAGGCCTGGAAGGATCCCAGGGCTCCCAAGGTGATCGGGTGGAAGAAAGTACTGGACTTTTGCGTGGGACTGGAGTGGCCGGTGTTGGAGGCCAGAGGCTGCCCCACAAAACACTATAAAATATGGAAAAGGTGGACAGACTACAGGGGATTGTGGCTGGAGCCTCCACCACCGCCAAGGGGCGAGAATGGGCAGTTGTAACGGGCATGTTGAGACACGGTTACATATACGGACATTTGTATGCTTACCCTAAACAGTATTGAAGAGACATTGCGTTGCAGGAGGGGGGGTAGGGGAGCGTTGGGTAGTTGGGGTGTGGGGTGGAGGGTGGAAGGTATGACAGTTAAATGAATCGCACATTATGAAACATAATTGTTGTCACAGCCCCTCCGGGGATCGGAGCACTGTGTATGTTTATCTCAGCGATCTTAATAAAACTGTTTTGAAAAAAAAAGAATGCATGATAGAACTTCTCATCGCACCAGTATCCAAAAGAAACTGTTCTGAAACTCCCATAGTATTGACAGTGACATACTGCCTATTTTGATCTACTGGATTCGACACAACTCCCTTACTTTGTCCACGGCAGTCCTATTCAATCTGAAAATCATCAGCCCTATTCTCGACGTGATAATCATCATTGTAATATTGTGTGGACGGAACTGCCTGTTGATCAAAGTAATTCGAAGTAGGTGAAGAAAAGAACGCTGCTCCTGAGAGGACGCACCTCGTCTTCTACCTCTAGATCCTGTCTGAAAATTACCACGACCTCGAGGAGCAGGCATCCTATTATTACGCTGTAATAAAACTGGACAGCTATTCTTGAAATGTCCTTCTTCCCTACAATATGCACATTGGTTAGGACCTAACGAAGGTCGCGGCGTGTAATACTCGGGCTTCGGCAACAATCTCTGAAACTGTGGGGGCTGTTGAAACTGAGAAGATTGCTGACACTGATTTGAGCGAGGCGGATACGCCTGCTGTAAAAGAACCTTTGTCTTTAAATATCTGTTTTTCTTCTCTTGTTTCTCCTTCTCTTCCTTATCCCTATTCTCATAATACTGTGCAGTAGCTAATATTTTAGCAGGGGAAGAGACAGCCCATGCACTTTCAGAACTCTTTAATTTATTCGATAACTTCGGAAGCAAATTATATACAAACATATCCACAAACAATCGCTGACCACCCACTACACTCAAATCGTGACCACTGTGGTCAATAAACGTGCCTGGCTTTCACCTTGGGGATGCCTGTAGGGGCTATCTCACAGGGAAAAGCCAGGACGGGTTCCCAAGGCAAGTGCGGAGATACCCCTTCGGGGGTCGATTCAGGCGCTATATAAGAAACATAATAATAATAATAATAATAATCAAATCCTCGGGTTTCGCACCACCCACCCGATTCACATCCGCAGCTCTGATAGTAGCCCAATCACCACCTAATTCAGGTACATGATTCTCCTTACGAATCCGTGCCCATATACCTTGCGGAACAACATTTCCAAATAGCATATCAATATCGGCCAAATTCATAATACAAGCGTCAACTGTTTGGGACAATTCTTTGTAATATCCAGCAGGATTTTTATGGGGGTCTGGAAGAGTGTTCTTAAGCGCCAACACTTCAAACCTCTTCCAGGGTTCGTGAACCCATATACGCTGGAAATGAGCAGGGACTTGAGGTGGACCAAGCACCTCTTCTATTCATACGGGAGGAACTTCACGCATCGGATACTTCTTACTACCTTGTTTAATGGCGGCATTAGTCTCGGAAACAGACAGGGACAAAAACATTGTTCGAAACGCAATGAGTCTATTCACTGCCTCTTCAACTCGGTGTCCTACAATAAAACTTTTATCAAAGTCAGCTTGTAATTTTTTTTTTTTCAGTAATTCCGAAGGAACTGTATCTGACTCCGTATCTTCCCAACCTCTAATAAGGGTTTGACACATAACATTGAAAACATATCTCTGCGTGGGCTCTGGCCATTGATAGAAGTTACTCATAATATCGTCAGCACTATATTCTAATCCATGCTCAATCCATTTACGAGCAAGGGAACCCAAAACTACTCTCTCATACGTAAGAGGAAGTTGACAACCAGATTGTCATCTAGAGAAAGCTGGAGACAAATTTAAAGACCAAAGAAGAGGAGAAAAGAAACTTGAAACAGCATCTGCTATCCTCCTCTGTGAAGCAGGAGAGTCCCTCAAAAGGATAGGAGGCATTACAGATGTAAAAGGCAGCAGAGACTAAAACATAGCAGGCTGAAGAGTAGGAACAGGAGAACGTGGGGTCTAAATTACAGACTGTGAGGATGGAGCAGAAGCAGGCAAGGAAGCATTAATATGCTGAGCCTGTTGCTGGACAATCGGCAACAGAGCCACCACTTGTTGAGCAACAGGAGGGGGTAACGGAGGTGCAGTAGCATTTTGGACATAAGGCAGTGTCATATAGTTACTGCTTTTCTATATATTGCGTTAAGTTAGCATGAGTTTATTAAATGTTTAAAGAACATATTTTACTTCGGCTTCAGTTTGCACACAACACATAATTGTTATTGTAGCTTTCAACCTAGACGAAAGATGTGATTTATTTGAGAATAATATGGTATTGCTCTGATATCAGTTGTGCTTGGTACACTTGGTACACTGTCTGCACACTGAGAACTGCACCCTCTAAGAATAACCTAACACAAGGTTGCTGGGAGGCCTGATCCTCGCACCACATTAGACATAACACAAATAATGTTGCTGCCAACATTGGGCTCTAAGCGGGTTTAAGATAGAGTTACAGAGAATGCAAAAACACACTTGATGGTGCTTTGCATGCAGAGAGCTGGTGGCTGATGATGTGATCTTCTCCTACTGATATTTAGAGGTATGGGCCTGCCCTGCTAAAACCCAAATGAGACCTTCTTAGATATAATATAGTATGCTACATAGGGTGCGCGAAATATAGGTGATACAGATTTCTATAGATTTTTGCATTATAATATGCTATCACCGTTCGCTTACTATGGATTAGTGACTATGCTGATAACTCTGATTTTTATAATATGTATGCTGGTATTATATAAGATACTGCGTTTGAGAACCTTGCATTGAAAAATAAATATATCAAACTTGCACGTGTGTTCTTTTACTCCCCGTTGTGGTTTGAAATTATTATAGAGCGAAAGAGTGTTCATGTGTTCCACGATACCTGAGGTAACCCAAGTTCATGTTCTGGTTTGTCTAAGTCATTGGGAGTTTGTTATGACCAATGAGACACTGTAGCTAGTTCGGTAAGGGGATTTTGGATACTAAGGTGAGTTTTGGGTCACCCTAATTCACCGAGGTTCTAGATCTCTGTGCACAGTTCTGTGGGAGAACGGAAACCCTGCTACATGGCGCCCAACATTGTTGGCCTTATATCATGACACTCGAGTAGTATATCATTCAAACCTTAACCCCTTCATTCCCGTTTCCGGAAAACGGCAGTGTCGGAAAAACCTACCTATTTTTGAAATAGGTCTTTTCAAGCTTGAATCTATCTAAAAACGGTTTCCTTGAATTACTACCCAGTTGTGCTACAAAGTAATCTTTGTTTTTTCACGTTCCTGTGCACTCATGGCACAAGCCGTGGACATCCCGCTGCATAGTCGCATTGCGGTGCGTGATCATTTGCGGACTTATGATGTACCTGCTGAAGGCTTGGCTGTGGTGCTAGTGGTGAGTACGGAACATGCTTACCCGTACAAACTGTTTTATTCGTGGGTGACATTTCCACCGGTGGACGCAAATTCTGGTGTGTACCACTCGTACACTGCATCACCTGTACCTGCTGAATATGCTCCGTACAGAGCACAGGAAGTACCTATTGATGTTTGGCAGCATGGAGTTTGGTTTGGTGGCGCCCTACCACACGCTTTAACTGCTCCGAGGATAGGTCCTTTGTCCATTCCAGGCACAAATTGGCCCGCTTTGGCTGGATTTACTCCTCACCCTAATCACGCCACTTGTAACGTGGCTGACCTTAGGCGACTTCATGTAGTCGCCATTGCCGTAATTAGGGCCCTTGTGCATTACGCCAGTCGTAATATTCAGGGGGCAGCCCCTAGAGGTGCAGCCCTTCCGGCAGGGCAGGCTGGTTTGAAAATCAGTCCTGTCATGGTGAATTCCGTTATGGGCAAGAAGCCCCTGAATAAGGATGAATTTCCTTTCTGGCTTGCCGAGAAATTTGACCAGCTGGAGGCGGTGTTTCCTAATACGACTCCTGTTGAGAAACACCGGATTCTTACGCTTAGTTTGCCGAACGATTTGGCCCCAGAGCTTGTTGACTGTGAGACCTGGGGTAAGACTTTTACAGCTGTATATTCGAGGTGCTTCGGCTCCCTGTCTGTGTCCAATCTGTCTACGGTCCTTAAACGTGTTCAAGATGACCACAGGCCGGAATCGGCTGTTGAGTAGGGTTTGCGCCTATGTGGCTCCTTTGAAGTGGTTCGCGATCTGATCCTTGCGAATGTCAAGGGGCATGCAGTGAATTTTCAGGTAGCTAACGCTTTGGCGCTGGTGCCCAATGCCAAGAAACCCCGACAGTTAGCAAGGATAATTGTGGCGGCTTATAAAACCGTGGGTCGCTACAGTAAGGGTAATAAGCCTTTTTCTACTAAGGAAAAGAAGCAGCCCCAGGGACAAGCTTCGGAGACTGACGTTCAACCCAAGTCCAAGAAACAAAATTGGCCTAAAAAACAGAATCAGGGTAAGCAACAACAACAACAACAAACACAGGTTTCGAGCCCTGCGTCTCCGTTGCCTGCGCAGTCGGAATGAGTTTATGATTTGCGCGACCGCGCGATGAATAAATCACCTGAACGTTTTCAGGCTTCTGACCAACGCTCTCCTAGTTCCTTTCAGGACTCATCGGCTCCGTCAACCGGTGGTGGAGGGGGCGGCAGGGGCCGGGGTGGTCAGAAAGGACGTGGCCAGCCCCGCCCGTGCAACGGTGCAGAAAAGCAGGAGGGCTCTATGCCTCAGAGACCACAGTTTGCCAAGAAGAAAGTCGCAGCCTTAACGGCGCATCGAATGCCCTAGATTGTGAGAACGCGGCTTCGGAATCTGACTTAACCTCTGACCTTGCTGGACAGCGCGGCGGAGATTACCATAGTGAGAGAGGCCCCCCGTCCACTACTGAAGGTGACAGCGACTGACACTTATGTTGTGATTGAAACAGCTGATACCAGAGTTCCTCCCCCTGATAGACTTTTTGAAATTTTCCTGTTAATTGAAGGTGACATACAGCGTACCATAAAAGGGGTATTTTGGGAAAATCTTTCGTCTACGTATGACATTTTGCTTTCGGAGGCTGACTGGCCCCCACCTTTTGTGCTCGCGGCTCCACGTGGGGAGGAGGTAATCCTCCCCAGTTTCGCGAACACTGTTTCGAGAGTGGAAGCGTTGCACTTTGCAGAAGAGTGGGCTCTGGCGCTTGCACCGGCTGTGTACCGCAATCAATGTGGCTGGGATAAATTGTCCCCAAACCACGAGATTCCTTTACGGTCTCAGCCGCAGCCTCAACCTCAATATCCCATACGGCGTGAAGCCAAAGCTTCAGTCGCAGCGATCCTTGAACAATTGGAATATCAAGGTATACTTGAAACATGTGTGTCACCGATGAATAACCCCCTTTTTACTGTAAACAAGCCGGACGGCTCTTACCGTTTGGCTTTGGATTACCGGCATTTGAACTCGCATTGCCGTAACTGTGCAGTACAGAATACTCACGGCTCTGCCCTTGTAAATAGTCTTGTGCGTAAGCGGTTCAAAACCATGCTTGACATTTCCAATGGTTTTTATGCCCATTCATTGGACAGTCCCAATGGACTTCTTTCACATGCGGCGGTGTCAAAAAAATGTTTTGGCGTCTCCCAATGGGCTATAAGAACAGTCCTGGAGTATTTTCCGCCCGCATTGTCTCTCTGTTGGAGAGGGTCGACCCAGATGCTTGTTCCTATGTGGATGATATCTATCTCACGGACGACGAACTTTGGGAGCATCTGTGTCGAGTGAACAGTATTATTTGTAACTTCGCAGACATGGGTTACAAGTTTAATTTTGCAAAATCGCACATTGCAGAATACACAGTGTTGTTTCTAGGCAATGAACTAACTAATGAAGGAAAAGGCTTGGCTCCTCACTTCCTGGAGAAGTGCGCACAGTTGCGCTCTCCTACAACACTGAAAAAATTACAGTCTTTACTGGGCTTTTTGAATTTCGGAAGAACATACATTCTGGAATATGCCCAGCATATCAAGCTTTTGTATGCTTTGATACAACCATCTTTCTCCAAATCATGCTGGCTGCCTGAGCATTCAGCTATTCTGCAGTCTTTGCAAGCTGATTTGCTCGCTTCTGAATACTTACAGACTCTTGATAACCAGACCAACCTGGTGATAAGAATTGTCCCGGGGACGGTAGGTTTCACGTACCTAACTTTTAATGAAGGAGATACAGTACCTATGGCTTACAAGTTACACTTGTACACTTCGGCTGAAATGCGCTTTTCCACTGTGGAGAAAGTTTTGATGGCTGTGCAGATGGCAATTCTCAAGGAACGTGCCCTGTCACAGGGAAAACGCATGTTGGTTGTGACCCCGTGTCCTGCCTTGGAGGCAGTTACGAAAGCCAGTGTACCAAATTCTAAAGCTTTGCACCCTCGGTGGATTCAATGGGCTGCATCCTTGTCATCCCAGGATGTCACGTTTATTTTTGACGCCACTTTACGGTCGCAGGAGTACTTACAGTATGAATTTGTTCATCCAGCTCCTTTAGCAATGCGGCCGTTGGAGGATTTCCATTGCATCATTTACACTGATGGTTCGGCGCAGGTTGCGCATGGCTCTAAACATGCCTACGTTTCCGCATGCGCCATTGTGGTCGGTGCCATGGTGAACGATGAGTTCAAGTCCAGTGTCGTGCACACGCAGACGCTTGGAGACTGCACCGCACAATTGGCAGAGCTTCGTGCTCTGATGCTTGCATTGGAGTACACAGATCCGAGTGTGACGACTTTGATCGTAAGTGACTCTTACTACTGTGTCCAGTCTTACAAAGAGAACTTGTTCTTTTGGATTCAGAATGATTTTCGTGATTCCAAAGGTAGCACAATCAAACATAAAATGATCTGGGTCCGAGTGGCGGAACTCAAAGAGAAGTTGCCACTCGTGTTTGTGATTCATACTCTTGGCCATCAGCGCGTGGGAGTCCACGCTGTTGGTAATTCGCTTGCTGATGAAGCAGCGAAGTCAGCAGTATCTAAATACTTAGTTGCAGCAGTCACGAGGTCCAAAAGTAAGATAGATGATGACATCTTGGCAGCGGTTGCTGCTACTGAGAAGGGAAGTAAATATCCTGCAGGATTCCCTTCTAAATACACATACCACTTAAGTCCCGATAAGGTTCCTTATGTGAAAATTCCTGAAGTTGGCGAACGTTTAATTCCCAACTCGGATCGCAGGGCTGCTTTGATTACAGCGGCTCATGAAGGTGTGTCGTCTGCGCATGCGGGCGTCTCAGCCACTGTAACTCAGCTACAACAGAGGTTCTGGTGGCGGGGACTGTACAAACAGACGTGCGATTATGTCCTTCAATGTGACATTTGCCATCAAATTAAGCCTTCAACTGCTGCGCGTCCGCCTCAGACACAGTTGTACATCTCTAATAAACCGCTTGGGTGCGTTTATTTAGATCACTGCGGTCCTTTTTCTTCTGATACTGCATATAAGTACATCTTAGTAGTAGTTGATTCATGCACACGCTTTGTGTGGGTTTGGCTTCATCGGAGCGCTGATTCACGGACTGTCATTAAGGATTTGCGAGTCTTTGTAGGGATTTTTGCCTGTGGTACCTTCCATTCAGGTCAGGGTCCGGCTTTCGCCTCTAAGGCGTATAAGGATGGGGGTCCAAGTCAAGTTTTCGTCCCCGTACAGACCCGAGGGAAATAGTTAAGTGGAACGAATGAACCGTGACTTAAAGCAATCTTTGACAGCTCGAGTTATAGGCACTGGCAGAAAATGGTTGGCCCACCTCAATGGCATGCAGTGTGTGCTTAATAATCTCCCTAGAAGGTCTCTGGGTGGGCGGACCCCATACGAAATGCTCTTTGGTATCAAGATGTACGTCCCTGAACTCGACGGTCTAGACTGCAAGGCCCAGGCCGCGGCCTTTGACGTAGATGAACATTGCAATGTTTTACAGGATCTACAAAAGACCAGAGACAGTCTAGCAAAGGAACAATTGCCCTCCACATCGGATGATGCGTTGCAGATCCCGGTAGTTGGCTGGCTACCCCAAGTTGGAGAACTGGTTCGAGAGAAGATCGATAACAAGAAAGAGTTTGGTCCCTCATATCGTGCACCAGTTCGAGTTCTTGGAGTGAAGGGCACGAGAACAGTCATATTACCACCACTTCCAGGTCGTAAGGAAAACAGATTTATCTGTATTGACAATGTCAAGACACACAGGGTGGCCCATTCTTCATAGCATGACACCGGCTGTATCCTGTCCTTCCATGGTGAGGCATTCTGTGCTGGCTATTACTTCTGGTGCAGAACCTGAGGTATCCCTCGAGATGCCTGCTATATCCAGTCCTTTATTAAATACTATTCCTGTTACTAACATTGATGAGCTGAACTACACCTATCCTGCTGATTTATCTATGCCTGATTTGCAGACTCATTTGGCCGACCAGTCCAGATTCTCTTTTGACTCTGTTTCGGAACTTTCAAAGAAACCCTCAACTATTGCAAAATATGCCACTCTATTTAAAAAAACATTTTTTAATTCCCCCTTGGACATACATTTGGTTGATTCTATTTTCATTTTACCTTTTAATGTCAATTGGTTTTGTGTTTTATTTTTTCCGCCTGATCAATGGCCACTATGTTAAAGAAAGAACAGGAATTCGGTACCTTAATGGAACATTGGCCCCTCTTTCCTCTTCACATTCAGCACACAGACTGAAACGAGACTTGAATACAGTCAACATTACTGCTTGGCCTGTCCTTGATGGGATTGTGTGGGATGAGGTTAGATTTCAGATACATGGGCCCACTGAAGTGATTAATGTTCCGAATGTGCTTAGAGTAAACATGGGGGATGTGATTAAACAAAATATACGTTCTGATGATTGGGATATTCAGGCCGTAGAAGCATAATTCTCTGATTTGAAATATTATGCTGCTTTTGATGCTGAGGATTTATATTTAGATTCTGTTAATTATGGTGATTTGTTTTGCTTCCAACATTATGATAATCATTTTCTGCATAAGACGAATTCCAGGAGGGTTGCTGTGAATTACACACAGTGGGAACACTGCCCAGCTCCATTAATAGGCAGCTCCAGTACATTTCTGAAAAAATACACTTATTTTACAGACTTTAATCAATCAAAACCTGAGTCATTTTATTTCAAAATGACACAAAAGCCCATGTCCAAAGTTAGACTTACCGATACAAAATTGCTGTATTCGAAGTCCTTTCTAGACAAATTAGCTGTAGATGGCTGCAAATTCTGGAAAGGAATAATTGACCTTAAATCGGTTTGGGGTACCAAAGATTGGCAGGTACAAGGCACTGAGGCTTTGCACCGTGCATGTCTCATCCCGAATCACATGTTGTTTCTAAATTCTACCATTTCCCAAACAACATGCTTTGGATTGGCTACTTCTAAAAAATTAAATACACCAATTATCCCCGAATTGGAAGAATATTCTGGTTGGGGTAATTTTTCTGAATTGTCTATTTGTGAGTTACAGACTCTATTACACAATGTATCCAGTTTGGATTCGAAGGGTTGGCTGATGTGGCAAAGAAGTGCTGATTCTTGCCAACGTCGTTTTCTGGGTTTGGCTGAAGGGTTCACACAAGTCAGACCTGATCCCCGTTTTGAAACTGATTATACTGTCACCGCTTACTCTGTGGGAAAACTGTGTCAGAATTGGTTACAACATTCCACTTTAGCTGCAGTTAAACTACATCTGTCTCAGTTGACTGATAATGTGGATTTAAATGATTTTATAAAAGGCCCGGCTAAGGGTAGATCTAAACGGTGGATTTATGCGGTTTATAATGAAATTTGGAAATTTTCGCAAATTGAGGCTGCTAAGCGCCTAAGGGTGATTGACCAAGCAAATTTGGAAAAAGTACTTGCAGTTGTCGATAACAGTATTAACATGCTTTCTTCCCGAATTTACACGTTGAACAATATTGTCTCTTCTATAGTTGACATTGTGAATGATGAGGTGTCTGTATTGTACCATGGTCAAAATCAATTGCGTTCTGTAATGCAGTTTGCATGGACACTACAGACTCTGAAAGCGGGTCGCGTGCCCTGGAGTTACGTGAACGTGTCATCCCTATTTGCCCCATTTAATTTGACTGACAAGCAGCGCATGCTTTCCATGCGAGATGCATCATTTTCTATGTTACACATTGAAAAGTTAGAATCTTTGCCCTTTTCTGTAGCTGAGGCAACTGCTGCTACATGGCTTATCCATGGTGTTATTACTTTGCCATTTGCTTTGTATAAATTTACTAATTGTATGCGATATATTGCGATAGGGCGATATGAACCACTAGGCAGTGCTTTCCTACATGAGACATGGTCTTTACCATACACGTACAAATGCCTGAAGGATGGAAAGGAAGTAAATCTGAATGGTGAAGAATGCACACAGTCGCCTGACCGTTCACTGATATGCAGACACATCCAGTTGCATGGTTCTTGTAATCAGGACCGGCCTAATTTAGCCTGTGTTTTAAAAGGCACACCAGTTCCTGCAATAGTTCCCACATTCACTTTATTGACAAACGGTAGTTATTTACTTTTGAATAACGAGGAGTGTTGTGGGTTAATGGTCGGTATCGCCTATGTGGTTACTGTATCAGAACGTGTGGTGTGTTGCAAGAACGTGTTATATCCACCCACGCATGGGAATTCAGATGTTTCCATCTGGCCGCGCATCCCAACCTTGAAAGCGGAGTTCAATGGTATGAGCAGGATAAGGGCTCTTTCGTCTCAAAAGGAAGTGGCCCTGAGCTCGGCCCGTGAAACTTATGTCCTTCACATAGCTAACACACGCACAGAGGTGCAGGCACTTTTAAATACTGACTTGCCGTTTCATTTCTGCGAATTAGTTCATCAAATCTTTAATGCCTCCTCCACGTCTGGCTTAGCTCCTTTTTTTAAATTGGTTAGCAGTGGTCTCGTGACTACATTTGAAAAGATTTTTGGTGTCATCCCCGCTTTCTTCCATTCAATATTTTCGAGTTTGTTTGGTGGATTCCCTGTTTTGCTGGTGTTAGCTGCAGGTGTTTTAATATTATTCTGCTTCCTAAAACATGGATGCCCATCCTGCACAAGAAGCCGCTCCTCCCCTCCTGACATTGTTTCGCAACCGGATGCTTGATTACTATGGCACCCTGCCGCTTGCGACTTTAAGCACGGCATTTGGATTATCGTTTCGATTTTCCTATTTCACATGTGTCCAGCCTGTGTTTCATTGCCTGAGCTGCGATTTTGACTGGGCCATTGATTTGTGTCTCTGCTTGCCGTTATCTCCTGAAGTCGATTTTAATCACCTGATGGGCCCCGTAGTTGCTCATGAGTCGGTTTGTTCTGGCGAAAGGATTATTGCCTTGGCAGCGATGCATGGACTAATGGGTCAGTGGGACATCCCCGCGGCGGCGCATGAGTTTCTGGCACATAGCGTTCTTGAGAACCCACTGAGTTGTCCTCTGATGTTGCTAGAGGGTCCGGTGCTGGAGGAGCACGTATGTTCTTTCCCATTGCTTAATTGGATGGCTGAACTATTTTCGGATGATGACAGTGATTTCATGTTGGAAGTTGTGGCTACCTATTTTGCATATTCTATCCACCCATGAGTGGCTTTGGAGACTTTCACTATACTGGCACGTGACTTTTTAGTAATTCTGAATGGTGCCTTTTCTCTTACGAACATTCAACTTTTATATGTTCTAGGCCTATGATTTTATATTTGGCCTCAAGTTCAAGACTTTTTATTACATTTTTTGTTTGGCCACTGTAGGCATTCATACATATTTTGTATTGTTAATTTTTATATACATCTACATACATTTAGCTTGGCTCAATATTGTTGAACTCTGCTTTCATGTTATGCCTTTATTATATTATTGGCTTGTTCTTTTTGACCGTCCTCGGATCATTGGGGATGTGTCATATAGTTACTGCTTTTCTATATATTGCGTTAGGTTAGCATGAGTTTATTAAATGTTTAAACAACATATTTTCCTTCGGCTTCAGTTTGCACACGACACATAATTGTTATTGTGGCTTTCAACCTAGACGAAAAATGTGATTTATATGAAAATAATATGTTATTGCTCTGATATCAGTTGTGCTTGGTATACTTGGTACACTGTCTGCACACTGAGAACTGCACCCTCTAAGAATAACCTAACACAAGGTTGCTGGGAGGCCTGATCCTCGCACCACATTAGACATAACACAAATAATGTTGCTGCCAACATTGGGCTCTAAGACAGAGTTACAGAGAATGCAAAAACACACTTGATGGTGCTTCGCATGCAGAGAGCTGGTGGCTGATGATGTGATCTTCTCCTACTGATATTTAGAGGTATGGGCCCGCCCTGCTAAAACCCAAATGAGACCTTCTTAGATATAATATAGTATGCTACATAGGGTGCGCGAAATATAGCTGATACAGATTTCTATAGATTTTTGTATTATAATATGCTATCACCATTCGCTTACTATGGATTAGTGACTATGCTGATAACTCTGATTTTTATAATATGTATGCTGGTATTATATAAGATACTGCGTTTGAGAACCTTGCATTGAAAAATAAATATTTCAAACTTGCACATGTGTTCTTTTACTCCCCGTTGTGGTTTGAAATGATTATAGAGCGAAAGAGTGTTCATGTGTTACACGATACCTGAGGTAACCCAAGTTCATGTTCTGGTTTGTCTAAGTCATTGGGAGTTTGTTATGACCAATGAGACACTGTAGCTAGTTCGGTAAGGGGATTTTGGATACTAAGGTGAGTTTTGGGTCACCCTAATTCACCGAGGTTCTAGATCTCTGTGCACAGTTCTGTGGGAGAACAGAACCCCTGCTACAGCAGAGGGGAATTCAATAAACAAGACATTAGGGCATCTTCTTCCAATTCCTTATTTTTATCTGAAGAGGAAGTAGGCAGCATTGGATAGCATCTATCGATCGCCATACGATGCTGTCTCTCTAGTACCTCTTTCACACCATCCACTTCGTTATCTTTAAACTGTTGGGCAGCCTGTAAAATCGACATGTCTTGTGCTTTCTTATCCCTTTTCGCTTGCTTTATTTCTTTCTGTTTGGCTTCTTCACGCCAAAGGCAAAAGGAGTCAAATATAGCCGGCCTTCTTTCTTCTTTTCAACAAAATCATTTCTAAATTGTCTAACATAGCGGGATCAAAGCTACCATTCTGGGGCCATGTCTCGTGTTTCGAATAGAGCTCATAAGTGGGAGTTCCAACTGGAGGGATCGAACATGATTCCTCTAACTAGGAATCCCTCGTGCAACCTAAACAACAAAATCTCTTAAACTTACTCAGCCCTGGCATCGTCACTTCTCTAGACTGATCATAAACAACAAGGGGTACAGATCAGTGAAATAGTACAATCGTACTCGCCCCTTTGCTTTAGGTATTGCAATACCTGAATAAACCAAAAACAAAACAAAACAAAGGTCTGTGGGTGCGACTCACCAAATACTTAACTAAGGATCGTTCTACACCAGCGAAGGTCCGTCTATCGTCTCGCTTTACCAAACATCATCAGAAGGGTCCAAAAGGCAGGGCGACAGTCAGGGCAGCAGTCGTCAGCAGCCGTTGGAGAGGAGTAGCCGCGCTGTCAAAGACCTTCGGTCCACTTCTGACATACATTGGTCTATCACGGGGTGCGCTTCCTCCGGAATTTTCTTGCGGGGCTCCTTACGACCCTCGGGCTCAACCGCTACCGCTACCACTATAGTCGCCCCAAGTTGCCCCAAGTTGGGCGCCAGTTGGAGAACTGCAGCCTTAAGGCCCGGCGGCGCAGGGTACGTCTAAATCCCCAGAATTCACCTGCCTTGTCAAATACAGAGACACGGACTCTTCGTCTGGCGTAGAAGATGGTATTTATTAGCTGCATCTACTACAGTGGTCTTAGAAGTCGTCAGTACAACGAGGTTCAAAGGAGACTGCCACTTAACTCTGTGGCGCACAGGTTTATATACGATACAATACAATGCAAAATGCAATCACACAAGAGCATGAGCTATAGGCAAACGTTGTAGACAATGTTTTAAGACTAAAGTAACGCAGATTCCCGGTTCCGTTTGTCACTCGACCCCTTAAGTAAATTACAAATGAATCCACATTATTCGATTTACAAGCAGAGAAAACACAGCTGTGTGTCGTAGAAAGACAGTCATGAAACAGGAGAATGCATGAGACATGTAGCGAAGGACAGCAGATAAGATAACTTAAAGGAAACAATGGTGTGAACTAACATGTAGTCAGGATGGGGATTATTCAGCTCAGACAGGAATTAGTGTACTCGGCCAGACCCTGACACTCATTAGTAAACACAAGCAGAGGAGCCACCTGACACGCAAAGGCAGAAACTACAAAAACATTGCATTCGCCAAGCTACCTGAGTGAGGGCAACATAAAATGGCGGCGATCACAAAATAGAGGCTGAGCACGAACGAATTCGTAATTTTCAGAACCTCACTTCATGAACAAACCAAATGGTTTACTAGCACATGTGAGTCTTCCTCTCACTACTTAGCTAGTCCTTATTGATATCTGCTTTATGCTTTTAGCCACTACATTTCCGTTTATTTTTTTAAATTTCATAACTTAAGTTCTAAAATGAAGTTCTAGTTTTTTAACCTTGTGTGAAGTATTTTTGTGGTTTTGTCACTGTGTTACTGTTTGAAGTGTTTATACAAATACTTTACAAATTACCTCTTAAGTTAAGCCTGACTGCCCTCTGTCAATTTACCAGAGGGTGACCCCAGGTTAATTTGGGGTGTGTTGTGACTTACCCTGACTAGGGTTGTGGTTTCTGCTTGGAGATGGTGCATTCCTTTGCCAAGCAGAAACCCAATTTCTAATGGCTTACAATGGATGAATGGAGGCATGATTTTGGTGAGTTATTCCAACCGGACTCTGCCGGTACCAGATTGATACATCCACAAAAAGAACAAATGATGGACGGAAAGCTGAACAAATCAAACATTCATCCCATTTTCAGATCCGGGTTTAATCCATTGTTTTCTTGCTCACGACACCACCCCAGTTTGGACCTTCTGATTGGCAGAATGGATGCCCCCAGCCGGCCACAACCTACGGCTCCTCTCAAGGGTGGGTGATTACACTGACTGTATAACCTGTGTTCATGAATGTATGATGTTACAACCCAAACAATTACAATGCATGCTTTTACAACGCAGTTTTTACATCGCAACTACCATTACATTGCATGTATTTTCAACGCATGCCAAAACAGCGCATTTTTAAAAACTACCATTACAGCGCATTCCACTCCAGTGAGTGCAACAGTAGGGAAAGTGTTGGATAGCATAGGGGTAAAAATGACTATTCCCGCTCCAGTGAGTGCAACAGTAGGGAAAGTGTATTGGTATGATATCAATAGTATGCCCACTGTGGACAATTCCTAATCTAACCCCCCCCAAAGAAAGAGGGTACTGTTATGAGATACAAGACACTGTCCACCCCAGGTCAACCCAAGAAGTCCTGATAATACAATCCCTCACAGGTATAGGATACACCCTGGATAACAGCGATATAAAAAATATGTACATACATGGTGTGAGAACACTTTTTAGCAGAACTGCGGGCTGGAGATAAGAAGGTAAATCCAATGTCAAATGTATTGTGATTTTGGCCTGAAATTAACATATACAGCAGCACCACCGGCCAGTTTTGTGCATCACCGCTACACATTGCTACAGGTATCAGCCCAGTCCCTATGGAATGCCCTTTCACACATATGCACTCAGCACCCTGATGCAGTGGTAGTGATACCCAGCCGTTCAATGGATAACACCCTGCAGACTATGTGGCCCGAGCCCCCCCCACACCCTTACTTCACTCAGATTGTCCTAGACCACAGAAAAGAAGATAATCAGCCCCTCCTTCCGGATACCAGGCCGCACACGGCCAAAGTCACACTTAGTCCGGTTGTTTGGGAAACAGGTGGGGTTATGTAGCAAGTTTAAATTAGGTGGTAAACAAGGGGATTCAGCAGCAACTTGGAAATTTCACCCACTGGTCTCAAAACTCAATGGAGTCATGCAGTCTCTTGACCCGATCCCAAATTGTCTTGAAAATTTTCCTTTTAACCCAGTCAATCTCTCATTATTACCTGGCACAAAGATGTCTACTGGAAGAGCCAGGTGTGGAGAGGGCAGTAAGTCCGCCATGATGAGGGTAAAAAGGGAACAACCGATGAATGGAAAGCATAATGAAAGGAGAGCCGCTCAGGAGGAGGAGGTACCTTGAACGGTACATGATGATCAGTATTGTGCCCAGGAACCCAGGCACAGCGTCTGGTAACCATAGGTATAAGTTGTACCAGAAACTTCAGGTTTCAAACATTAAGAGTTTCAAATTCTGTACCTGGAAATGAGACACATGACCGGTGCACATTGAGATGGTTTGCACCATGCAATTTCGGTCACACACAATGAAGAGTTGCACATTTCATAACTTGCAGTCAGTACCACACAGTGCCTTTATGAAACAGTCAGTACACAACTGCGACGTTACCATTTGTTCCTTTCGATCTCAAGTTGTTACAATGACTTGCTTTAGGGAACTCAGTGTGGGCTGGTGTTGGATTTTCCAACACCTTCCTTGCTGATACACAAACTAGAGTTTAAATAGTAATTTATACTACTGCAATGATCAGAGCTTTCCTAAAGCAAGTCATTGTAATGGGTTCTGTGCTTAACGAAGGCATGGTAATGATGCAGTCATGGTACTCACTTCCTTGTTAAGGCACCGCATGATATTGACTGCGTGGTAAAGTATGTTTCCCCTTTCAGGTCACCACAAGCCTCCACCCAGGAAGTTTATCCTGCAGCTTCAAGACTATTCTTTGTTTCAAGTATCATATAAGTATGCTTTTAAGAGTGGTCCCATTAAAAAATGTTTGTGAAATGTTGCATTTTTTAAAAACACATTTTTTAATGGAATTGACTGCACTTAAAAAAAATAAGATTGCTTTATTTAAAAGCAATCGCAGACATGGCGGTCTGCTGTCCTCAGCAGACCCCCATCTATGTGATGTCAGCAGATCATTCATTTTAATGAGGTAGTTCAAATTGCAACCTACTACAATTCAGTATTTTGTGAACTGACAATGAAGCACGTAGGTCAGTTTGGAACATACCACAGTGATCAAGAAGGCTTATTCTATTCTTGACTCCCGTGTATATTGGGGGGTCAGCTTCAGTATTTCATTGATTGGAAGAGTTAGAGTCTCTCTGATTGTTGCTGGGAACTGGTTTCGTTTGTGTATTCAGCTCAGTTTGTGCCTTCCATCAAAGGTTCCCTTCCAAACAAATGGGGGAGCTTCTGGATGGGGGTGGTACTGTTTGTGTTTATTGGGGAATTCCAGGGGCCCCAAAGTTGGCAGAAGGTTGCAGCTTGCTTTTTTCACCTTCACTAGAGAGTAGCTGTGTGGCCCCGGGGATGTATGACATTACAACGCATGCTTTTACCATGCATGCCTTTACAACGCGGTTTTTACAACGAAAACCTTTACAACGCATAGCGCTTTGGGGTGCTGGACAGTGAATAGTTTAATTTACTATTCCAACTCCAGTCCCCGTGCACACTAGGGAAGGTGTTGGATAGCAATGCGTTGTAATGGTTTGCGTTGTACAAGTTGCATTGTAAATGCGCTGCGTGGTAAAAGGTGCGTTGTAAAGGATGTTTCCCGGCCCCAGTCACCAGGAAAGTGATTGTGATTGTTTGCCGATCATTCGCTCTGTCTTCTGCATGGGTTGATTCTGCCTGATTCAAAATGGCCATAAACTTTGTATGACCTCTGTTTTCGTTAAGGCTGCTTTCTTAATAGAAGATGGTAAAGGTTGACTTCTGGGTTGTTGATCCTTTGTAGAAGTGAAATCTGTAATATAAGGAATAATAAATGATAGAAAGGTGTGTCACGTATCTCGTCTGGGCGTAGAGAAATGCAAGGACGGCACATACCAAACAGTGAACGGGCAAAACTTCCCAAGATGGAGGTTTTTAGATGTAGGCTAAGTTAATAGGCCTGTAGCTACTACATTTGGTATCAAAGAAAAAGATGGCTTCAACATTTCCCAAATCTGATACCAAATCAATATACCCTGTGTGCCAACAGATTCATACCCATGGCAGGCACTTCAGCCCCTGCCTGTTGCTCCTGTCGCTCCGGCGCATGGCTGTGCTTATGGCCACTGTGCATAGAGCGTAAGCAGTAAGAGACAAGGGATGCACAGCAGACTGGGCAGACCTGTATCATAATGCAGAGTGTCAACAACACAGCTGCTATTATGATACCAGCTTTTATGATCCATGAGCCCCAACCTGACAGCCATTGCATCAGTTTGTCCCAAAACTCACCAGTGTGTATGCCCTCTGCCTCATCTCTAATATCCTTTATGTTATGGATTGCCCTATCTATGTACCAGCTGTTGTCAGCAATATAAGAACATCACTTTTGAAGGATGACGCGACAAAGCCCACCCTCTTTGGCTAGGATGATGTCCAAAGCAACCCTATTCTGGATCACTACTGCCCGCATGGCGGACAGCTCTGCTGTTATGTTTCCCAGCCCTGCTGCAGTAGAGTCAGCCAGATCCTTAATCATCCTAGCTAACTCATGTATCCTGTGGGAGGTGTACAGTACTCCGGCACCTGGCACCATTACTCCAACAGCTTTCATAAAATGATCAACCCATCCAGCTGACCTTTTCAACCTCATATGCCTCACACCTGATCTCCTAACCTGTTCTATGTCTGAGAAGTGGACCATACGTGGTATTATTGATGCAAGGTAGCAACGGCCGTACCAACCTAGAGGAAGGTAAAAGTATGCCCACGGTCCGCAGACAAAAAATAATCCCTTGTAACCCACCAGTCCAGGTGAGGACCCAGTATTGCTGTCCTTGATACGTGACAGCCTCGTGACGTGTGTGCAGTTACTTTTGCCCACAAAAATTTGGTTCACTTTCGTAGGTCCCATTATTCTCCTCATCTTGTACATCCTGTCCTTACATGCCAACAGTCCTTGTTTTCCCTGCAGTAAATCCTGTAACACACAGGGGTAGGGTTTGCATGACTGCTGTGTTGAGCAGTTATGTGCTGTAGCTATGTCTGAAGGTAATTTAGGTACTCAGTCCCGCTGTATCCCTTCATCATACAGGATGCAGGATGGGGCTAGGGACAGCTCTTCTACTCTAAACCTTGGTATACTACCTTCCTTGTTTCTGCTCTGATCATTGCCATCCTCCCCAGCCCTGTTTCTGGACCTCCTGTCAAATGTGCTAAGCATCTCAGAGTCTGACCTTGTAGGGTGCATATTCCTGCATGGTGCCTATTTCTTCTTATGCTCCCTGGCACCCTGTCTGACACCCGCTATATTGGAAGCATTCAGTGTTGGAGCTGCCGCGAGGCCAGTATTCCGTTGTGCAACTAATACTGACATATTGTGTTCAGTGGAGAGTAACTCATGCATCAGAATACAACCCATATATTTGGAAACTGGTAGTACAATGTAGCTCATGCTGTGCTATGTATCTGTTGGTAGGTGGGTACAAGCATAGCATCCTGACATGTTCATGATCTGTACATATAATTTCAGCATTTCAACATATTTATTATCATATTCTTCCCACAATTCTCTGTCATCCCCTTCCGTAACCTCCTTCTTCCCCAACAGAATTTGGTCTGGCACAACTATGTTTGGCTCCTCATGTTGTATAGCTGTATTATTCTCATCGCACACTTTGCCATGAAGAAATGGGATGTCAAACTCTTCTGCAAGCACTATAAATATGGTTGTCAGAACTATCCCAGGTACCTGTGATAATACTGCTGCCAGTACATATGGCTATCTACGCTCATTTGTCCTTGGCCTAGGTATTATTATGCATTATGGGACTAATAGTAAGCCGTTATTTTCTCCCCAATTGACATCTGCGACAATATGCAACCCACTGTTTTCTATGGCAATTATAATACTTTGTAAAACCTCAGTACGCACTGTTGTTAGCTCCTGGGCTGATGGCAGGAAGCCAACTATTGGGAATGAAAGGTCATTCAGTATAAGTGTCTGTTGCAATATCAAGTCTGCCAATTTGCTCATCAGTGGTGGTTTTGGTACAATCAGCTGTACTTGTCCCTTCTTTTCCACTCCTGGCCACAACAATTGTATAATTATCACCAATACTGACTCTTGCCCTTCTATTGTCATTCGCATCAGTCTACCACTCCTTGTTGTGATCAAAGGTGGACCAGATGCGGTGGTAGTCATGTAGCTGAATATAGTCTATTTTCACAGTTCAATGTTCTTCTAGTGCTTCACTATTCCGTGTTGTGCTGTGAGTTCTTAATGTCTAACTAGCAGGGTCTTGTATCTCTATATTTGATACAGACACCAGCACCATTTGCAATAAACACGTTGGCGCCTTTGCTGGGTCTGTAAGAGGTTACTAGCACATGACAGATGATAGGCACTTGGAGGAGACAGGTGTCTCTATCATGTCATCCGGAGGCCGTGTCTGCCGGGCACAGCAGAGAGTTGTGTTGGTCGGTCTGTTAGAGGGATGGCCAGCAGCCAGCAGGAGATCTCTTCTTCCTTATCCCCTGTCGTGCTGGTCAGGCTGGTCCTTCTTGTTGGATCGGAGGTTGTTCCTATGGTCCCCCTCAGGTGCTGCTGGTGATGCTGCTTGAGCTTGCCGCCAGTCGTCCTGGTCCACTCTCCGCTTGGTGTGAGAACTGTGGATCCACTAAGTCAATCCCTCGCACTTCACGGCGGTCGCTGTTGTCAAGAGGACGGTGTAGGGGCCTTTCCACCAAGGCTGGAGGCAGTGCCGTCGGGTGTGGGCCTCGATCCAGATCCGGTCCCCAGGTTGCAGGTCATGTGGTGGCGGAGTTGCTGCTTCTGGAAGAGCCTGCGACCTGGCGGTGAAGATAATGTAATGTCTCTGTTAGTTTTTTACAGTAACACAAAAGCACATCGTCTACGATTGGCAGAGGCGCAGTGGACATGTGACCCGCAATGTTCATGGGTCGTCCAAACAAAATTTCATGTGCACTCAGCTTAGTTATCCTGTCAGGCATACTTCTCATCTTTTCCACTCCTGGCCACAACAATTGTATAATTATCACCAATACTGACTCTTGCCCTTCTATTGTCATTCGCATCAGTCTACCACTCCTTGTTGTGATCAAAGGTGGACCAGATGCGGTGGTAGTCATGTAGCTGAATATAGTCTATTTTCACAGTTCAATGTTCTTCTAGTGCTTCACTATTCCGTGTTGTGCTGTGAGTTCTTAATGTCTAACTAGCAGGGTCTTGTATCTCTATATTTGATACAGACACCAGCACCATTTGCAATAAACACGTTGGCGCCTTTGCTGGGTCTGTAAGAGGTTACTAGCACATGACAGATGATAGGCACTTGGAGGAGACAGGTGTCTCTATCATGTCATCCGGAGGCCGTGTCTGCCGGGCACAGCAGAGAGTTGTGTTGGTCGGTCTGTTAGAGGGATGGCCAGCAGCCAGCAGGAGATCTCTTCTTCCTTATCCCCTGTCGTGCTGGTCAGGCTGGTCCTTCTTGTTGGATCGGAGGTTGTTCCTATGGTCCCCCTCAGGTGCTGCTGGTGATGCTGCTTGAGCTTGCCGCCAGTCGTCCTGGTCCACTCTCCGCTTGGTGTGAGAACTGTGGATCCACAAAGTCAATCCCTCGCACTTCACGGCGGTCGCTGTTGTCAAGAGGACGGTGTAGGGGCCTTTCCACCTAGGCTGGAGGCAGTGCCATCGGGTGTGGGCCTTGATCCAGATCCGGTCCCCAGGTTGCAGGTCATGTGGTGGCGGAGTTGCTGCTTCTGGAAGAGCCTGCGACCTTGCGGTGAAGATAATGTAATGTCTCTGTTAGTTTTTTACAGTAACACAAAAGCACCTCGTCTACTATTGGCAGAGGCGCAGTGGACATGTGACCCGCAATGTTCATGGGTCGTCCAAACAAAATTTCATGTGCACTCAGCTTAGTTATCCTGTCAGGCATACTTCTCATTGCTAGAAGGGCTATTGGCAGTGCACCCACCCATGACAGTTATGTGGAAGCGCAGATTTTCCCTATTTTATTCTTCAAGACCCTATTTTTCCTTTCCACTGCACCTGCTGCTGGTGGGTGATAAGCACAATGTAATTTCTGTGTGACCCTAAAACCTTTGCATAGACCCCTTATCACCTGAGAAATGAACGCAGGCCCATTGTCTGAGGCCAGAAGGATTGGGATCCTAAATCAGGTCGATAAGGTCCTTCAGGAGACACTTAGCAACTGTTAATGCGTCACAATTCTTTGTGGGGTATGCCTCTGTCCACTTACTAAACATACAGACGATGCCAAAACATGCCGGAACTTGTGGGTGGGGGGCATGACAATGAAATCCATTTGCAGGCTTTCAAACGGTCCATGGGGTGGAGGGAAGTGACCGGGTGCAGTATGGGTACCCTTACAAGTGTTATACTGTGCACAGATAGTACACTGCCTGCAAAGTCTCTCATCTGCTTGACGAAACTTGCCATGATACCAGCACTGGGAAAACAGTCTAATCATTCCATCTCTCCCCACATGTGAGGGGCCATGGAAGAGATGTGCCATTGAAGGAAGCATTGATGAAGGCAGGCATATCTTCCCATTGCGCCCGGTCCATAATCCCTCCTCTGTTTTCACACACCCTCCTTTTGCCCACCCGGTCATCTCCTCAATGTCAACTTGTTTCTGGATGTGGATTGGGTCAAAATGCAATGAGTCTTGTTTAGCGTTCACCCTTTTGTTGCTGCTCTCTATCTGTACCATTGCGAGCTGGCAGCCCATCAGTGCTATTCTCTTTGCCTCTCCGTCTATGAATGCATTGCCCTTTGATACATAGGGCCGTATGTATCAAGATATCGTTTTGCGATTTCTAAATAGCGACGTTTTGCGAATTGCTATTTAGAAATCGCAAAACGGTATGTATGTACAAAATCTCTATTTTTTAGCGATTCCTTATCATTCTTTATTTGCGAATTCGCAATTTGCGAAATCGCACATAAAGAATGATTTCCAATGCATTCCTATGGGCCAGGAGGCCCATAGGAATGATGGTGCAATAATTCTCAAATTGCGAATTCGCAATTTGCTAATCGCAATTTGAGAATTATTACAAGGGTGCAGGGGTGTCTCAAAGACACCCTGCTGCACCCCTCAAATCTACATGTGTTTGCATGTGGCACACATACATACCCTATGGGCATGTATGTGTGTCACATACCACCCTCACAAATGTCAAATAGGGCATTATTATGAGAAATCGCAAATTGCCACCAACTACAAGTTGGTGGTAAATTGCGATTCCTCAACACAAATTCACACTTCAAAAATGTATCATACATTCATTTAAGGAATCGCAAAATTTGCGATTCCTTAAATGCTATGGCAAAATAAGGAATCGCAAATTATTGCGATTCCTTAAATTGCGATTGTATGATACATTGGAAATAATGCAAAAAGGCCGTTTGCGAATCGCAAAGGCCGAAATTCAGTGAATTTCGGCCTTTGCGATTCAAAAACGGCTTCATACATATGGCCCATAGTCTCTAGATGATGTGTGTGCAGCACATGTCATGATAGCTACCTTTGAAGGGAGTAGCATTGCCTGGAGGAGGTCACAGATCAACTGCGCATGCTGTATCTGTTGCCCTGCTGATGTGAGGAACCCCCTCATTGACCACAACTGACCAAAGCCGTGCACTACACCAAATGCATACTGGCTGTCGGTATATATGTTTACCTTTCTACCCTCAGCCAGAATGCATGCCCTCGTCAGTGCCTCGAGTTCAGTCGCTTGTGCACTCCTGGCAGCTGTCAGCCTCCCTCCCTCCAGTAGTTTGT
This sequence comes from Lissotriton vulgaris, assembly GCF_964263255.1. NCBI lineage: Eukaryota > Metazoa > Chordata > Amphibia > Caudata > Salamandridae > Lissotriton > Lissotriton vulgaris. The sequence continues at coordinate 179,931 of NW_028242786.1, forward strand.
TGGCGGTACCCAACGCATAAGATGACTGTAAAATCCCTCTTTCATCTCTCAGGCATGACTCATCTACAAACAGGTCCCCTTGAGCATCTAATAATGGGGTATCTAGTAGGTCTGGACGTACCTTAGTATGCCTGTCTATAGCTAGGGTGCAGTCATGAAATGCATCATCTGAGCAAAAATCCTCCAAAGCATGCTCTGTTGGTAAGAGGCATGCAGGGTTCAAGGTGGTGCATCTCTTGATGGCAATGTGTGGTGCCAACAACACTAGCTCATATCTGGTGAGGCATGCATTTATTAAGTGCTGTGTCCTGGCGGAGGTAAGCAAAATATCCACAGCATGGGGAACGTGTAAAACAAGGGTATGGGCCAATACAATGTTCTCTGACTGTTCCAACGCTAGTGCTGCAGCGGCCACCGCTCGGAGGTACGTTAGTTACCCAGAAGCTACTGGGTCTAGCGTGGCTGAGTAGTAAGCCACAGGACGGTAGTAGGAACCATGTTTTTGACTTAACACCCCTAATGAGCACCCTCCCTTCTCAGGGCAGAACAAATGAAATTCCTTGCTGTAATCTGGTAAGCCAAGTGCTGGGGCACCGCCCAATTCACTTTTCAGTGTTGTGAATGCTAATTCACAGTCTGAGGACCATGGCACCTTATCAGAAATCTCTTTGTGTGTCAATGAATCCAGTGGCTTGGCAATCAGGGAACAGTTTGGTATCCAGTGCCTACAGTATCCCGCCACCCCCAGGAATGCCCTGACCTCTTTCTGTGTACGTGGACGGGGAAAATCAGTGATGGTGGAAATTCTATCAGGCAACAGTTTTCTCGCCCCCTCTGATAATTCATGGGCAAGATACTTCACTGCAGTTAGGCAGAACTGTAATTTCTTTGGGGACACCTTGTATCCTTTCAGTGCCAGATGACAGAGGGCTGCAATAGTGTCCTCCTCGCAGGCCTCCTGTGATGGAGAGGCCAAAAGCAAATCATCGATGTATTGGATGAGAGTGGAGCCTCCCTTAAGAATTCGCGTTCTGCATTTTCGAGCGCCATCTTTAAACATCTGATTTCAGTTCTTTGAGCCGAACAGTACTTTACTGATTCAGTTTTTGTTATTTTCGGTTTGATTTTACCGCACAGCCAACGACATTTAATGATCGCACATGCTGCATCGTAGGATTTTCTCTCTACGTTGAAACGCTGTACAGAGCTATCTGTATAGATTATACAGGCATATAGTGGGAGAGGCAGAATTTCGATTGGCAGAGGATATTCTTCTTCATACTCTAAATCATTCAGTTCTTCGTATTGCGGGGCGAAATAGTATTTCACGTCTTCCGCTCCTAGAGAATCTATGTACTGTATCCATTTCGGATCCAGTGACACTGTAGGCAGGTTTACTGGGCTGAATAGCGCCTCGAAGGCGGATTCCGCTGTGAGGATGTTAATCCTTTTGCCGTGTGCTAGTTCTCGTTCATTTGCTAATGCGATTTGCACTGCGTTCACAGTTTTTTCTGTGTGACTGAATGTTTTTTCCGCTTGTGTGTACAAGTGAGATTTAACTGAAATTGGTACCTTTTCTCCCTCATTAGAGGTTAGGTATGTGAATCCGCATCTTCCTGGGATGACTCGGATTACAAGATCGATCGTGTTGTCACGTGTGTCTAATTTTGTTTTTGCTAACATGTCTGTTTGCAGTGATCTCAAAATTTCTGTGTGTTTTTGAGTCCAATTGATTTGTTTAAAATCAGGTTTAATTAGTTCGTAGAGAGGTTTAACCCTCTCTGCGTAATTTAGGATGTAAGTTCTTCCGAAATTCAGAAAACCTAGAATGGATTGTAAATTCTTCAGCGTTTTTGGAGCTTGGAGTACAGCGCACTTCTCTAAGAAGTTGTCCGCTATGCTTTTCCCTTCACTTGATAATTCGTACCCTAAAAACAGTACTGTCAGATGGGCAATTCGGGACTTTTTAAAGTTGAATTTGTAACCCTCTGCTGCGAGCCCAAGTATAATGGTGTTCACTCTTTTCAAGTGAGTATCCAAGTCGTCGTCTGTGAGATAAATATCATCTACGTAAGATAATGCTTCATCATCATAGATTTGTAGTAACTCTGCTACCCTAGCTGAGAATAGTCCTGGGCTGTTCTTGAACCCCTGTGGGAGTCGACAGAATTTTTTCTGCGACCCAAATGCGGAGAAAGCGGTCAAATATCTGCTTTCTGGTGCAATGTTTTGACAAAAGAAACCATTAGATATGTCTAATGTCGTTTTATATTTTTTCCTAACTATGTTATTCATTAGGGCTGCACTATGCGAGTTTTGTACTGCAAAAGTTTTGCAACATGTATTAAGATGTCTGTAGTCCAAAACTAGACGATATGAATTGTCTGGCTTGGAGACAGGAAACAAAGGATTGTTCATTTGAGAGGTGCATGTTTCAATCACCCCCTGGTATTCAAGTTGATCTAAGATCTCCCTGACCTGTTTTTTAGCTTCTTGCTTTATGGGATACTGCCGTTGGGCAGTTGGTTCACTTTTTAGTTGGATTTTGTGAGGCGGAGAATCCTCATCCCATCCTACATGATTTTTATATAATGCAGGTGCCTGGGCTACTGCCCATTTCCTTGCATATGTATATTTTTTGTGAATCGGTATGTGATTCGAGAAGGCAGGCATAATCACTTTTTCGCCACGAGGGCACTTCCTGACAAACTCCGGGGGCCAATCTTTTTCAGCTAACAGAATATCATAGCCTTTTGAGAGTTTATCCCAAAATAGACCCTTATTTTTCCTAGTCTTATCACCCTCCATACGCAATGTTATTTCGTATATTTTATGGGGCTCGCTAAGTCTGGTGTCGGCAGTTTCAACCTGAATGTACTCATTCGTGTCCACTGTCTCCAGATGACTCATCAAGTTCTTGCGCGCTATACTGATTTCTGCTGCACTGTCCAACATTGTCAATGCCCACTCCCCGTTTTTCAACTGTGTCCTCAGTATTCTCGGCATGGTTGATTACTCTAATACTGGCTACCTTCTTTTTCTGAAATTGAGATTTCTTATTTTGAGCAGGTTCCTTGTCTTTGGACTTGGTGTGCTCTCCTGGGTCTGACCGTCCTCTTCTTTCCGAATTCTGTGGAAGAGATTGAGAGGGACGTGTATCAATACTTTGATATCTATCAGGTTTTTTTATATTATCCCTATTTCTAAGGTTATATCTTTTCTCAGAGGGCTCCCTCTGGGGGGACTGGCGTTCTCGAGTCGGAGTTCTTTCCCTCCGTCGAGGAGACCTTCCTCTGGACTGGAAAACTTTTTCCTTGGGAGTGGATTGTTTATTTCCATCCCAGCTCTTTTTAGGAGTGTTTAAATTATTTTTAATAAATAATTTTTCAGGGCTTTTGAGCAGTTGGGGTTTTACTGGTTTCCCACCCAAGCTGTCTCTACCTAATTCTTCATAGCATTTTTCTATGATTTTTGCAAGCTCAACAGGATCTTTTATATCTGTTTCCCTCAACTTCTGGTGAATCGCCACAGATGCTGCTTCTCCCTTTACATTAGCTAATAATATAGCTGTGACCTGCTTGAAATCTTTCAGTAATTTCATACCCAGATTTAAAGCGGGCTTTGGACCGAATTCATTTTGAATCTGTTTTAGCACTTCTGGTATTACCGCCATAGACGGAACACCGTGTGTTTTTGTGTAAATGGAAGCAAAGACTGTTCCCCAAGTGTCACAGTCCTCCACTTGTGGTGCGATTCCCATAGGAAGGCAGATGGTCAAGATTCTGTGTTTCTCAATAGGGGTAGTATCAGGAAATACTGCCTCTATTTGAGTGATTTTCTGTGCTAACCAGAAAGGAATTTGTTCCCGTTTTACGGGTGTTTTACCAAGACATGATTGTATGTTCTGTGGTGTAATTTTATTTGTGTTCCCCTGGTGAGGGGTCAGCTGGTGTGAATTAACAGCTGGCTGGACTGTTGCAGTCCGCATTACATATTGGACTAATTGCCTATGTATTTTTATTAATGTGTTTAGCTGTACTAACAGCTCTTCTCTTGACATTCTTGCAATGTCAGGATGTGGTGTGTAGCTGGCTAGAACCGGCCACGTTGCTCCTGGTCTACCTAGAGGACCTAGCCTAGTTATGTGATTATTGTGTTTTAGGGCGCCATTAAACCAGAGCAGGTGCTCTTGAAATTTAAGTGGAATTTCAATCTCCTCGAAAGGAGCGTACTCTTCTGGAGGTTTCTCTATTTTGTAATAGTGAAACTCTTGTGTTGCAGCGTTTGCCGCTGGAAAGTTTATCCATGAATAGAATACCTCTGTCTGCCGATACTCGTGAGCCTCTATCACGAAAATTACTGTACCACCCTGAGGTGTCAGTCCGTTTTCTATAAGTTTTAAAGTTATAGATCTTCTTAAGTGAACCGGGATGATAATAGCATCCGGGTCTGCTTGTTCGGGACCTTGCTGAGTCGCATCTACTGCGGCCCCAGAGGTTCCGTTGGTTTCTACTGACATTTCAAAAAATGCAGGTTTGCAGAGTAGGTCTCCAAGGAGACAAAGATTAGGTGCACAATATTTTGGAACACTGTATCCTTCAACGTTGAATAAACCGGAGCTTTACATAGGAATCTCTTCCTACTAAGGTCGGGCGGATTTTAACCTTTCACCCACTCCAGACGTCTATTGGAGTTTTTACGGGAGAAAGGGGTCTGTGAAATATGCACGACTGAGTTACTCTATAAGTCTTGCGTTAGTTTATCGCCTTACCAAACGTTGGGCGCCATGTAGTGTAGTTCCTAGTCTCCCACTAGGCCCTGTGCATTGGAATAACATAAACAGTAGTATCGACGTGGAACTGCGGATATTCCAGGCCTCCACTGACTATGCTAAACTTAATTGGGTTGTGTTACCAACTAGCTCAGAGGTCACTGGAAACTTTCTTCTCTGCATAGGAAGTGATCAGCTTCCTTGGCACAGACAAGAAGGGATTCAGTTTTCCAACAACCGTGCAACATGACAACTTTGCTCCTCAGATCAAGAGTCAATCTCTAGGGTCGTGTGAAACAATAGACATAGATTTCACTCAGTCAGTCTAGTGCAGTTTACTTTCACGGTATGTAGAGAATAGAGAGAAGGGCGTGTATCAATAAAGGTTAACATTTATTGAACAGTCTTTCTTCTCGTACAAGAGAAATGTATTGCCACAATTGCAATAACTGTTATTATAAAAAGTACGTACAGTAAGATAAGTATTGCGAAATAGAACTGTAAAAGCATTGATATGGTTTCTAAGCCATACAATGGTTTATAAGTAATAAAACATATATACAGTCATATATACATTAGGCTAACATACTCAACTGGTGCTTCTAACTAAGCCTACCCCAGTGTGCCTGACCTAAGCCTAACACGTGAAAAGGGGAGTAAGTAAGTAGCTTAAGTTAAGTTGGTTTTGCCAAGGTTTGTTTCAAGAATTCTCGTCTAAGGGTTTAGTCAACACCATACCTCTGAATAGAATGATGGAGGATTGGTATCTCCTTCAGGGGTCTCTCTCGATATCCCAGTCACCCGCGAGGGTAAACCGGAAGCGCCGGGACTGGATTTCTCTGCACGAGAAATGCAGCGGCTTCTCTCAGCGCGTCGAGGAAGGAGGGGGGACAGCGTCCGCGGGCAGCTGGGCTGGATGTCTTCGCAGAGGACGGCTGTTTCAGCTCCTTAAGCGTACTGCACCATAGTTCGTGCTGTAGCGGCGATAATGGTAATCAGCAGCTTCACCACCACAGGATAGCAGGCTGCAGCGACAGAGTGCTAGTTTTTACCAACACGGGGTCTTGCAGGCAGCTGGCATCAGCAACAGGTTCTCGCTCGCCTTGCTTAAGGCAATGTTGGTAATATTTATACCTGACAGGTGCCGGGTTTGACGCAAGTTTGCTGGACATAAGACGTCAATTAAAGATGTCACTAGGAAGTGATAGTTATCAGTTGCTCATTAGAGTTCCATTACTAATCAAAACATAGCAAGCGGGGATTTCCAAGTTTGCTAAGTTTTTATCTTGTTGAAGAACTCGGAGTGTTATCTAGGAATATCAGATAGTGACTGCTGCTCTGTCATTGCACTAATTGGTCGCAAAGGAAGTAGCAGAGAGTCATGCTGGAATGTGGCTCTGTTCGTGTGAGGCCAGAGATGACTTTTCAGAAAATCGCACTTGAACGGTTATGCCAATATAGGGAATAAATGGATTTATAGCCGAATAGGGGCATAAGGTCACAGTATCGATCAGGAACCTAGATAAGCACGCAACAGCAGCTTATCAATTGCATACTGTAGCCTGTCCTTCAATTCTGCTTCCGGCCATGCTTGCAGGTCTGCGTCTACAAAGCTAAACTTAGTTATTTCCCATTCATATTGTAGAGGTAGAGGTGGGGGCACTCCTGTGGCACCTGACCCACCTGCTTTCGCCTGTTGTATGTATGTGCTATGTGCTTCTGCACCGTCTTCTAAGAGCTTTGCTCGTGCTATGGATAATGTTTTTTCTAGGTATGCTCTCCCCTTCCCGGCCGTGAACTTGTCTATCGTTAGTTTCTCATCTATCATTTGGCGCAGCCGTTCCTCACACTTCTCCGTATCAGTTCTAAGCAGCATAGTTGTTTTTGCGGCTGGGGAACTCTGCCGAGACCCAGTAGAGTCAGGGCGGGACAGAGTAGAGTCTATAGGCAAGCTTGTCCGCCTCTGAACATTTACCTGCTTGTCAGTCTCACTAACTGCCCTTGCTAGAATAGCAATATCGTGGTTAGTGTTTAATACATATGTACATATAGTCCATATCAGGTTGTGCCATTTAGAAGTGGCGTCCGCGAAATTGTCATCTAGAGATCTATCAGCAAAACATTACATCCATGGGCTATTGAGCAGGTTAAGAGGTAATATATTATTTTGCGTGCAAGAAGCTAATAATAGCTCCTTCCTCTTAGATTGCTTATCAGCAATTGCAGATGCTTCCTTTCTTACTTGCTGAAGCACTGCCATGTCTTGCATCTCTTCCAAATCTACACGCTTAGATGTTTCATCCAGAAGGCGACGCGTTAAACAAATGGCCTCCTTTTTCTGGTCTTCGCTAGGCAACGCAGTGGGCTGGACTGCTATAGCTGAGATACCCAATCTACCCATTAAAATGTCCTATAAAAGTTGGTCTTCCAGTCCCACATCCTGTTCTAACTCCACAGCAAGGCTTGGGTACACTCCCAACACCTCTAATTGTGTCCGCCTTCAATCCTCATTAATTTGTTTTGTAGCTATGTCATGCAACACTTTATTTCTAACCTGGATCCGTTCTCTATGCACCTTGGATTTTATATCATTAGTAGCACGTACATCCTTTACAAACCCTTGCCAACTATAGTATGTCTCCCATTCAGCAGGTCGAATTATCTTACCCTTTAACCTCAACATCTACTTCAAAAACGCCAGTTTATTCACATCATATGTACCTTGACATGGAAACTGTAAGTCTGGCCTATTGCAGTCAAGTCATGCCATTTTTTAATAAACAAAATAGAACACAGTCCTAGGCGTAAAGCTACCACGTGTGCAGGTGAACCTTTCGGTGGGGCTGGCTGGCAACTATCCAAACTATATTTAGTTAAAGGATTCCCCATGATGAATAATGAGCAGGAAGTGTGTATGCTGTGTGTGGTATGTACCGTGGACGCAGCACAAGATCTGGCCCGTAAATATTTTATAACCACAATGTTGGACTTGGCCCTTCTGGCAGGTTCACCCCTAAACTTTTTGCTTTTTGAATGTGAATTGGTGGTAGTGATTTTTGGTTTCTGCGCACTTTCACTGTGTCCGAGTGGAAATTGCGTGTGCACTCTGAGTGCATGTAGTAAGGTTGGCCTGCCCTCCCATAGGAATAAATGGGGAATGTCTGTGTCCCTGGTAGTTTCTGATGTATGAGGTGTGCAGGCTCGAGTTTGGTATGTGCGGACTCGTGAGATTGAATGCTGCGCAATGATATGTGCGTCGTTATGTGTCTAGTGTGGAAGTGCCACTTCTAGACATGGGTGTGCGTGTGCAGTGAGTGTGCTGGCACGTGATTGGCTGGAGCTGGCTGGTGAGCCTGGCTCCAGGAGTCTGGATGGGTCTGCCCGGTGGTGAGTGTGGAGAATAGCATGCTGATGGCTGGGGAGGAGTGCACCTGGGTCCTGAATAGGGCTGGGATTTCCCCACACAATGCTGGCTCCACCCCCTGTGGTGCGACTGATGACCCTAAACCTGCCAGTGAATAGAGTGAGGGGCTGAGCACATCAAGAGTGCACACAAACCAGCTGCAACTGGTTTTTCCCCTCACCCTGAAGCCAGACAAAGGATTTAGTAAGATAAAAAGGGGCTGTGTCCTCTCACAATCTGTTCTCTTCCTGGATCCATTTCTGGAGGGGGGCTGCTGCTGGGTACCAGGAGGACCACCACTTCCTGCCTGGAGGCCCAGTGAGCTGGCTCTGGGCCCAGCCTTGCCCCCCTGCCTGCCTAAAAGAACTTTTGGCTGAACTTACTGTCCTCAAGTGCCTGGAAGCGTGTTATCTGGGCCATAGCGCTGGGAGCACTTTATTTTTGTTTATAGCGCTGGGGAGGGCTTTGCCTTGATCTTCCTGACCCCCCCTAGCGCTTGGGAGCACTGTCCCTGCCTAAGCGCTTGGTAGCGCTTTTATTCTACTCTTGCGGCTGCCCACGCCGCGGATTGCCGTGTGCCTGGCCCCTGACGAGTGCCGCCCCCGCCAGGGGCATTGCCAGCATTGTAAATTCCTTTTTCCTAATCAGGATCCAACCCCGAGATTGTCCCCGTCGCCGCCCGGCCGAACTGGAAGTCAGGCGGGCCGGGGGCGGGACTGTGGGACAGCAGGAAGAGGCCGGGAGCCCACCCCGCCTCCTCTGGAAGCTTCCGAGAGAGGGTGCCCAAACCCGAGGACACCGCAGGAGCCCCGAGGAGCGGGAGCTCCTGCACAGCGACCCGCCGGTGCGAGGGAGACTGGAGCCGGAGGAGCAGGTGGGGCTTTGGTGTCCCCAGGATTGAGCCCGGCAGCCACCACAGCCGCAGGAGACAGGAGCCCCGTAAGCGGAGGGGAGCTGGGACTTGGCCCGGTTAGATTTCCCGGGCTGCCCCACGTGGCAGCGGGCCACCCCGGCCCTACCATAGTTCAGAGCCTACCGGGGCCCTACTTGTGTATTTCGAGCCTGAGAGGCTCCGACCATGGGCATTGTTGTTGGCAGAGCCCACAAGAGGCTTGTGAGGGCCCTATTGTTGTAGAGCTCACGCGGCTCTGACGCCAGGGGCAAGTTGCTTCTTGAGTCCCCACGAGGGATTCCAACGCCAGGGGCATTGGTTCTCTTGAGTTCAGGAAGGACTCCAACAACGGGCCATACTTGTAGTTAGGAGCCCCGAGGCTCCAGGGCCCCATTGTTGTATCTGTGGAGCCCGAGAGGCTCAGTGGTAGCCGCCCATTTGTGGTTTAGAGCCCAGAGAGGCTCTTGTGGGCCATATTTATTTCTTGAGCCCAGCGAGGCTCCAAGGGAGCCAGTCCTTTGTTTAGGGTCCAGAGGGGCTCAGGTGACAGTCAGTGGCGCAGAGCCTGCGAGGCTCCAACGTGTTGGCCCCCATCATTTTCTCCAGCTGCCCAGCACTTAGTGGGCTGGTGCTACGTTTAGGCTCCTGACACTGGGACACAGGGCGTGCTAGCCGCTACAAGGCCAGTTGGCCTAGGGACTGCCACAGGTGGTGGCTCATGTGAGTTTTGCGCAATTGTTTTCCTTCCCTACACCTCTGAATGTTGTGATGCATAATGTGTAATTTGCTTATACCCCTACAGGTATTGTGATACTTAGGTGGTTGTTTTTCTCCTAGTACAGGTGTTGCTAGTGAGGTCCTGGTTCCCTGCGTGACCTTTTCCTAAGGTGGTTAGGGTTGCGTAGGTGGTACTTACCTGTTGCCTGTGATTACTGGTTATGTGCTACATTTTCTAATTTGTGCTACAGTGATTTTATATTCTATGTTACAAGTGCTATTTCCAAACCTAAAAGTGTCTTTTCCTGACATTGGTCCAGGTGGCCCTATCTTGTACATATCCCCTGTAAATTCTGCCCGTGCCTGTTGGCACATTGTAAAGTGCGTGTTTTTATCTAATGTGTTTTGGTATAATACAAAGGCTATTTTGTATAACCTTGTGTGGAGTTTCCTTTATGGTGGGCCTTGGGTGTTGTTGCTGGGTGCGGCGCAAATACTTAACCTACATAGCCTCCAAGCTTAGCCTTGCTGCTCGCGTCACGTTACCTAGAGGGTGAGCAGGGGTTATCTTGGCGTGTAACTCTCTTGCCCTGACTTGGGAATGGTGGTCTCTGACTGACTTTGGCGCAAGCCCTGAACAGCCAGGGATCCCGTTTGTAACATTGGTGGCAGGCGGTGAGGATCCAGATTTGTGTTTGCGTTGTACAGCAGTGGCAACTGGCCGCACTACAAAACTCTGCATTTTAGATGACCACATTTTGGGGATTATTGTTTTTTGAAGTTCTGTTATATCTTTTCATAAGAGTGTCATTTTCAAAGTGTGTCCAGTACATTTGTTCCACCGCCCTGCTCCCAGAGTTTGGTACCTGTGTCACGTGTGGTCAGGTTGAGAAATCAGGGGTGGTAAAAACTGCCTTACCGGTCCGAAGGGGGGGTGTGTGTGGATGAATGGTGTGTTGCCCTGGACAAATGAGTGAGAGTTCTCTGGGATAGGGAGCTTGCTGAAGACTTTGGATTGTGTACTCTTACTTCAGACTGTTAGGTCCCCTTTGTTGCACATGTCTGTGAGCATCCTGCCAAGATGGAATCTGCTTTTAACCTCTGTGGTCTGTTTAGGTACAGTATGCATGAGTTGGTACAGTTTTGTGAGGAGAGAGACATCACAGTGAATGAGTCAGACACCCAGTTCAAGCTTAGGGATACCCTAATCCTATTGCAGAAGGATGACTGGGAACGTGAGCATAGTGAGAAAGAGAGGGCCCGGGCCTCACACCATGAGGGTGGTGCCTCTGTGGGGAGCCCTGAAGAGTCTGAAGAGGAGGATGAGGATGACAGTGAATGGGGGAGCGAGGACCCCATAGATAGGGAGTCCCTTGCTGGGTCCAGTGTCAGATGCAGAACCCCATCCCTTTCCCTGTTCCCGGATGAGTGGTTGGATAGGAGGGAAAAGAGGGAGCACCAGCTGGCTTTGAAGAAGCTCAGGTTAGAGCATGCCAGAGAGATAGCGCAGCTGAGTGTGCAGGAGAGGATTACAGAGGCTGAGAGGGCCTTGGCCAGGGAGAAGATAGCCCTAGTGGGTACGGTATCCCCTGACCGCAATTATAGTTATCTGGATTGCTCAGGGAGGGTTGAGTCCAGTGGTGGCAGCAATAGAGAGTTCAGTGCAGGAGGTCCCAATCTTCTTCTCCAAAGAATAGTACCTTGTTCCCAAGAGGACCCGTACAGGTTGAAGTTCCGGGGCAGTAGAAGACTGCCTAACCAGAATTGGGGGGATTATGTGGATGATTGCCATGATGCACTGATTGATTGGATAGAGGTTCACGGGGAACCTGATTTTGATGGACTGCTCAACCTGGTTATCAGAGAGCAGCTGTTCAATTGTTTTGTGCCAGAGTTGCGCCAACACCTTTTGAGGGGTGACTATGTTAGTCCTTGGAAGCTTGCAGAGGAAGCAGACCGCTGGGAAAGTGCAAGAGGTTCTGACACGTAATTGGTGAGTGAACCCGAAAGTAGTGGTTCAGGTATCTTCCAGCCCAGCGTGGTGGAAGAGGCCCAGCTAGGTCCCAGTGTAGCAAGAGGGGTGTAGGGGCTCACGTCTTCTCTCAGTGGAGAAGGAGTGAGTGGGGGACTGAGTGTTCCCAGGTGCCCGAAACCCAGTCTCAGAACCTGGATGGTTTCTTAAGGGAACACCAGGTTGGGGACCTAGGCTGTCCAGTTAGAACCTTTGAGGGGGATCTCCTAGTGTCTAGAGAGCCTGGAATGTCTTTAAATAGTGTTCCAGTGGTTCTAGTGTCCGGCAGTGCCACTCCGGTTGGGAGGGCACACAAGTCCGAAGTGAGGTGTGAATGGGGGATGTGTTGCCCAGTGGGAGAACCAGTGGGTCAGGGAAGGGACTACCCAGTTGGGCGAAGTTGCCGTGTAGTGACCATGGTGACACCACTTCTGTTCTGGGGGATCTTCACGCACTGTCAGAGGGACAGGGGATGGGAGATCTGCGCCAGACAGACAGTCACACAGCACATGAGTCATGTGTTAGCCTCAGGGGTATGGTGTATGAGTTCCCAGAAATCCTGGAGTGCCAGGCAATTATCCCACCGAGGGGTTTAGACCGAAGGCTGGGAGGCCAGGTTAAGGATTGGCCTGACCTGAGGGGTGGGACGTCTGTAACCAGCGTCCTGGCCAGTGCTTCTTCAAGGGGTACCTCTCCAGTGGGGAGGGTGCAGAACTCTGGAAGGGGGTGCAGAGGGTGGGAGAGCCCGCCTCTGAACCCGGTGCAACCTGAGGGGTTAAACCCTAGGTTGGGTGAATGACGTTCTGAGGGTACCCCTCGCAAGAGGAGGAGGAACCCTAGAAGAAGAGGTAGGGGGAGGAGAGCCTTCCCTGAGACTCCTGGTCCACCTGAGGAATTAGACCATAGGCTGGAGAACCAGTGGCAGTCTAGTCCTGTCCTGCAGACAGGAAGAGTGGAAAATGGCTACTATGTGCCAGGGGTTACTACCCCCCACTCTGTGAATAGGCAAGGACCGGTGGCACGTGGGAGGCCTAGGGCCTGGTCCTGGCCGAGGACAGCTGGAGAGTACCAGTGGGGTAGCCCAGTTAGTCCCTACAGTAGTTTTAGAAGGAACCCTAGGGGTTCACCATGGCATAAAACAGGAGGGTGTCCCTGCAGTTGCGGGCCCGCGTCCGTGTTTTATCGCCCCCAAGCAGGGAAGCCCATCACAGTGGTGATTAATCTGCCCTGCGTTTTGGCTGGAAGGGAGTTGTGGTGGACTTGACCCTTCTGGCAGGTTCACCCCTAAACTTCTTGCTTTCTGAATGTGAATTGGTGGTAGTGATTTTTGGTTTCTGTGCACTTTCCCTGTGTCCCAGTGGAAAGTGCGTGCGCACTCTGAGTGCGTGGAGTAAGGTTGGCCTGCCCTCCCATAGGAATGAATGGGGAATGTCTGTGTCCCTGGTACTTTCTGATGCATGAGGTGTGCAGGCTCGAGTTTGGTATGTGCGGACTCGTGAGATTGAATGCTGCGCAATGATATGTGTGGCATGTATGTGTCTAGTGTGAAAGTGCCAACTCTAGACATGGGTGTGCATGTGCAGTGGGTGTGCTGGCACGTGATTGGCTGGAGCTGACTGGTGAGACTGGCTCCAGGAGTCTGGATGGATCTGCCCGGTGGTGAGTGTGGAGATTAGCATGCTGATGGCTGGGGAGGAGTGCACCTGGGTCCTGAATAGGGCTGGGCTTTCCCCACACAATGCTGCCTCCGCACCCTGTGGTGCAACTGATGACCCTAGCCCTGCCAGTGAATAGAGTGAGGGGCAGAGCACATCATGAGTGCTCACAAACCAGCTGCGACTGGTTTTTCCCCTCACCCTGAAGCCAGACAAAGGATTTAGTAAAATAAAAAGGGGCTGTGTCCCCTCACAATCTGTTCTCTTTCTGGATCCATTTCAGGAGGGGGGCTGCTGCTGGGCACCAGGAGGACCGCTACTTGGACTGCCTCCCTGCCTGGAGGCCCAGTGAGCTGGCTCTGGGCCCAGCCTTGCCCCCCTGCCTGCTTAAAAGATCTTTTGGCTGGACTTACTGTCCTCAAGCGCTTGGAAGCGCTTTATCTGGGCCATAGCACTGGGAGCACTTTATTTTTGTTTATAGCGCTGGGGAGCGCTTTGCCCTGATCTTCCTGACCCCCCTAGCGCCTGGGAGCGCGGTCTCTGCCCAAGCGCTTGGTAGCGCTTTTATTCTACTCTTGCGGCTGCCCACGCCGCGGATTGTCGTGCGCCTGGCCCCTGACGAGTGCCGGCCCCGCCGGGGGCATTGCCGGCATTGTAAATTCATTTTTCCTAATCAGGAGCCAACCCCGAGGTTGTCCCCGTCGCCACCCGGCCGAACCGGAAGTCAGGCAGGCTGGGGGCGGGACTGTGGGACAGCAGGAAGAGGCCGGGAGTCCTCCCCGCCTCCTCTGGAAGCTGCTGAGAGAGGCCGCCCAAACCCAAGGACATCGCAGGAGCACCGAGGAGCGGGAGCTCCCGCACAGCGACCCGCCGGTGCAGGGGAGACCGGAGCCGGAGGAGCAGGCGGGGCTTCGGTATCCCCAGGATCGAGCCCGGCAGCCACTACAGCCACAGGAGACTTGTGTATTTCGAGCCTGAGAGGCTCCGACCATGGGCATTGTTGTTGGTAGAGCCCACAAGAGGCTCGTGAGGGCCCCATTGTTGTAGAGCCAACGAGGCTCCGACGCCAGGGGCAAGTTGCTTCTTGAGTCCCCCACGAGGGATTCCAACGCCGGGGGCATTGGTTCTCTTGAGTCCAGGAAGGACTCCAACGACGGGCCATATTTGTAATTAGGAGCCCGAGGCTCCAGGGCCCCGTTGTTGTTTCTGTGGAGCCCCGAGAGGCTCAGTGGTAGCCGGCCCTTTGTGGTTTAGAGCCCAAAGAGGCTCTTGTGGGCCATATTCATTTCTTGAGCCCAGCGAGGCTCCAAGGGGGCCAGTCCTTTGTTTAGGGTCCAGAGGGGCTCAGGGGACAGTCAGTGGCGCAGAGCCTGCGAGGCTCCAACGTGTTGGCCCCCATCATTTTTTCCAGCTGCCCAGCACTTAGTGGGCAGCTGTTATGTTTAGGCCCCTGACACTGGGACATAGGGTGTCCTAGCCCCTACAAGGCCAGTTGGCCTAGGGACTGCACAGGTGGTGGATCATGTGAGTTTTGCGCAATTGTTTTTCTTCCCTACACCTCTGAATGTTGTGATGCATAAAGTGTAATGTGCTGATACCCCTACAGGTATTGTGATACTTAGGTGGTTGTTTTTCTCCTAGTACAGGTGTTGCTAGTGAGGTCCTGGTTCCCTGCGTGACCTTTTCCTAAGGTTGTTAGGGTTGCATAGGTGGTACTTACCTGTTACCAGTGATTACTGGTTGTGTTCTCCATTTTCTAATTTGTGTTACAGTGATTTTATATTCTATGTTACAAGTGCTATTTCCAAACCCAAAAGTGTCTTTTCCTGACAGTGGTCCAGGTGGCCCTGTCTTGTACATGTCCCCTGTAAATTCTGCCCGTGCATGTTGGCACATTGTAAAGTGTATGTTTTTATCTAATGTGCTTTGGTATAATACAAAGGCTATTATTATATAACCTTGTGTGTAGTTTCCTTTTTGGTGGGCTTTGGGTGTTGTTGCTGGGTGCGCGCGCAAACACTTAACCTGCATAGCCTCCAAGTTTAGCCTTGCTGCTTGCGCCACGTTACCTAGAGGGTGAGCAGGGGTTATCTTGGCGTGTAACTCCCTTGCCCTAACTTGGGAATGGTGGTCTCTGACTGACCTTGGCGCAAGCCCTGGCCAGCCAGAGATCCCGTTTCTAACACAAAATGAAAACAATGCAATCGTACCAGACAAATGATGGGGAAAGGGTGCGCGTTACACAGTTGACACACAGAAGATGGTCACAAACATTTTCACTTGCTTATTCAGCCAGCTTGTCAGCTATACTAATTCACAGTGGAAGCCAAAGGAAGCTGTTTGCCATGTACACAGACAAATCAGCCAATGCCAGTCCACCACAACCTTCACTGAGTTTTGAAAAAAGTATATCAAGTCTTGGGTGCTATGGTATCTGGTGTCCCATTAACTGAAAAGAAGAAGAGACAGAAAAGGGTGATTATGAAAAAAAACCAGTCCCTCTCCGTCCCCTTGCATTTCTCCTTGATCCCATAAAACTGGGAGAAGTGGGCGGCTGAACAGAGAGATTTCGAAAACACTCTGAACATATGCAAATTTTCATGCATATGTCAATCAAACAAAGAAGATAGAGATGGTGGACTCTCTTCCGCACACCAGATATTCACAAAGAACAGATAAACATGCCATACAATACAATACAATACACACAGATAAACAAGTAAACAGATAAGCAACCTAGGATCCTTCACCGCAGTGCCGCAAAATGTGCATGTGTGGTGAGTGGGTGTAACACCTTTAGAGCCCTGAAAGTGGGTGGGTACCGGATAAGTAATCTCTACGCCACCTGATGATAACAGAGCAGGCAAGCGGTTAATACATTGTCATGCTATTTGTACTAAGGCAGCCAGCCAGCACATGTGGTGAAGTCAGGAATAGCCACAGTCAAGTCAGTCACTAAGCATAGTGCACCAGAATCATAAATAAGGCACATATCAATTCATACACAGAAATGCAATGAACTCCAGAGGCATAGAGCACCGACAATCAAGGATATCCCCCGTATGTGCCGAGGGCCACCCCAAGGCACAGACACAGAGCGGTCACGGTTAAGGGAAAAAAAATTAAAGAGATCCAGACCACAAATAGAGCACCGGAAAAGAAGGGAAGGAAATACGATCAAAACAACAGAACAACGCTAGCGGACCTGGTTTCAGCCCAACCAGGCCGTGGAACAAGGCCAGGCGCCACCACAAATCCCGGGAGAAAACAGCTACAACCCACTATCGGAGCATTTACAGGAAACCCCACGAAAGAAGAAGGGCCCTCCCCTTCGCTCAACCAACATCAGAGGACAAAAACCTCAAACAAACACTCACCTCCAGAACACGAAGTCCGTCAAACCCACTGACCTCTGCAGCAGACAAGCAGTGGCAGCTGTCCACCCCCAACCTGGACTCTCACTGCCTAGACTGGGAACTGCAGTAGTTCGCCTGCCCTCGGACCGCGACCAGCCAACTTGCATGGGCGTCAGGGAGTCACTGCATGCATGGAACTCTGTGAGGTACGCCGTTGCCGGTGGGGGTGGAGAGCGACCGGAGCCAGTACTCAGAAAGGAGCCCAGAGCCACGAAGTTACCCCGAGGTCCAGAGCCGGCTGAACAGGGAACAAGTGAAAGAACTTAGACCTAAACTGGAGCATCAGGGGCACAGTCCTCAACAGAATGGTGACAAAGAAAAAAAAATAATAAGAGCCACTAGAATAATGCAGATGAAGACACAAACCGACATCGACCCCAACCAAGACATATTACAGAAACGAGCCAGACAAACAGGGCAGAGCCAAGAGAAATACCACAAAAACCGAGCTGAGAAAGAGAGCAGACAAAAACGGAGCAGGAAAACCAGAAATATGATGAACAAGGCAGCTCACGGGCCTGCAGGCCACCGGCGTCCAATGAAGCGGGGCAGAGAGAAGGACAGATCTAAAAAAAGGAAAGAAAGTCACCACACCTCAAACTCGAGCCCCAAAGGACGGCTGGCGCAGCAGCAGACGCGGCTGGCGATATCACCATGAAGTCCGGAGCCGCATCCACCACCAAAATGTAGAAGTGAAATCTGTAATATAAGGAATAATAAATGATAGAAAGATAACACAACCACAGCTCTTTGTCAGCTCAGACAATGGTAGATTTATTAGCACAACAAATAGCAATTTAACGTGCAACACAGAGACAATCAGCATAGAAGCCTGAATGTCCAAAGATTTAATGTGTTCGGTATACTTTATAGACTTAAACCACAAGACCACCCATATGACACGTAGCAAGAAGTATTATACGTAGTACAGTCCACCATGATTCCCACAGCCAATGGAAAAAGATATGTAACAAGAAATCTCCTTTGTATGGTTTGATACATCTGATGCACACATACTGTAGCTAACCATGTGATCTGAATGGGCAGTATTGGGGTCAGTCAATCAAAATGCGAGCTGCCATGGCCTGGTATATTTCCATACAAAACTGCGACATAAGCAAGGTGATGAGTAATATTGTGAAATCTGTTATTGTTAATAAAATGTATTGTGCAAGCGGTGTGTCACGTATCTCGTCTGGGCGTAGAGAAATGCAAGGACAGCATTTCTCGGACGGTGAAAGGGCAAACTTCCCAAGATGGAGGTTTTTAGATGTAGGCTAAGTTAATAAGCCTGAAGCTACTACATTTGGTATCAAAGAAAAAGATGGCTTCAAAACCTTCACCCTGTGATTAAAAGGAATTCTGATAGCATATCAACCATCACTGCATTCTAGTCTATGCCTCACAACATCTTTTGTTGGTGGATTCTTCCAATGTTGAAGACTTCACTCAACCTACCCCCTTCTTTTATGTGCACCATTTATGTGCTTTTGATTACCCCTTTTAGGTTTTTGTCCAACTGCTGGTTTCTTAACGCTCTATAGTTATTACTGCAGCTTCCACCTGTACCAAGTTACCCTCCGAACTAGTAGAGGAAATGCTATAATCTGGATTCCTTTACCCGAGCTGCTGAGCCAAGATTGTTTCCTTTGCCTACCCTTAAACTGTTCCCCCTAAACCCACATCTCTGACTTCTGAAGAACAAATAGGATTGAGGACATTAGAATATTGGGAGGCTTGTGGATAGGGGAACAACCTTTATAATGCAACTTTTAGCACGCAGTGCTATTACAACGCAGATTTTAAAACGAAAACCATTACAACGCGTTACACTGGGGGGCACTCTAGGATAGGGAATAGTTTTAATTTACTATCCAACACCTTCCCTAGTGTCCACGGGGACTGGTGTTGGAATGGTAAATTTAAATATTCACTATCCAGCACCCCCCCAGTGTAATGCGTTGTAATGGAATGCATTTTAAAACGTGTGTTGTTACAGCATGCGTGGTAAAAGCATGCGTTGTAACAACGTACATCCTTGTGGATAATCTGTGCAGTTCTCTACTCTGGTCATGACACAGACACTAGTGGGTAGCCTTTATGTCAAGCAATCACTGACATGCTTGTCTTGGCTGACTGCATGCAGAATGTGAAGGTTGTCTACTCTCAAAGCAGTGTTATCTTCTATCAATTGAGTTTCAGTGATCAAACATTTACAACCTCACTGGGAATGGGGGAAATCAGGAATTGTTAAGATATTTTTGTGTTTTTTTTGTACTTGTCAGCCTGAGAGTAGAAAATTTTCAACAACAACAACTATTCTTCAATCAACATTTCTGTCTTATTCACAGTTCTACACCTCTGAAGCTTTCCTCTGAAATGTGTCGTTTTCCATTTAGAGTCTTTACCATGTTCTTTTTTTCTATCATTTTAAAACATTTGTTATTCATTGTCATTATATTGTTCATATGGATGAATACATTTCCAAAGAACTGTTGCTCACATACATTAGTTCTACTTGTCTAGAAATTTGAAAGATTCTCAGTTTCCTCTTGATCAAGTTTTTAATTACATAACTTTAAGTTTGCTTATAATCCAAATGCTTTGGTGAACGTTGTATGCGCAGTGATTGATTTCTTTGGTATGTGCAAGGATAGGTTTGCTTGATCTACACCGCCTTTTCACTGCATGAAATACACTTACCCATGTGGTAACTTGAAACATTTGATTAAACACATCCTAGAAAAGCCCTGCTCTGCTTACTTAGAGTGCTCACTTCAATATTCAACTGGAAAGCTCCCTTGCATTTCACTGTTGAATTTTCTCTATTTTCTTTTTTCACAGGGAGATGTCCTACAGAAGGACTCCAGTACAAGGCAGTTTCAAAGGGATGTCTGGATGCTGGAAGCGAGAATTCAGGATCTTTCCAGAAGCTGTGATTATAGATCCTCTCTACTTCTCAAATTGAGGCCAACCAACGGGACATGGTCCTGGATGTGGTTTAATTACTACAGCACCAAAGATGGCTGCCGGTATGCAAAAAGGTCAACTGCTACCAAGGTGTTTTTACTGAGTTTTCTGTTTTAATGTAAATACCTACCTGGGCTCACTGTCACAATCCACTCTCTGCCACACTGGGAATAACTGTATATACCAATTTAACCAAGCGTCACAGAATGAAGACACAAACACACTGAGATTGAGGAACTATCTGGCTCTGAGAAACTGGGCACTTTCTCTGAGATGATCACAGGAAGTCATTGTTAACATACACTGCATTTCCCACAATGCATCCACTGATGACATGTATAATTAGGTTAAAGCTTGTCCTTTTGGAATCAGAGGTTTTGTGAGGATAATATGTATGTATTGATAGGCAAATGCATTTTGCAAATCTTTATTCTAAATACTTTCTAATACTTTCTAGAATACCACTAGTACAAAGTATGAATTTACACCCACAAGTCAAAGAAATGGACACAGTTTGATAACTATTTTTGACTATACATGCCTATAGATAGTATTAAGGCTTACGCTAATAAGTGTGAGTTCCCTGACCTCCTGGCCTTGGTACCCCTCTCCCTCCACGCAGCTCTGCCTGGCCGCCACTGCCACTGACAGAGTAGAGCAGGGTTCGAGACCGCTCTCGACCCGCTCTCTGTACTCACCCTGTTTTTGCCTGCCCACGTGTCTGATGTGGCTTGCTTAGTTTTTAGTCGGTTGACTTGTTTTAATTTAGGTTTTAGTTTAATCTGTTGTGCTCCTTTTGCCCCTTCCAACTCTGCAGCGATTTAGACCCTGCCCACTCCCGCCTGTCGCTTCCCATCCTTTCCTCTACCCAGCTGCACTCACCCACACCCTTCCCTACGTAATGGAGGCCACTGTACGCCTGCACCCGTCAGTGACCCAACCACTACCAGCACCAGGAGCCCAGGATCTCTGACCATCCATCGCTATGACACTACCACCCTCCTCAAACTCAACCTCGGAAGATGCTTAGACTGGCAAATGGCCACCCGAACACGACCGACGGCAATTTCTCTGCCGCCAGACTTTCACCACCACCCTGGCCCTCAACACCACCGACACCTCCACCGGTGACACCCTAAAATGCATTCTCTTCAACGTGCACTCCATACACAATCATGCCATGGAAATCTGGAACCTACTCGACTCTCACTTGCCCGATGTCACCTTCTTCACGGAGACCTGGACCAACGCCTCCTATGCCCCAGACATCAACACCACCATCCCGGACTGATACAAGATCCAGAGGAAGGACCGCCCTAACCACCCAGGTGGGGGCCTTGCCATCGCTCACAAGAGCACTCTCTGACACACCAACTCCAATGAAACCTTCCCCTCTGTCAAACACCTGCACTTTGCAGATTCAGACCAGCCCCAACACCACGCTCCGAGGACCCCCCGGCCCTCGGACACCCTTCGCCACAATCATCACCGACTTCATCAAACCCCAAGCCATCTCATCAATAGACTACATACTCATTGGAGACCTGAACTTCCACCTCGACAACCCCTGCTACCCAAACTCCACCATCCTTTGTGACAACCTCACCAACATCGGACTTAAGCTACTCGTCACCACACCTACCCACAGAGCAGGACACACCCTCGACCCTATCTTCACTGAAGGAAACAGCGTTCACTTCAGCCACACAACGCAACCACCAAGGACCGACCACCACTGCGTACACAAACCCAAGGCATCCAAACCAGCCCCACTCCTACCACAGAGAAATTGGAGCAAGGTTACCGACGAGCAACTCATCTCCTCCTTCACCCGAGATAACCACACATGTGCATCCGACGCTAACGCAGCAGCCAGAGGACTCCGCACTTGGATATCAAACTGCGCAAACAAGCTTGTCCCGCTATGCAACCCAGACAAACAGCACCCCAGGAAGGCCACATTGTTCAGCATCACTATCCAAGACGCCAGATGCACCTACAGACGCCTGGAAAAGAACTGGAGAAACACCAAGACAACAAAAAACCACACTGCCTACATAGATGCCATGACGGACTTCCACAACCAAATCAGAACCGCCAAGAGGAACTTCATTCACAACAAAATCCTTGCCAACTCCAAAGACCTCTTCAGTGTCATCCAGAAATTCACCAACCCAAGCAGTGAAGCCACAGACATCGCGCCATCCCAAGACCTCTGCAAAAAGCTTAGAGCCTACTTCCACCTCAAGATCAAAAACCTCTACGACAACTTCGTCGACCACCCACTAGAGGCCACAGCCAGAGCCCTGCCCCCTAGAGACACCAGACAGCCCTCCATCACCAACTGGACACCTGTCACGTTGGAAGACACTGGCTCAACCATGCAAGACATCCATTCGGTGACCCCCACCCACCCCCGCCCTCCTCACATCTACCACAGATTGCACCCGAACTACAACACAGCATCAACCCCACCTTCGAAACAGGCACCTTCCCAGATGACTGGAAGCGCGCAGAATGTAAGCCCCTGATAAAGAACCCCTCAGCTTTCCCCACCGACCACAAGAGCTACCGGCCTATTTCACACCTCCCCTTCGCAGCCAAAGTTACAGAGTAAAAAGTCAACAGGGATCTGACACGATTCATCGAAGAAAATGGCATCCTTAACCCATCCTAATCCAGATTCAGAAGCAACCACAGCTGCCTAAAGTTCAACGCCGAGAAGACTGCAGTCCTTGTCCTTGGAACCACCCCTTCAGCATGGGACAACATCTGGTGGCCGACCGCCATCTGAAGCCCACCTACCCCATCGGACCACGCCAAAAACCTCAGCATCGTGCTCCACTCACCAGCAACCGGCAGGTCAACACTGTCACCTTCAGCTGCTTCAACACCCTCCGCATCCTCCGCAAGACCTTCAAATGCGCCAGGAAACCCACGGTGTCAGTGCGCTTTACAAGTTCCCCTTACAATACAATACAATACAAATGGATCCTCACTGAGTCAAAGAAGAGAGTCACCCATGTACCCATCACCAGCAGACTGGACTATGAAAACGCACTCTACGCCGGCATCAACAAGTCCTTAATCCGCAAATTTCAGACAACACTGAACACCGCAGCCAGACTCGTCCTCGGAATCCCCTAGCATGAACACATCAGCTAACACCTACGAAGACTCCACTGGCTCCCCGTGGAGAAAAGAGTCACCTTTAATATCCTCACTCAAGCCTACAAATGCCTACACAACAACGGACCCAAATACCTCAATGACAGAATCAAATTCCACGTACCCAAAAGAAACCTTTGATCTTGAAGCCTTAAATTGGCCGAAACCCTGCGCATCCACAGAGCCAATGCAGGTGGAAGATCCTTCTCTTACATTGTGGCCAAGACCTGGAACGAGATACCGGCAGACATCAGACATGCCCCCTCCCTGAACACCTTCAGGTACACCCTCACACACCTGGCTCTTCAGCTAGACAGACCTGCGTTAGTGGTGGGTGGGGATTTCTGCTCCGCCCACGGAATGTGCGGAGTGGTGCATGCTCTGTGTTTCACGGAATAGGCAGAATAGGCAGCATCCCACACACTCCACGGCAGAGGGGAGTTTCCACCAGCCTCCGCCTCCCCCCCACCCTAGTAACAATTAAATAAGAACCTTGAAAAACAATGTAAAAATAAGGAAACATCTTACCTTAACTGCGGCGTCTAGGGGCTCCCTCTTCTGCCTTCATCGCGACTTCAAAACAAAATTGCGCATGCGCAAGCCCGCATATGCGCAGTTTTGATTCTCTCTCTTCCTCCTCCATCGCAAATTCTTCATCAAAACTGCACATGCGAGGGCCTGCGCATGCGCAGTTTTGCTGAAGAAATTGCGATAAAGGAGGAAGAAGGAGCCCCGGGACACCGTAGCTAAGGTAAGCCGTTTTACTTACTTTTATATTGTTTTTCAATCTTTTTGTTCAATTGTTAATAGAGCAGGAGGGAGGCGGGTGGCACATACTCGGGCTACGTGGAGTGTGCGGAGATTGTGTACCCCTCCGTGGCACTCCATGTAGGCCAACTACGCACACTACGCCCACCCTTAATTTGCGTACCCCTCCCCTTCAGTACCTTGAGACCCTCACGAGTGAGTAAGGCACTTACAATTCCCCTGATTGATTGATTGATTGATAATCTCACCTATTTTTTGAGACCTTTGGAGAAAGTCTTTATTATGGTATTTGAAGGAAAAACCATTAACATTACACGTACTAAGGATAAAGAAAATTAAGTTTTGAAAAATGTAAAGAAGAATATGTTGTCAAAAATAAAATAGTTTACTTAGGGGGAAAATTAGATAAATGACAAAAAGGGAAAGTCGAGTTTACAAAAGAAGAACACACACATGAACCAGACATGTGGGATGCAGTAGCTGTGAAAATACATTTGAATTAATGGGAGGCACAATGCAAGTTTTACAAGGTAAAGAATAGTCAATTCCAGCAGTTTATTTTGTTTGTGGGCAAGACGCTTACTTGCAGTTACTTGCTCATTGGGAGGGTATTTGCTACTTAACCACATTGTTTCCAAAGATGTATCATGTATATAGTATAGATGCATTTACAAATGCACCTGCACGCAGACACATTGGTAGAAACCAATAAGTAGGAGATATTTTAGGAGCTTCATTCGACCAGCAGGAGTCATACTCATTAACGAGAAGATTAGAAAACTGTCAACAGTTATTGACAAGCTGGCAGCTACTACATCTGGAGCTCTATGAGATGTATTCACTGAGCTCGTTGCAGATCTTTAGCTTTGCAAAATTGTCTAACAAAAACAATCGAAACCCCAATACTGATTATCAATTTTCACTTTACACTGGTGCATTGAAATGAAACAATGTCACCATAAACCTCTTTTTCCGTTTGATTTAATCAAAATGTATTCAAGGAATAACATATATGAGTCAACAACAGGAAATTACATCCAATTTAAAATTTAAAAAACCAAGCTCCCTTTACCCTCAAAAACCTTTTTCAATGCATCCTTCCACCCACAACAACTTTTCTTTTACACCCCCTCAATACACCCCTCTCTGTCAGTCTTCTCAATCATACATTCATTGCACTCCACTCTCATACCCTGCCCACCATTCAATATTTCATATTTATAGAACCATCAAGGTAAATCAATAAACACAAAGGCCAAACAGAAGACAATTCTCAAAATGCAAAACTTTCAATTTTTGACACTAATTTGTATACTTGATTGGCCACACAAAATAGGTTGACGCCTTTCAATCCCCTCCACATACAGGGTTCTCCTCGGGACCAAAAAGCTGCAAAACACAAAAAACGGTGTCTTAGCTATTTCCCATATTCACAAGAGGCCCCCCTGTTTCTAATTACCTCCACTTAAGAAGTTGGCTAACCTTTTTCTATGCTGCGAGATCAGCCGATCCCTGGTGTACTCCCATACCCCAGTCAATATATACACTCCTGCAGAGACAATCATACCATGTCAGTCCTGAGTCCCAAAGTGCTAGTTTTGTCAATCAAAAAGAAATCTACACTGTATGTGTTTTTTCGAAAAAAGAGGAGATTCTTACGTTTTGTATCGGTGACTCTGGGAGACCTAGGGCCGATAGATCAAAATCACGTCTTGGATTTCCAGGTGTGAATCCTCTGCGCCGCATGAAAAACAAGAAGAATTGCCCATTCGTTTTATAACGGGTATTACACTGCTGTGTAAGAGAGTCCGAAAAAAGGAAAAAGTGTTACCCCTACCTTTTTCAGTTGTTTTCAGCCCGCAAGTTGTTCATTTGGTCTTTGTAAGGTTTTATTGTGCCGCACTTCACATTTTCCTGTAATAGACAATTTACCAGTTGTTATATCCCGCACAGTGCAAACAGTTTCTCGTTAGGGGCACGTAGCTTAATCCCTCTTGCCTCATATTTGCTCGCATGATTATGTTTTGAAAAAGGCTCGTAAGTTTCAAAAGAACTCGGGATGGGCATTTCCTATTCAGCGTTTCAAATCCCTCTTGATCCTTACCTTTGAAAAAAGCCTTTCCGACGCGATGATTGTCCACCCAGGCTGCTAGGGAGCTAAGCTGTGAGCGGGTGCGGAAACGATTTAAATGTCGGCGAGTGTTGTCCCAATGAACTATGGGGATTGTAGTGAAGGCTAGTTGGAGACAAGAATACAACCGATTTGATCAAGGTCTTCCTTTGTTAAATATACTTGCACAGTGTGCATGCCTTCTAGGAATAGGGCTCAGCCTTGCTGATTAAGAGCCGAAACCCTTCTTTGTTTTTTGCAAAACTGTCTAGCATTAGACATATTACTCGCAGAGAAAGGCGGAGTCTGCCAAATGTTGAAATCTGAGCATTGCTGCTTTTACATACCTGAAGAAAGTGAGAAATGCAAGAATTTGTAAAAAACATTTCAGCCTGGAAACCTGAATTAGAGGAGTTAGAAGCACCTAAGACCTCATTTACAAGAAGCTTGCACTGCTGTTGCATAATTTTTGGGTGCATTGGCAGCATAGTCTCTGTTCAGTATTGCCCCATATTTACAAGGCAACGCATTAAGACCAATGTGTCAGTTTTTATAGGCTTACATGAAAAAACCTGTGCTCGAACTGGCTCGGCCAAAATGTATGCAGGGTAGGCGTTCCCTCCGAAAACCCACTTAGAACTAACACAGTAATATGTACAAGTTTACAATGTGTGACACATCTTTGAGATATGTCACGCTAAGCCTGGGATGCGTCAACATTCCTCTATAATACGGTTATACGGTTATGATACGAATTCACATGCTATTCTTATAGACCGCCTGGTAACATCTGGCATAGCAGGAACCGTATTGGAGTGGCTCAAGAACTTTCTGACACATAGACGTCAAGTGACCACCTTAGTACAGTTCTGGTCAGGAGAAAAAGCTCTGACGACAGGGGTGCCGCAGGGCTCCAGTCTGAGCCCAACGCTTTTCAAACTTTACATGGTCCCCCTGATCAAATTAATCTCGTCCTTTAAGATCAGTACTATTTCGTACGAGGACGATACGCAGCTGATCCTGGTCCTTGACAATGACATGTTGAAAGCGGAACAAAACCTTAAAAATTGTCTCTCAGCCACCTTTGAATGGATGAGAAATAATCACCTAAAATGTAATTCAGGTAAAACAGAAATCCGGCCATTTGGACATCAAAATCTGTTTGTCCCCAAGCAATGGTGGCCTGAGGATGTGGAAGCGCCCCCTAACACAATTAGTGCTGCCCGCAATCTGGGGATCAAGTTCGATGACACAATATCCTTTAAGCAACAAGCGTTGGCTGTGGCAGGTCCCTGCTTCAACATGATAAAGGGCCTGAGAAAATTCTTTGATCTTCTCCCTCTGGCAGCAAGGCGAACGGTAGTGGTGGCATTAATAACATCAAGATTGGACTATTGTAAAAGCCTGTATGCAGGATCGAATAAAGTGGTCCTGCACAGGCTGCAGATGGTCCATCATGCTGCCGCCCGCTTGGTGCTCAGATGGCCCAGGAAGTTCTCTGCGCCTCGGCAGCGCTTGATGCTCTCCATTGTCTACCCATTCATAAGCGCATTTTGTTTAAAATATTAGTCATCACCTTCAGGGTCTTTCCTTCTCAAGGCCCTAAATATCTTTTGAAATGCTTCATCCATTATTGTCCATCGCGAAACCTCAGATCCTTCACTGCAAACCTGCTTACTATCCCCAAGTTCAGGCTCACTACCAAGGGAGGGAAATCCCTGGCAGTGATTGGTTCCACGGCCTGGAACAAACTTCCCTCTCACCTACGCCAAATTTCCACTGAAACACGTTTCAGGAAATCTCTTAAGACCTGGATATACAGTCTCACGGACACAGCGAGTAAAGCGCTGGTATGAGTGTTGGCTCCCACGGATAAGTGCAGTTGCGGATCAGTGTCTCATCTACTCTGGTCCTAAGCACCAAGATTCTCCTTGGAGTGATAGGGTGCTATTGAAGTGTACCGTTACATTACATTACATTACATATAACTCAGGCGTAGGAAATGACGCAATGCCTGTGTAATAGGAATTTGACCAACTGAAGTCCCTCAAAATACTGTAATAAGTAATTAAATAACATCACCTCTACTTGTAGTAGGTCTACACATGCAGCTATCATGTTGAAGGACCCCTTGCCTACCTGGGATCTTGGCACCTATTTTATCAAAATCCACTGCAGCAAGGCACTGCAAAGTTGTGTACTTCATGTAAGGGACATGCCAGGATTGTCACATCCCCATGGAAGAATGGGTCCCCAAGAGAAATCAAGCGTACTCCAAAGTACAACTTATCAGTACACACATAAGGTAGGTAACACATAAATTGCTGGTTTACATTATAACATATACTTGTATCCACTCACATTCAAGTGTCAATCACTATGTGACACTTAATTAGGTCTCTACGTGTATATAAGAAGACTATGCCCGCAGTAATAAGACACATAGCCATACTTCATACTATCAAGGATCAATGTAATGGTACACAAGATGACATTTTACAGTCCATTACATTGGTCCCTACACATTAGGTAACTTGTGTCAGTTAGAACTGATGTATTGTCTCTGTTTTTTGATGCATTGTTGAAGTTGATTTGTTTATAAGTCCAACTTGGGCAGTGTGCCTCTTTTGGGGCTGATGCATTGGGCCAGCATTCTCACTGATGAGTCTGAATTTCTGACGCATCCTTGGGGCCTTAAGCCGCCTCATATTTTAAATATGAGGCACCCATGGCATTGTAACCTGTCTTGACGCAGCTCAAGAAATGTTGACGCAAAGCTGCTGCAACGCAGTGATGCCTCAGTCCCTGTAAATGTGTCCCTTAATATCTTAGAAAACTTTGCACAGGGAATATGCACAATTGGAAATAAGTTTGTAACTGCAGGAGGAGGAATCCTAAAAGTAATTTTACTTCTGGCAATACTAAATATAGGGCTTTATTTACTTTTTCTATTTGCATTATTCAAAGGCAGTAGATACTGCATTAACAGAAGACAGAACAGAGAAATGAGCAAGAAGATTGGAAAAGAGCTAGCATTAAATGATCTTCTTAACGACGAGCCAATAACATGATTGATATTGAAAAGTTTGAAAGAAAGAGACAAGACCCAACTAATGATGAAAGTGCCCTCTGAACAAATTTTACATGTGGAAGTTGATGGTTTAGATAATATTCAGATGGGGAAGTTGATAAAGATTTGTATTATTAAAAAGAAAAATTCATACAGTTAAAGAAACTGTGCAATAACAATGTGCAATTTATTATGACCTGACACTACATTAAAATGTGCAAATTGTAGCACCTAACCATTTCTATTAGAACCAGAACTAAAAATGATAAAGCAAGCTTACTCTGACATGTTTTTTTACAGCCTTCCACTAGATAATAATAAAACTTTGCTAGAAATAATTTATCATTGAATAGGTTAACTTCAGATTATTTCACACACCAAATATAATGTATGAATAGAAAATGTTAATACGTTAGAATCCGATATGCACTGAAGAAATGTGGACTTGAATAATATTTCTTTCTGTTGATGTTTCTATCGCACATAAGTCTATAGTTTAGCCTAACAAACAATGTATTTCATTTGAAGGTTAGCGTGTGCTCATGCACATAGAAAAGGAGGTCTAAGAATCGAAAGGCTTCATTCATAGACAATATTTAATAATGTTTGATACTTCGGGTAATTCTTTGTAAACATATTTTGAAGGAATGTGGGAAAGGACAGGATGAGACTTTTCTCAAGACAAATTGAAAGCTCATTGGATGAGAGGATGGAGAAGCTACAGTAAAACTGCAACATTTTTATTCAACTGTTTATATTAGTGAATGTTCCTAGAGTAGACTAACACTTTTTCCTAACATTTCCTTTCCAGACCCCGTAAACGAGACACTTTATGCTCTTGCCCCTACCACTTGTCCCCACTGAAGCTGAATTATAATTGCTTTATGCTCAAGGCTGAATGATATTCCTACCTGGCCTTATTGTTGATTCCAGTTGCTACTGCATTATTATTTTTGCTCTGCTGACATCTTTGTATGGGAAGTTCACCTGATACTGATTGATCAAATTTGAGCTTCATGCTCTCTCTTACTCTTGGCTTTTCAACTTGAACTCTTAATAGATTCTTGCTAACATCCATTTCGCACAATTCTTTGAATAGGGGTTTATTGCTTTATGGAATGTGCTGTCTGTTAATTTAGTCGTGAGCAACGCAACTGTTATTTATTAATTCAATGGTCACTGAAAAATGCTAATACCTGCAGCCCAAGACATTTTATAGCTAGACAGAACTGGAATTGTCACACATGTAAGAATATGATGGTTAGTAGGTGTGTTGGCACTTATGTTTTTTACATACTAAGCACCGCACACAAAGAAAATGGCCTGATTTACAAGGTTTTATTTTCCTTTACTTAAACAGGCTGAAAAAAAAGTAACCTCTCTGTAAATCAGTTAATAAACACCGGGAAGAGAGTGTTAAGACGGTTTGAAACACCTTTACCTGCTGAAAAAAATCTTTATATAGGGATAGTGGTCATGAAACCAATCAGTCTCAATGGAGAAATTAATGACAATTTTCTTAGTTTCAGAGCTAAAGTGAATTCACGCTCCTCATAGAAAAGAATGTTTAAACATTAGATTTATAATGAAACAAATGTAGAAAAATGGATGTGCAGAGGCTTAAATTCATATGAAACAACATGAGTTTATTTTCATTACTGGAATTTTATCACTAGAAGTTTTTTGGAAAGGTTGCTCCAAGAGGAACATGCAATGAAAATAGTGCAAAAAAATTAAATGAGTGGGGAAGTATTCACTCAGCCCCGACTCATTACGTGCCACAGATGATTACAATCTGTAATTGTGAAAAAGTAATGTAAATAGACCATGTAAAATACTGTTGGGCCAGGACACTACGATTGATATCCTTGATCAATCCCACATTAAACTTTCATATTACTTTCCATTCTCACACTGGGAATACTTGTACTACATCATACTTGTAGGATTAACAGAGTGGGTGCTGGACAAAAGTGAGTGTTAAGCACAACTTTTCTCCACAACCAAGATTCTCCCCACAAATCCTGCATAGACGTATTTAAATAGCATTATTGTTACAATTACTGAGTCCGGAAAGCAATACCTGTTTACTCTTTCAACAATTACATTGATTTTTTCCCTACTTTTCACAATCTAACAACATTTACTTCATGAGAGGGTATAGGAGAAGGAAGACATAAGGGCCCATGTCTTTATGAATGCCTTTGATTTAGTTAGACAGCTGCAAGGGCACACACATGTACACTTTTAAAATGTTAAATATGGCAGAGTCGGCCTTATTAACCATTACAGTTTTAATTGTATTTTTTATTAGGGAGGTGCCAGTATAGAAACCACTGGCATCTATAATTAGTCACCACGTACCAGATAACCTTGAGTCAGTAAATCATTAATTAAGGGAACCCATGCCATTGAAATGACTTGAGGAGCTCAAGGTGAGCTCACCTTGTAACATTGGGTTTGGTGATGAATAAGCCAGCTGATCAAGCAAGGCAACCAGCGTAGGTGAGGGTCAAGTGTCCTTTTTATCTTTAACCCACAGAGTTGTACAGTTAATCTTTCCAGAAAGAATAATTGATGCAAATAACGGAATATGGAACTATTTTCGGTTGCACGCTATTTCAATAAATCAGCTCCAAAGGGGTGTAATTAACAGTGCTAGATCTGAAAGCCTTGCAGTGGTCTTCCCCTCAACTTTTTGCCTTCCTCCGCCACTTTTCCACACCTCATTTTTTCTGTCCATAGAACTATGAACACTTTACCACTGTTAACCAGTCCTAACGTGTATGTACTCTCTTCCTAAAACATTGTCGCATTGGTTCATCCCTAATTGTAAAAATGTATTTATTTATACGTGTGTTGTAAAGTGGCACCGCCTACACCCAGGGCATGTAAATTAATTACTACTAGTAGGCCGGTGACAGTAAATGTGCCACCCGCTTAAGTAGCCCTACAACCATAAGATAAACCTCTTGCCAGACCCAAACCTTCTCTTTTTATACATCTAAGTCACCCAGAGAGCAGGGTGCAATGTATTTAAAAGGCCGGAAATATTCTTTTAACTATTACATGTCCTGTCAGTGAAAAGCTCCCAAATTCTTTTTCACTACTTCAAGGCCTGTCTCTCCCATAGGATAACATTGGGGTTACCTTATTCCATTGTCTAGGTATAATCCTCAGTTGTGAAGAGATAGACTTTTCCAGTTTGGTGTCTCTGGAATTACTATAAAAACCCAAACATGTGGTGAAGTCTGATTTTAAATTGCAGTTCTGAAGAGGCCACCTTTGGAAAGTAGGCATTTTCGTACCTTAGCTATTTGGTGCCTTCATCATGTCTCTGATCATTAACCTCGCCGGGTGAAAGTTGGAATTTGTGTATTCTCCCCAAAACAGCCACACATGCTGGGTGCTTAGGAGTGACTTGATGGGCCACCCTGGAAGGATGGGAGGGAGGAGCTAGACCCAGCCTCACTTATACCCCAATATGCTGTGTCTTGTCACCACACAAATGGCTGCATACCCCCCCTGTAGTGAGTCTAGAGCCAAGGCAGGAAGAGAGGACTGCTGTGCACTTCAAAGGTATGTCTTTGTAGTCTCCCCACTTTAAAGGCACATCTGAGTATAATTACTTGACCTCTGATACCTCCACTTCAGTACACCTGAACCTGGGCAGACTCTGACAGGAATTGGGACTGCTATGTCGCCAAAGGCCTGCCAGTCTGCTGGACTGCTGCTTTGCTGAACTCCTGCCTTGCTGTTCTGCCCTGCTGCCTGCTGTTCCCCTGCCTGGGTGAGAAGTACTGAACCTGCATCACTAGAATCAGTCATCTGTAATATACATGTTTTTATGCTTAAACGTACAATTGATAATATAGATCAGTTTTATTATGTGTGTTGTCATCAGTATACATTGTATGATTTTAAATAATCAAACAATAAACCTAATTGAATAGTTCCAAATAGTCTTCTTCCACCTATGGGAAATGCAGGTGGTGAAACATTCAGCTGTTTCTTCTGTGCTGCTGGAACCCAAGACGATTATTTGGGTATCATCAGCGTAGGAAACAACTGAAAAAGCCAAAATATCTAATAAGCATTGCCAAATGGGCAACATCTAGATTGAAAAGGGTTGGGCTCATTGAGGAGCCCTACAACACCCCACATGGCAGCCTGAACTGGTCTGAGGTGTATCCCCCATCGCTGCGTGTTGTTTCCTACCTGAGAGGAAAGATTTAAGTACTTTAGGAGAAGCACCTTTCATTCCAAGCTCAAAGAGCCAGTCAAATAGAACATTGTGATTGACTTTGTTAAAGACTGCTGAGAGAAGATATCCTGTTTGAATTATTTCATTAAATATATTAATCAGTTGGTCACTCACAATTTCAGGCGCAAGGTGGACTATCCTTGCGGGATAAGGGTCTAAGTGAGAGCCTGATTTAGTTGTTTGCACTAGTTTTAAAACCTGCTCCCTATCCAAAGGAGAAAATATCACTTTGGAAGTAGGAGCGGTTTCAGTTGCTGTTTGAGTTTCTATAATGTTTAGTTTATTAGTAGTGAAGGTGTTAAAAACTTCCTTAACTATGGTTTGAAAAATATTTGCTAAAGAGTTACAAAAATCCTGACTTTGGTTATTGGTACCGGTATTTTATCTAGACTGTTTACCGTAGAGAATGATTCTCTGGTAGCGTTCTTGGACTGTAGGACTTTATTGGAGAAGTATTTACTTTTCTTTTCCATAATTCATTTTTTTGTAGTCTATGAAGGATTGTGAATAGCTTTTCCTACCTTGTAGATTATAATTGGATCTTACCTTTTGTTCTCTCTACAAAGCTGTTTTTGCGCTCTGAACTTTTTCAGTGAACCACTGCTCAGAAGGAGTTATTCTCTGATTGGAAAATGATTCTTCTCAAGCAAACGTCTCAAATACTGCACTGATCCATAAAGAATAGATCAAAGCTACTGAATTCAAAGCTGATTTAGCATTTGGCTTAGTGTTGGATAACAAAGATTGAAATTTGAAGACATCGATATTTTACTATCCTGGACCTCTACTAACAGAGGAAGAGTTGCTGTATCTAGACTGAACTGGAATGCTGATCCTGGACATTCTGACCACAATATAGGTAGCACATCCAGGACCATCAAAGAGAAATTACTTCTGAGGATTCCATTTGATAGGTGGCCTGCTGTATGAGTGAAAGCTCTACCAGCTGACAGAGTTCATAATTGGCCATGGGACGACCACAAAGGCAGTACCACAATCATATGACATTTCCAGATGAAAGTTAAAATCTCCCAGTTACGAAAAGTCTGATGAGTCAATGCTAGTGTCAAGGAATGGTCTTATACTTTTGACAAAAGAGATTCTCTTCCCAGATGGTCGATAAACCAGCAGACCTCCAAAGTTATAGATTTTGTGAAGTTCAATTCAAAATTAAGGGATTTCACAGTCCAAACCACTTCTAGTGATGATCCTGATGCCAACAATGTGTCCCTAAAAATATTGGCCAAGCTCCCTCTGCCCACTCCTCACCCCCGGCTATCTATCCTGTGAGCCCTAAGAATTGAGTACCCTGCCGGGATTGCTTGGGCCAGATCATGGACAGATGTTTGGTTCACCCAGCTTTCAGTAATAAATATTATATCTAGGGGCCCGATTCACAAAAGGAATCTGGGACAAAATCCTAACTGTACGACTTTCGGTATTCACAAATTGCATTTAGGAGTAGTAAAATTAGGAATCCTAACTTTACCAACCCAAAATGCCCTTTGTGAATACCGAAAGTCGTAAAGTTAGGATTCTGTCTCAGATTACTTTTGTGAATTTGGCCCTAGGTTATGTGCACGTACCAGTTCTGTGAAGTCCAATTTATGCTTCACTAAGGATTGTGCATTAAGTAAAGTGCAGCTAAATTAATTATGAAGAACTGTGTGTGAGACAGGCAGGCTTACATGATGTCTGACTTGGATGATGTCATATTTAAGAGTAAGCATGCAGAGGGCATACTGCATTGGGCCACTGTGTGGTTCAAAGATAGAACAGCTTGTGGGCTTTCCTGTGTGTTAAATGGCATTAGTTTCTCTTTTGAGAATTTAATTAAGGAAGGTGACTCTGATGGAAAATGGGTAGGGGATGTGGTGCTAGGTGTGATCCGGGCACGGACGGGCGAAGTGAGTCTTGCCTTAGGTGTGCCATTAGTGTGTCTGCTCTGTGGACATCTTTTTTAAATAGCCCACTAAGTACGGGGGTGTATCTCAGGCTGAGAGCTTTGAGCATTCCTGGTATGAAAAATAGGTGATTGAAATAATAAACCAGGGTCCAGCAATTCGTTAATCCTTTGGAACGTTCCCCTGCTCAAGGATCATACTCTTAAAGGAAAGTTGAAGTAAATTTAAGATGAGAAAAGGAACACAGAAAGTGAATTTAAAATTGGGCCTTAGACCCTTGAAAAGATGGTGTCCAGTCTGAATGGAGCCAAGCGTTCACATTAATAACATGAAAGTGCCTACAATTTTTAGGTCTCTGCCTGCCAATGCGCTTGCGCATTGCTGGCGGAGATTATAGTAAGGGCAAAACAACAGTTTACCAACTGCAGATTAGCCACAGTTCATGTGAACTATGCGCGTGCACAAACCAGCCACGTCACAAACCACCATTTGTCTGTGCCTCACATCACACTTCAAAGGCTGCCGCTCCCCGCCCCCTCGTGTTCTCACACCAGCACTCACCTACTTCCCCTCCCACCTCCCACGGCCAGCCGCTTCTCCCATTCAAGTGCTCTGCAGGTAACCATTTGCCAGTATGTGGCAACTTCAAAGACTTCAAGCTGTGGCCATAATCAGGCTCCTCTACTTGCCGTAACCCCTCCCTTTTCCCCCTCCCTCCTGGTCAGCCGCGCTCTCCCAAGTGCCTTGCTTAGGCACATACATACACCACTCGCGTGCTACCCCTCCCCCCATCACTTCCACGTCCGTCCGTCTCCCTAGATATAACACGATTACATGCAAAACAGAAAATGTATACTTCAGCTGTTGATCTCCCAACTCAAGGCCGTATGTGCGACATCAAAGAGTTTAAATACCTATATTCCAAGAGGAGTGCTTGGTCTTGAAAACCTGCGTTAAGAAAATAACTCTAAAAGAATTGTCTTTGCTTAGGGGTAAATCACCCCTGCGATCAGAGACCTTTGTTGAGAACCCCTAAAAGCCTATGTTGTCGGAGATTCATGTTTCTACTTCACAACTTGTCTCCACCAGCAATGACCTCAACTGCCCCATGACACTTCCTCTCAAGTGGGGCCATTTCCACTTCTCGCTCTGTTGGTTGCACACTCGTTCCCATAGCATGTTTCAATAAGCCCAGTAAGCCTGTCAGACTCAACTGTCCATGTTACTGAATGAACCAATCCGAATTTGGTTGGTGTATTCAGAAATACAGCCACACACTGCTGCACTCCACACACTGCTGCACGACACACTGCTGCATGCCTCACTGCTGCACGCCTCACACTGCTGCATGCTGCAGGCCACACACTGCTGCACGCCACACCCTGCTGCACGCCACACACTGCTGCACACCAAAGACTGCTGCATGCCACACACTGCTGCATGCCACACACTGCTGCACGACACACTGCTGCATAAGTCACACTGCTGCACGCCTCACACTGCTGCACACTGTAGTCCACACACTTCTGCACACCACACACTGCTGCACGCCACACACTGCTGCACGACACACTGCTGCATGCCTTACACTGCTGCAAGCCTCACACTGCTGCAGGCTACAGGCCACACACTGCTGCATGCCAGACACTGCTGCACGCCAGACACTGCTGCATGCCATACACTGCTGCATGCCACACACTGCTGCATGCCACACACTGCTGCATGACACACTGCTGCACGCCTCACACTGCTGCACGCTGCAGGCTACACACTGCTGCATGCCACACACTGCTGCATTCCACACACTGCTGAACACCACACACTGCGGCACACCTCACACTGCTGCACGCCTCAAACAGCTGCATGCCTCACACAGCTGCACGGCACCCACTGCTGCACACCACACACTGCTGCAGGCTGCACACTGCTGCATGCCTCACACAGCAGCACGCCACACACTGCTGCACTCCCCACACTGCTGCACGCCACACACTGCTGCATGCCTTACACCGATGAACGCTGCAGGCCACACACTGCTGCAAGTCTCATACCGCTGCACACCACACACTGCTGCACACCACACACTGCTGCCCGCTGCACACTGCTGCACTGCTGCATGTCACAAACTGCGGCACGCCACACACTGCTGCACGCCACACACTACTGCACGCCTCCTACTGCTGCACACCTCACACTGCTGCACACCTCACACTGCTGCACGCGACACACTGCTGCATGCCTCACACTGCTGCACGCCTCATACAGCTGCATGCCACACACTGCTGCACGCCTCACACTGCTGCGTGCTGCAGGCCACACACTGCTGCACGCCACACCCTGCTGCACGCCACACACTGCTGCACACCAAAGACTGCTGCATGCCACACACTGCTGCATGCCACACACTGCTGCACGACACACTGCTGCATAAGTCACACTGCTGCACGCCTCACACTGCTGCACACTGTAGTCCACACACTTCTGCACACCACACACTGCTGCACGCCACACACTGCTGCACGACACACTGCTGCATGCCTTACACTGCTGCAAGCCTCACACTGCTGCAGGCTACAGGCCACACACTGCTGCATGCCAGACACTGCTGCACGCCAGACACTGCTGCATGCCATACACTGCTGCATGCCACACACTGCTGCATGCCACACACTGCTGCATGACACACTGCTGCACGCCTCACACTGCTGCACGCTGCAGGCTACACACTGCTGCATGCCACACACTGCTGCATTCCACACACTGCTGAACACCACACACTGCGGCACACCTCACACTGCTGCACGCCTCAAACAGCTGCATGCCTCACACAGCTGCACGGCACCCACTGCTGCACACCACACACTGCTGCAGGCTGCACACTGCTGCATGCCTCACACAGCAGCACGCCACACACTGCTGCACTCCCCACACTGCTGCACGCCACACACTGCTGCATGCCTTACACCGATGAACGCTGCAGGCCACACACTGCTGCAAGTCTCATACCGCTGCACACCACACACTGCTGCAC
This sequence comes from Lissotriton vulgaris, assembly GCF_964263255.1. Classification (NCBI taxonomy): domain Eukaryota; kingdom Metazoa; phylum Chordata; class Amphibia; order Caudata; family Salamandridae; genus Lissotriton; species Lissotriton vulgaris. The sequence goes on from NW_028242786.1 coordinate 218,081, forward strand.
ACCACACACTGCTGCCCGCTGCACACTGCTGCACTGCTGCATGTCACAAACTGCGGCACGCCACACACTGCTGCACGCCACACACTACTGCACGCCTCCTACTGCTGCACACCTCACACTGCTGCACACCTCACACTGCTGCACGCGACACACTGCTGCATGCCTCACACTGCTGCACGCCTCATACAGCTGCATGCCACACACTGCTGCACGCCTCACACTGCTGCGTGCTGCAGGCCAAACACTGCTGCAGGTCACACACTGCTGCACGCTGCACACTGCTGCATGCCTCACACAGCTGCATGCCACACACTGATGCACGCCACACACTGCTACACACCACACACTGCTGTACACCACACACTGATGCACGCCACACGCTGCTGCATGCCACACATTGCTGCACGCCTCACACTGCTGCACGCTGCATGCCACATACTACTGCACGCCTCACACCGCTGCATGCCACACTCTGCTGTATGCCACACACTGCTGCACTTGGCACACTGCTGCATGCCACACACTGCTGCACGCCTCACACAGCTGCAGGCCTCACACTGCTGCATGCCTCACACTGCTGCACACCTCACACTGCTGCACAACTCACACTGCTGCACGCCTCACACTGCTGCATGCCTCACACTGCTGCACGCCTAACACTGCTGCATGCCACACTGCTGCACACCTCACACTGCTGCACATCTCACACTGCTGCACGCCTCACACTACTGCATGCCTCACACTGCTGCACGCCTCACACTGCTGCACGCCTTAAGCTGCTGCACGCCTCACACTGCTGCATGCCTCACACTGCTGCACTCCTCACACTGCTGCACTCCTCACACTGCTGCACGCCACACACTGCTGCACGCCTCACACTGCTGCACACCTCACACTGCTGCACGCCACACGCTGCTGCATGCCACACATCGCTGTACGCCTCACAGTGCTGCACGCTGAATGCCACACACTGCTGCATGTCACACTCTGCTGTATGCCACACATTGCTGCACTTTGCACACTGCTGCACACCTCACACTGCTGCACGCTGCTTGCCTCACACCGCTGCATGCCGCACTCTGCTGTACACCACACACTGCTGCACTTTGCACACTGCTGCACGCCACACACTGCTGCATGCCTCACACTGCTGCCCACCACACGCTGCTGCATGCCACACATCGCTGCACGCCTCACACTGCTGCACGCTGCATGCCTCACACCACTGCATGCCACACTCTGCTGTAGCCACACACTGCTGCACTTTGCACACTGCTGCACGCCACACACTGCTGCACGCCACACACTGCTGCATGCCTCACACTGCTGCACGCTTCACACTGCTGCATGCCTCACACTGCTGCACGCCTCACACTGCTGCACACCTCACACTGCTGCACGCCTCACACTGCTGCACATCTCACACTGCTACATGCCTCACACGGCTGCACGCCTAACACGGCTGCATGCCACACACTGCTGCACGCCTCACACTGCTGCGTGCTGCAGGCCACACACTGCTGCAGGTCACACACTGCTGCACGCCACACACTGCTGCACGCCACACACTGCTGCATGCCTCACACTGCTGCACGCTTCACACTGCTGCATGCCTCACACTGCTGCACGCCTCACACTGCTGCACACCTCACACTGCTGCACGCCTCACACTGCTGCACATCTCACACTGCTACATGCCTCACACGGCTGCACGCCTAACACGGCTGCATGCCACACACTGCTGCACGCCTCACACTGCTGCGTGCTGCAGGCCACACACTGCTGCAGGTCACACACTGCTGCACGCCTCACACAGCTGCATGCCACACACTGCTGCACGCCACACACTGCTGCACGTTGCACACTGCTGCACGCCACACACTGCTGCACGTTGCACACTGCTGCACGCCACACACTGCTGCACGCTACACAATGCTGCATGCCTAACACTGCTGCATGCCACACTGCTGCATGCCTCACACTACTGCACGCCTCACACTGCTGCACACCTCACACTGCTGCATGCCTTCAGCTGCTGCACGCCGTACACTGCTGCACTCCTCACACTGCTGCACGCCTCACACTGCTGCACTCCTCACACTGCTGCACGCTACACACTGCTGCACGTCTCACACTGCTGCACGCCTCACACTGCTGCACGCCTCACACTGCTGCACGCCTCACACTGCTGCACACCTCACACTGCTGCATGCCTCACACTGCTGCACACCTCACACTGCTGCATGCCTCACACTGCTGCATGCCTCACACAGCTGCATGCCACACACTGCTGCACGCCTCACACTGCTCCATGCCACACACTGCTGCACGCCACACACTGCTGCACGCCACACACTGATGCACGCCACACACTGCTGTACGCCACACACTGCTGCACATCACACGCTGCTGCATGCCACACATTGCTGCACGCATCACACTGCTGCACGCTGCATGCCACACACTGCTGCACACCTCACACTGCTGCATGCCACACTCTGCTGTACGCCACACACTGCTGCACTTTGCATACTGCTGCATGCCACACACTGCTGCATGCCACACACTGCCTCACACTGCTGCATGCCTCACACAGCTGCATGCCACACACTGCTGCACGCCTCACACTGCTCCATGCCACACACTGCTGCACGCCACACACTGCTGCACGCCACACACTGATGCACGCCACACACTGCTGTACGCCACACACTGCTGCACATCACACGTTGCTGCATGCCACACATTGCTTCACATTTCACACTGCTGCATGCCTCACACTACTGCATGCCTCACACTGCTGCACGCCTCACACTGCTGCATGCCTTAAGCTGCTGCACGCCTTACACTGCTGCATGACTCACACTGCTGCACGCCTCACACTGCTGCACTCCTCACACTGCTGCATGCCACACACCGCTGCACGCCTCACACTGCTGCATGCCTCACACTGCTGCACGCCTCACACTGCTGCACACCTCACACTGCTGCACGCCTCACACTACTGCACGCCTCACATGGCTGAATGCCACACACTGCTGCACGCCTCACACTGCTGCGTGCTGCAGGCCACACACTGCTGCAGGTCACACACTGCTGCACGCTGCACACTGCTGCACGCCTCACACAGCTGCATGCCACACACTGCTGCACGCCACACACTGCTGCAAGCCACACACTGCTGTACGCCACACACTGCTGCATGGCACACATTGCTGCACGCCTCACACTGCTGCACGCTGCATGCCACACACTGCTGCACACCTCACACCGCTGCATGCCACACTCTGCTGTACGCCACACACTGCTGCACGTTGCACACTGCGGCACGCCACACACTGCTGCACACTACATAATGCTGCATGCCTAACACTGCTGCATGCCACACTGCTGCACGCCTCACACTACTGCACGCCTCACACTGCTGCACACCTCACACTGCTGCACGCCTTAAGCTGCTGCATGCTGTACACTGCTGCACTCCTCACACTGCTGCACGCCTCACACTGCTGCACTCCTCACACTGCTGCACGCTACACACTGCTGCACGTCTTGCACTGCTGCATGCCTCACACTGCTGCACGCCTCACACTGCTGCACACCTCACACTGCTGCACGCTTCACACTGCTGCACACCTCACACTGCTGCATGCCTCACACTGCTGCACGCCTCACACAGCTGCATGCCACACACTGCTGCACGCCTCACACTGCTCAATGCCACACACTGCTGCACGCCACACACTGCTGCACGCCACACACTGATACACGCCACACACTGCTGCACATCACACGCTGCTGCATGCCAAACATTGCTGCACGCCTCACACTGCTGCACGCTGCATGCCACACACTGCTGCACACCTCACACCGCTGCATGCCACACTCTGCTGTACGCCACACACTGCTGCACTTTGCATACTGCTGCATGCCACACACTGCTGCATGCCACACACTGCTGCACGCCTCACACTGCTGCACACCTCACACTGCTGCACGCCGCACACTGCTGCACACCTCACACTGCTGCACACCTCACACTGCTTAACGCCTCACACTGCTGCGCACCTCACACTGCTGCATGCCTCACACTGCTGCACGCCTAACACTGCTGCATGCCACACTGCTGCATGCCACACTGCTGCATACCTCACACTGCTTCACATTTCACACTGCTGCACGCCTCACACTACTGCATGCCTCACACTGCTGCATGCCACACACTGCTGCACGCCTCACACTGCTGCATGCCTCACACTGCTGCACGCCTCACACTGCTGCACACCTCACACTGCTGCACACCTCACACTACTGCACGCCTCACACTGCTGCACACCTCACACTGCTGCATGCCTTAAGCTGCTGCACGTCTCACACTGCTGCACGCCTCACACTGTTACACTCCTCACACTGCTGCACGATGCACACTGCTGCATTACTCACACTGCTTCACGCCTCACACTGCTGCATTACTCTCACTGCTGCATGCTGCACACTGCTGCATGTTGCACACTGCTGCACGGCACATTGCTGCACACCTCACACTGCTGCACACCTCAGATTACTGCACGCCACACACTGCTGCACACCACACACTGTTGCATGCCGCACAATGCTGCATGCCTCCCACTGCTGCATGCTGCACACTGCTGCATTACTCACACTGCTGCATGCTGCACACTGCTGCATGACTCACACTGCTGCACAGCACACTACTGCACACCTCACACTGCTGCACACCTCACATTGCTGCACGCCACACGCTGCACACCCCACACTGCTGTATGCCGCACACTGCTGCATGCCTCCCATTGCTGCATGCTGCACACTGCTGCATTACTCACACTGCTACATGCTGCACACTGCCGCATGACTCACACTGCTGCATGCCTCACACTGCTGTACGCCTCACGCTGCTGCACGCCTCACACTGCTGCATGCCTCACACTTCTGGACGCATCACATTGCTGCACGCTGTACACTGCTGCATTACTCACACTGCTACATGCTGCACACTGCTGCATGCCACACACTGCTGCACGCCACACACTGCTGCACAACACACACTTCTGTACACCTCACACTGCTGCATGCCTCACACTGCTGCACACCTCACACTGCTGCATGCCTCACAGTGCTGCAGGCCTCACACTGCTGCACGCCACACTGCTGCATGCCACCCACTGCTGCACGCCACATACTGATGCATGCCACACACTGCTGAATGCCTCACACTGCTGCACGCCTCACACTGCTGCACTCCTCACACTGCTGCACGCTGCACACTGCTGCATTACTCACACTGCTGCACGCTGCACACTGCTGCACACCTCACACTGCTGCACTCCTCACACTGCTGCATTACTCATACTGATGCATGCTGCACACTGCTGCATGCTGCACACTGCTGCACGGCACACTGCTGCACGCCTCACACTGCTGCACACCTCACATTGCTGCAGGCTGCACACTGCTGCATTACTCACACTGCTGTATGCTGCAAACTGCCGCATGACTCACAGTGCTGCATGCCTCACACTGCTGTGTGCCTCACACTGCTGCACGCCTCACACTGCTGCACACCTCACACTGCTGCATGCCTCACAGTGCTGCAGGCCTCACACTGCTGCACGCCACACTGCTGCATGCCACCCACTGCTGCACGCCACATACTGATGCACGCCACACACTGCTGAATGCCTCACACTGCTGCACGCCTCACACTGCTGCACTCCTCACACTGCTGCACGCTGTACACTGCTGCATTACTCACACTGCTGCACGCTGCACACTGCTGCACACCTCACACTGCTGCACTCCTCACACTGCTGCATTACTCATACTGATGCATGCTGCACACTGCTGCATGCTGCATACTGCTGCACGGCACACTGCTGCACGCCTCACACTGCTGCACACCTCACATTGCTGCAGGCTGCACACTGCTGCATTACTCTCACTGCTGCATGCTGCACACTGCTGCATGTTGCACACTGCTGCACGGCACATTGCTGCACACCTCACACTGCTGCACACCTCAGATTACTGCACGCCACACACTGCTGCACACCACACACTGTTGCATGCCGCACAATGCTGCATGCCTCCCACTGCTGCATGCTGCACACTGCTGCATTACTCACACTGCTGCATGCTGCACACTGCTGCATGACTCACACTGCTGCACAGCACACTGCTGCACACCTCACACTGCTGCACACCTCACATTGCTGCACGCCACACACTGCTGCACACCCCACACGGCTACATGCTGCACACTGCCGCATGACTCACACTGCTGCATGCCTCACACTGCTGTACGCCTCACGTTGCTGCACGCCTCACACTGCTGCATGCCTCACACTTCTGGACGCATCACATTGCTGCACACTGTACACTGCTGCATTACTCACACTGCTACATGCTGCACACTGCTGCATGCCACACACTGCTGCACGCCACACACTGCTGCACAACACACACTTCTGTACACCTCACACTGCTGCATGCCTCACACTGCTGCACACCTCACACTGCTGCATGCCTCACAGTGCTGCAGGCCTCACACTGCTGCACGCCACACTGCTGCATGCCACCCACTGCTGCACGCCACATACTGATGCACGCCACACACTGCTGAATGCCTCACACTGCTGCACGCCTCACACTGCTGCACTCCTCACACTGCTGCACGCTGCACACTGCTGCATTACTCACACTGCTGCACGCTGCACACTGCTGCACACCTCACACTGCTGCACTCCTCACACTGCTGCATTACTCATACTGATGCATGCTGCACACTGCTGCATGCTGCACACTGCTGCACGGCACACTGCTGCACGCCTCACACTGCTGCACACCTCACATTGCTGCAGGCTGCACACTGCTGCATTACTCACACTGCTGTATGCTGCAAACTGCCGCATGACTCACAGTGCTGCATGCCTCACACTGCTGTATGCCTCACACTGCTGCACGCCTCACACTGCTGCATGCCTCACACTGCTGGACGCATCACACTGCTGCATGCTGTACACTGCCGCATTACTCACACTGCTGCATGCTGCACACTGCTATATGCCACACGCTGCTACACGCCTCACACTGCTGCAGGCCTCACACTGCTGCAGGCCTCACACTGCTGCACGCCACACTGCTGCACGCCACCCACTGCTGCATGCCACACACTGCTGCATGCCACACACTGCAACACGCCTCACACTGCTGCACGCCTCACACTGCTGCACGCCTCACTCTGCTGCATGCTGCACACTGCTGCTTTACTCACACTGCTGCATGCTGCACACTACTGCATGACTGATACTGCTGCATGCCTCACACTGCTGCACGCCTCTCAATGCTGCACACTGCTGCATTACTCACACTGCTACACTCCACACTCTGCTGCACGCCACACACTGCTGCACGCCACACACTGCTGCACGGCTCACACTGCTGCACGCCTCTCACTGCTGCACGCCTCACACTGCTGTACATCTCACAACACCAGCACATCACTCAGGGACACCACCATATCACTCTAGGACACCTCCACATCACTATAGGACACCAACACATCGCTCTGGGACACCACCACATCGCTCTGGGACACCATCACATCACTCTGGGACACCACAATATCACTCTGGGACAACACCACATCACTCAGGAACACCACCACATCACTCTGGGACACCACCACATCACTCAGGGACACCACCTCATCACTCTGGGACACCGCCACATCACTCTGAGACACCACCACATCACTCTGGGACACCACCACATCACTCAGGGACACCACCACATCACTCTCAGACACCACCACATCACTCAGAAACACCACCACATCACTAGGGTACACCACCACATCACTCAGGAACACCACCACATCACTCGGGGACATCACCACATCACTCAGGGACACCACCACATCACTCAGGGACACCACCACATCACTCAGGGACACCACATCATCACTCAGGGACACCACCACATCACTAGGGTACACCACCACATCACTCAGGAACACCACCACATCACTCGGGGACACCACCACATCACTCAGGGACACCACCACATCACTCAGGGACACTACCACATCACTCAGGGACACCACCTCATCACTCAGGGACACCACTACATCACTCTGGGACACCACCACATCACTCTGGGACACCACCACATCACTCAGGGACACCACCACATCACTCTCAGACATCACCACATCACTCAGAAACACCACCACATCACTAGGGTACACCACCACATCACTCAGGAACACCACCACATCACTCAGGGACACCACCACATCACTCAGGGACACCACCACATCACTCAGGGACACCACCACATCACTCAGGGACACCACCTCATCACTCAGGGACACCACCACATCACTAGGGTACACCACCACATCACTCAGGAACACCACCACATCACTAGGGTACACCACCACATCACTCAGAAACACCACCACATCACTCAGGGACACCACTAAATCACTCTGGGACACTACCTCACCACTCAGGGACACCACTACATCACTCTGGGACACCACCCCATCACTCAGGGACACTACCACATCATTCTGGGACACCACCACATCACTCTGGGACACCACCACATCACTCTAATACATCACCACATCAGTTAGCCCAACCACATCATCACTCAGCACCACAATAGCATCAGTCAGTACTTAAACAGCACTGTCCTTGCTTGCTACCAACACGCATTGCCATAGCCAATAGGACTCACATTAAGAAAGTGTAAGCTATTGGCTTTGTGAATAACAATGCTTTTAATTTATACATTTTCCAAGCCAACACATGTTAAAACAAATCGTCATTTACAATACTAATAGCTCACATGGTCCTAATGTGAGACCTATTGCATTGCAAATGGGCTGTATCTGACCACATATTAGTTTGTATCAAGCCTTCCTTAGAAGTTGTATGGACACGTTGATATCTATTGATGTTACTGCTACCTGCTACAGAGATCCCACAGGGTGGCATCTCTGCGGCTCAAGGAAGCCGGCAGTAAAACTATATGCAGGGGCTGCTCTAACCATTGAAAAAGCCACGAGCCAGAGCGAGACACTCCTCAGGAGAGCTGCCTGTGACACTCCATCTGCTTTGACACAGCTTTAAACCATAGCTGTAGCCGGTAGCCCTCAAACATATCTGAAGCCACAAGACATGTCGATCAAGAGTCAGACTGTGAATAAAGATAGCTGGCAAAGAGCTCAACTTTGAGACACACTCCCAGGTGCTGGAATGGCAGAAGTTTGCTGAGTCAAGAACTCTGGCCAGTGTTGACACCTTTCCAAGAGAAGGTCACTTGTTGTTTCAAGAGTCTGCAAATACCCGTAAGTGACACTGAATGGAACTAAAAATACAATTAATTTGTAACATGACATTTCATGGATTAGCTCTAATAAACAATTAAAAGTGCAAAAAAGAGCAATGCAATGGGGGTGTGAGACGTTTTATGATAAATTATTTTATTTTACATCTTCAGGGCATAACATATTTTTATATCAGTTTCTTAACCTTCCATTTCAAAGGTTTTGAAGCAGTTTCATGATATTTTATGCCTTTTCGTTGGTCAAAATGTATTAATTTCCATCTGTTTTTGCAGTTTCTATGCGTGCTGCATTATGCAGCACAACTAGAAAGAGCAAATCGCCATTAGTGATTGTTCATGTGCAGGGAGGTTTCCCTTCCTGCACAAAAACAATGATTTTAAAATGACGAGTTGCAACTTTTATGTGTGCTGCACAAAGACGCACACATAGAAGTTACAAATCACCATTATTTGATTGGTTAGTGCCATTCCATTTCTGGTTCTGTGCAGCAGTTTTCAGATCTTCCTAGTGTTTCTTGTTGCTCACATGGCTGCAAGTTCTGATATTTATATATGTTTCCCTCATCTTCATTGTATGATTTTGCTCACGAGAAAGTGTCACTTACAGTCGTTGAATGTCACTCATAATTGCACTGAAATTATGAATATGTCACACATAAACAATCTGAAACCTTGACAGCTATTTGTGAAACAACACAGAATTGGCAGTTCCATTGAATCATTCCACATACATTTTCGACCTGCTCTGAGCAGGGTGCAAATTTAGGCATTGATCTGTGTGTGGGTTGTGGGTGAAACTGGGGGCTGGAAGAAGTAGGGGATGGAAGGGGAAAATATTTTCTGGCAAAGAGATGCATTTCATGCTCATCATCAGTTAAGAAACAGGAATGAAACTGTTGTTGCAGCCAAAGTCTCATGCGATTCTTCGAGCTGGTTAAACCAGCTGAAATAATAAAGTCATGTCATGGCATACCTCGAAAAAACAGGTTTGGAAATACCAATTTAATTGGAATTAGGATTAGCAGAATTCCTGGCTCAGAATGAAGCCCAATATAGGAACTGAGGAATTTGCAAATCTGTCTTTATTAACCTGTGCAAAGCTGATATAGGATAGGAGCAACATAAACCTGCAGACCCTGATGTCCATTCCCACCAGTTCTGTTTATTCTGTTACTTCTTTTTCCAACGGCACATTTGTAGTTTAGTCACTGTGGGCCTTATTCACAGAATGAATTTAAGACTCAATCCTAAACTTACTACTATTTTGGTATTCGCAGAATGCACTTACTACTTTTGGCATTCACAGAATGAACTTAAGACTCAATCCTAAACTTACTACTATTTTGGTATTCACAGAATGCACTTACTACTTTTGGCATTCACAGAATGAACTTAAGACTCAATCTTAAATTTACTACTATTTTGGTATTCACAGAATGCACTTACTACTTTTGGTATTCACAGAAGTTAGGATTTTGTCTTAAGTTTGTCTTAAGACAAACTTAAGGCAGACTTAAGTTAGGATTTTGTCTTAAGTCTGTCTTAAGTCTGTCTTAAGTTTGTCTTAAGTCTGTCTTAAGTGTGTCTTAAGTCTGTCTTAAGTTTGTCTTAAGACAAACTTAAGGCAAAATCCTAACTTCTGTGAATACCAAAAGTAGTAAGTGCATTCTGTGAATACCAAAATAGTAGTACGTTTAGGATTGAGTCTTAAGTTCATTCTGTGAATCGGGCCCCATGTGTACAAATGAGGCAACACTTGGTATATTAGAAGTGCTGAACATTGCTTTAAAAATCAATCAGGCACCGTAACAATCACATGAAATATTTATATTTTAGATCGAATGCTGTCTTTGAAACTCTGTATTTGGAAAAACTTACAAAAAAGTATGAAAAAAAGAAAATGTTCAATTCATGACTTAATAAAGTGCTCCTGTGAGAAGGTGGTTTAAACACCATATTGTGCACTATCTTGCAGTACTCTTTGCTATAGTATTTGATAGTCATGAGCAACATACAAACAGTGAATTTTGAAATGTATGTAAAATATGAACATTCCTATTTAATGCTGCAAATAGAACTTGCTGCAGCAAGTTAAATGGGGGTTTGCCTAATCTCAACGGTCCCAAAATCCCCACAACATTGGACCAGGGGTTCATGACATGGCTCCATGGTATCCTATGCTCAGAGAGCCAAGAATGAAGGGACCTGTTTGTGAGGCTATTTGCATCGAGTGACGTAAACCTTAAGACAGATTTTTGAAGCCAGGCAAAGCTACTTTGCTTAGTTCTGAGTGGTTCTAAAAATCTGGAATGATGCCACGCAGTATAATAGCTGATTTGCATTACTCAGCGCTTTGTAGGCATTCTACGGGGACTGTGGGGGTGTTCCCATGGAACTTGTAAACTTGGGGATGCTCCAAAATCTTCCCAGGTGAGGCGTATTGAGGATAAATATTTATTTATACTTGTTTTTGCCTCTTTCTATGTGTGTTGCATTCTGCAGAAATTATAGGACGTGAAAACCTCCTCAGGAGATTGTTTCTGTGCCCCTTCCTGCCAAAACAATCCTCCTTACAATGCAGGCACCATGGTGCAAGGGTACCTATGTGGGTGCTAGGCAGACAAAAGGGTGCTAGCGCAAGAATGCACCAAATTTCCTTTAATACTGCACATTGATGCCCTTTCCCTGTCATGCAGTGAAGTGCAGCAAGGTAACATGGCCATAAAGAATGCCCTAAGTTTGTGGATATTCAAATTTATGTAGATATGCATCCTAATTGACCTGGTGTCATGAGGCTAAGCCCTCCATCCTTGCGTTGTCTTCCTATCAAGAATACATAAGAAAGAATACCTTCTGTGCATTTTCAGGCAACAGTACTGTTGCTGCCACAGCAGTACAATGTTTGTTCCGGTTCACAAAGACCTTGGTGCAAATGTTGGAAAAGTACTGTTGTAGTGCCATGAATCTACGGCAAGGGTACATTTCCAGGAACACCAGTCCTCCTCCATACTTACATATGTGCATTTTCCAGTGACCTGAATTGCTGCATGAGTAAGAGTTTCAGGAATATGTATTTGAACATGAATAACTTTTTTCTGCAGGAGTAATATTTTCACTGTGGAAAAAACCTTTCAACTACACCCTCGGTAAAAGATTCTGGTTTGTAGACATGTTTTACTCCTTATTTACTCACTCACTCTACCTTATTTGAGAATCTTTTTAGGTCTGCAAAAGGGGTATTAAACTCAATAGGAACTGTCTTTGAAAACCCACAAGTTCAACATTAGTGATGTGTACAACATTCCCAATGGTCACACTTACATTTCCCCTTTACTATCAACCATGTTCGAATGCCAAAACTAACGTAAAGGGTTGTATGGCAGTGGCTAAACCATGCATGCCTCTACAACTCTGCCTGAACAATGAATGCATCTGAACTACGCATTACTTTACCATGCATGCCTTTACCACGCAATTTCATGGTAAATGCATTGCTGGTAAAGGGATATGTGTGGTAAAGAAAATACCCCCGCCCCCGCATTCACTACCCACACTCTCCCAAAACCCGATTTCCCACTTTCGTACATGCAAGTGAGGCACAGAAACTCCTTTGTTTGGGCCTTTAGAGCATGCATTATATTTCAACAGGTATTTTTAGAATGAAAAACATTCTAGCTGTCAACAGTCTGCTTTTGCCAGGAAGTTTCTGTCTCCTTAAAGATGTTCTCCAGGGCCTGTTTGATGGAAAGACAAAAGCAGTGCTTGTTCCACATCCCTACACATATGTAGACATAAGGGTTGGTGCTGCAATATATAGAAGTACAGATGAATATCACATTTGAAAATTTCACTAAAAACATCTCTGATGGCAGAACCCTAAAGTATAACAAAAGATCCAGCACTCTTGCCGGCACCACTGACAGGAGGAAGATGAGGATAGTGACCATAATGACAATATAATGTCTAAGCGGATGGCATTCCTTGGAGGTCTTCCGTATCTTGATGATCAGGGTCATGCTTGACAAGACCATGAGCAGGACCACCAAGAGGTACAAGGTTGAGGTGAACAGGTAGACACCGGTGCATGACTCAGACCCTGGATCAGAGTACTGAACCTCAAGCTTGCAAACAAAGCCTTCCTGCACCATCACCACACAGGATAGGGCCCAGAATAGAAGACATACAATGACAGCCTGCTTCATGAGTTGTCGACGTTGGTACCACACTGGGAGTAGGACTGACAGGCACCGCTCCACGCTGATGGCCGTCAAGACAAAACTGCTGATGTTGAAACCAATGTTGTAGATCACCCCAGCAACAATCAATGCATTTACACTGTTTGCTCTTGATGCCTCCTTGTTACTCCAGATGCAAATTGATACCACCAGTATGATGGTGCAACCAAAGAGGAAGACGGCATCTCCCATCGCGAGGTTGATAACATAGACAATGAAGTTATTTTTTTTCATCCTGAAGAAGAGGAACCACAAGATGATGCCGTTTCCGACCAGTCCGATGAGACAGATGACCAAAGTCACGATGTGCAGTATTTGTGCGAAATAGAATCTCTTCAAGTCTTCATCTTCATTGGCCAGTTCTGTACTGTTTCCTCCTGGTTCAAATGCAGTCAAGAGAGAAATTTTGCTAAAGATTGCCATGTTCTTTGTTTCGAGTCCTATAAAAAAAATGAATATATTGGAGTGAATCATCTTCCAAGTAAACCAGTCCCAGGTGAACACACTACTATACCAAAACAAACCTAAACAATACTTTATGTAGAACATGATGCATCAGGATGCCCCAATCAGTAATTGTGCACTTTATGAAACTGTTGAACAATTATTTAATTTGGTATTAAAAAAGCATGAGAAAAAGTTGTGAAAATAATCATTAGTTTTTCCAAATGACCAACTTAATCAAATACATTGCAAATGAAATATCTCAATATTACAGCAGCCAAGTTAGTTTTACCTTTACAGCTATGGCTATTGTAACACTTTTTGCAAACACTATCCACCTCAGCTCATCATCTGCACCTTCCCTTACTATCCCGCCAACCACAACATCTCTTCCAAGACAGTCCCCGTTAATCCCAACATATAAATCTGCAATTTCATTGACAATCTCAAACGCTAACATACTAATATGCAGCTACCCTGACCACACAGACGACAACAACCTAGCAATATGCACCTGGCCTGATTAAACAAACCACAATATGCACAATATTCACATACCTTGACTATTAATAATCACCCCAATATATTGATCTACATCTTCCCTGACAAGTCCAATCACACAGATTCATTGATCTGACAATACGAAGCATCCCAACATATTCATCTTGAACTTCACACTCAAGCACCTTAAACATCCATCTGCACCTTCACCTACTATTCCAAAAATGAACAAAAGAATCTCCCTGCATCTTACATTGCAATCCCAAACATTTCAGTACATCTATGGAACACCTTCTCTTACAAACCCAAACACTGACCCATGCATCCACACTTTTCCTTATATCAAGTAACCAACATTATGACTCTACATTTCATTGCACCACAAACCCTGAACACATCTCGGTCTTCAAACGCAAGAAACACGGAGGTCTGAGATTCTTTTTTCTTGCCCCTTCCCATGGAATTCACTCCCCCTAGGCATAAGACTTGCTTCCCCCTACACTCGTTTCATGTCCCTTCTTAAAACTCACTTGTTTTGTAATGCCTACTACTAGCGCCTTTCGCCCGGCGGACTGTCTAATCCCTCTGTGCTCGAGCGCCAAGAAACCGCTAGGTGTTAGTTGCGCTTTAAAAATACTTTTTACATTACATTTTTACATTACAATACATTACATTACATTACATCTACTTGACCTTTTCTTGAATCCTCAAGTGAAACAAAAAGATAACTTCATCTCCTGTTTAAACACCCACCACCAACAACATCTGTCCTCACCTGGAAGAGGGAGTTTAAAGAAGACTGTGAGGAGAGAGAGAATCTGAAGATTGAAAAGAGATGGAAGAATTGGAGAAAGAAATAACTTGTCAATAGTGATGAGGATCCATGAGAGGGCTTTAAAGTGAGGCTAATACTTTACCTGTGCTTGACTGGCTCAGCTGCGCCTCTGATGACACCGGCTCCCTTAGCAGCCGACTGAACGCTAAGATGTGAGGCTCACTTCAGACCAGTGAGGAATGTTTCTGAGGCTCTCATTGTCTTTCAATGTCTCTCCTGCCAAGTGACAGTCTAAGACTGGTGCGTTTTTAAACAGGCAATTGTGTACCAGAGAGTAAACGCACAGTGCCAACCTGAAAGTTGGAATCCACCCAGCTCTTGCGTGGCATCGCAGGTTCAAGCTTCCTCCCTGCAGGAGCGTCTGTTGGGCAATACTGGCAAAGATGCAGGCCAGCGACGTGGGGCGTGCCTGCAACCAATTACAAAGCTATTTTTAAATCCGGGTACTTCTACCTTTGGTTGTATTTGGTGTATGTGCTCCAACGGAGTGGACAGAAAAAGGGTTTTTTTCAGTTAACATATGAACTATTTTCTGGTAATATACAATGTCAATTACACGTGCTTGATCAAATGCATTACATTTCTGAAATGTGCAGGTTAAACTGAGGACTGGTTCATGAAGATGGTTGTGGCGAAGGAATAAAGTGCCTGGCAATTACCAGATGCAATAAAGTCTGCACCTTACTTTAAGTGTTGGTAGGTTAAAGCTACTGGAATGTACCGTAAAGTGTGGATATTAGTTTGTTCAGCACCAAATTCTTCCTGGTGATCTGAAAGAGTCAGAATCGGTGATAGTAGTGAAGGAAGAAGAAACACATCACTTTCTTTTTCCAATGCTATAGCTAGTACCAAAGTACGGATTGTCCTAAACCAGTAACTTATAGGGCCCGATACCATGCACATTTTTAGTAGACCCACTCACGATTCAAATGTTTCTAAGTTGGGGTAATCACATGTACATTCATACGACGTGGAAAGACTGAGAATGCCACTATCATAGATTAACATTAGAAACCAGTGATTTTAACCCTCTAAACAGATTAGTGTGACTGAGGCACAAGAAGCATCAAGCACTCACCGAGATCCCCTGATGTGCCAGGTGACAAAGGCAATATTGCTTCATTGGTTCAATTGCAACCATTATAGTAATTATAAGTGATGTGATGCCTATTGAACACAGTAATTACTAGATACGAGGGAATTTGCACGCACCATTACATTTTGGAAGGTTAAGCATGCCACAATTTAAAGATACATGCACATTTTGAAATAGTAAGCACCAGCATCTCCCTATTAGTTCCTAAAAAAGTCCGAATAGGTGATAATCGTTGCACCTGATACATTCCAAAACCTTAGTGTTGAAATGTATCAGTAGTTTTTGGTTTTCACTTAAAACAGAATTATAAGAGATAAAATAACACCGAAGGGAATATTTGCTTTTCAGTAGAAACTGGAAAACATGGGTTTTTGCTGCACTTTTCCTGATTTAATGCTCTTTGGTGTGAAAGTAGTACAGGTGGAGCCCCTTTCTCTAATCACTTTTTTGGTGTTTAATTTAGGACATTATTATTAGAATGATTAAGTACATGGACTATATCCCCTCGAGGACATTGTGGAACGAGCAACAACACTCTTTGAGAGCCATTTATTGTCACGTTTCTGGGGTATGTAGCCCTTTCTTGCGGCATAAATAGCAACAGGATATACCTATAGTACACATTTACTATTGGCCCACAATGGTGTTATTTCTATTTATTCTAGCAGAATTTGTAAAATTTCTGGTCAAGTCTGTGGTGTTATGGTCATGAAGAATTGATATCTAGAGGAAGGTTTTCCCCGCAAGACAGCCCATATTCTTAGATCACAATGGGTGCTCTTTCCAGAAGTATCCTCATAGTCTGGTGAATGGGTTGTCAGAAATTGTATATGATGAGTGCGAGCATGTATGCTCTGGAGATAACAATTTGGCCATAAGCTCTTTTTATAGCAGAGTTACTAATGAAAGATATGGTCCTAAAAGATTTCATTGATACTATGATACAACATGAGCGCATTTCTATGCACTGCTGTTAACTATTTGATCAGAGCTATTTATATAGCCTGGAGATGAATGAGAGATACGCTCCTTAGATGAATGAGTGTGTATGACCATAGATATTTTTTGAAAATTTCCTTTCTTGATGAATGAACAATAGTTTAATATGGATGTTTTTCTTAAGGTTGATCAATTAAAATGTTTTGCTAAAAATAAATAAAAAATGTTCTAACAGTACATAAAATTGAACAAATGTGAAATGTGTTTCTTTTTTTATATATATATTTTTTTCATATAGATTTAAAGTGCTGGGATACTTTTAATTTAAAGCCTGATGAAGGTGGTTGGACCTGCTGATACCACCGAAACGTGTCGCTTCTTGGTCTTCTTTAAAAATAATTTTGCATATACCGTATGGTATTCTTTCAGACATAATAAAAAAATAATATTATCACAATGTTGAATTGATCATCATTGTGTGTTTCGGAATTATAAAATTCACTTGCACTTTATTTTATATTTTTCTCTAAATTTTGAAAAAATTCTGATGAAATTGTGGTTTTTATATCAGACTGGATAAACTCTTTTTAAATTACTTTTTAACAATTGTATTGACTTAATGAATAAACAGTCTTATATCGGGCTTTTTGGCTACTGTTATACACTCAAGGTGATTAATTTTGAATGTGGTGAGTGAATAGTTTGGTATACTATTGTTTCCCAAAGGGAATTTATTTCAGAGCTAGTGCCCCTTTCTCTAAGCCTTTTTCTGCACACTCAGGTCAAAGGGTGTCAGTGAAGGCTAAACTGCACCACCACGATGCCATATGTCTTCTCTGGTTGGAGGACGAAGCATTGCTTTCTGAATGTTCAGGTATCAGGATTGTACAATAGTTTCATCATCTAACATTGTTACTTGTCAGTAGGCACTGCATCCTATCGCAACATATTACTACAGATTGACATAGTCTTTGATCAGTAACAGATGTGCAGTGCTACAAATGCTGGGGAGCCAAATGCGGAAAAATGTATCAAGGCTTGGGAATAAATCTCCAGTAGGTGGATACTGCTTTGTGCTCAGTTGTGTCAGGATTAAGAAAAGCACTGTGTGAGGATTACATGGGACAACAACCCTCCCTTCATATCGACTATTACCTTCATAAATGGAGAAATGTTGTCATCACATGGGGCAGTTGTGAACCTCGAGGTAGTGAAAATGAATACTTCTAAGGTATGTGTTATATTCTATACCAAAATGCCTCCTACTGCATGACTTATAAAATCCTATAGGAAAAACTGAGCACAGTTTAGTCCACCTGCTCCCTGCAGAGCCACAAAAAGTGTTAGCCTCACACTCGAAGAACATTTTGTGGGGTCCATCAACTCCAAACCTTCAGGTTCAGAGTTTGTCACACCATGTTGGCCTATATACAACTGTTCTCAATGACAACAATTTGTAACTTTTTTCTTTTCATTGTGTACCAAAGTAGTTTCAAAGGTTCTACTTAATGATACACTCTGATGCTGGAATTTTCACACAACAACTGAGCCAATGAGAATAACAAATCTTGGCATCTGTGACCCTCTACATGGCTTGTATTCTAATATGAAAGTGAATATCAATATTCATTAACTTGGAATAACTGCAATGGTGGGTACTAATATCACACCAGATAGCAGGTATTGTAGGATGCAATAACACCTTCTTAAACTCAACATATTTGTTCAGAATATCCACTGTAACCTCAAATACAAATGCATTGATGTTCCATCAAACCATTTAGAGACTGCACATTTTGCAACACCTGCCCCCCCTCTATTTTATAAGAAAATGATTCAATCATTATATATAGGGCTTTCACTCCCAATTGTTGCTTTCAAGTCCTCATGAAGACTGTTAGTGAAGTTAAAAAATGTCTTATCATCAACAGATACTGGTGCATTATGAAGTAGAACCTGTTTACGATCTCTAGAACATTTGCTACGTGAGGGCTTTCAGATTTGGATTTAAAAAAGCTCTTCCCTTTTACCGTTAAATATCTTTGTAAGACCTGTCATCCTTAGGGTGGTCTCCCCCCAAATGTTTTCCCCACTTACCTCTTCTTTTTGCTGAATCGTTATGCTGGACTTTACCACATCTGCCTAGTGCTAAAGTGCACATACTTCTCCCCTAAACATACTAACATCTGCATATACAGAATTACATATTTAGGTTACTTGTACGCTCCTTGTAAGTGGTTTACCATATACCCATGGCCCATAAATTAAATGCTACTAGTAGGCCTGTAGCACTGATTGTGCCACCCACACAAGTAGCCTTTAAAAACTGCTAAGGCCTGCCACTTCAGGCTCTGTGTGTGCAGTTTACTGAAACTTTGACTTGGCATATAAAACCCAATGCCAAGCCTTAAGCTGCCCTTTAACTACAAAAGTTCATCCCAAAGGTAGCCCTTAGGCAAAGGTGCTATGTAAGTAAAAGGTAGGACATGTACTTAAAAGTTTTAAATTTCCTGCTAGCAAAAGCCCCCTAAAGTTGTTTTTCACTACTGTGAGGCCTACCCCTCCCATAGGATAACATTGGGGATTCCTTATTCCATATCATCAAGGTCTATTAGCAGATTAGTCAAGTTACAAATGTTATTCACTCAGTTACTCATTCATCAATAATCACGAAATTCTGTAAAATTAGTCAGTTCTGTTAAGTAAAAAAGTTTTTTTCCGTTTGGAATACAGGTATATCACACCTTCTAGTATACTTCCGTGCACTCAACTATTTCATACACTCAACAAACTTATATCCAAGATATTGAGTTTTTTGGCCAACACTTAACAAGGAAAACACCACATAAAATAAAATGATGTACATTTATTTATAGTTAAATTTAAAAACATGTTTACAATTACATAGGAATCAATAAAAACACAAAAACACTTAGTTTAAAAAGTGGAGAAAGAAAATTGAGACAGTGCACTTTGTCTTGTAATACGGTCAATTCAAATAATTAATTGGCAACAATGGGTAGGCTTTCTCTTCCTATACTCAATACTTTGTTGACAACTCTGAAATTTAACCCCTCTGCAATGCGTCGACGCGTTTCAGAAGCTTTAGATGATTACGGCTTTCTTCTTCAGGACAATAGCAATGTATCTCCACAGCCAAATAGTGACCTAGTGTATAAATAAAACATTCTTTACTACTTGCGATATTTAATCCTATATACAAATTAATTCGACATTTTATTCCATAAAAGCTAAATTCAAATACATCAGAGCCTATTTATTAAAAGACATGATATACCACATACTTTATAGTGATCTACATTTTCACTTTTTTTCAATGAAAATTCATCAACACTCCTACTTGTATTAACACTGTTTTTTCAAAACATGGTAAGTGTTCCGCCAATGCACTCCTCATCTCACAACCACTCATCTTGCATTCATACATCTGTGACACTCACCGGTGCGATAGCAACTTGGTGAATGGGTTTGAAAGTAAATTTATTGTTCTTGAGGTAAGACGATCTCCCCCGCAACTGTAACGCATAAGTAGATACAGCTCTTTAAAGTGAAACTGTAGATTACTATAAAGTATGTGGTCTATCATGTCTTTTAATGAATAGGCTCTGATGTATTTGAATTTAGCTTTTATGGAATAAAATGTCGAATAATTTGTATAAAGGATTAACTATCGCAAGTAGTAAAGAATGTTTTATTTATGCACTAGGTGACTATTTGGCTGTGGAGATACATTGCTATTGTCCTGAAGAAGGAAGCCGTAATCATCTAAAGCTTCCGAAACGCGTCGACGCATTGCAGAGGGGTTACATTTCAGAGTATTGGGTATAGGAAGGGAAAGCCTCCCCATTGTTGCCAATGAATTATTTGAATTGACCGTATTACAAGACAAAGTCACTGTCTCAATTTTCTTTCTCCACTTTTTAAACTAAGTGTTTTTGTGTTTTTATTGATTCCTATGTAATTGTAAACATGTTTTTAAATTTAACTATAAATAAATGTACATCATTTTATTTTATGTGGTTTTTTCCTTGTTAAGTGTTGGCCCAAAAACTCAATATCTTGGATATAAGTTTGTTGAGTGTATGAAATAGTTGAGTGCATGGAAGTATACTAGAAGGTGTGATATACCTGTATTCCCAATGGAAAAAAACTTTTTTACTTAACAGTATATTGGAGCTCCATTTTCCCTTGGGTCATATAGAGCCCCTCTTTTTTTGTTAAAGAAATTAGTCAGTTCAACAGAATACAGTTGAGTATTTATAGCATAGGTTCTATGAGCAATGCCAGGTGCAAATCAGAGGCAGTTTCAGTTCCTCAATATAACTTCCCAAAGGCTGAAATATAGTGGCATAAGTGTCATGGAGAAAATGCTAAGTTTTAAAGTTGAACCAACTAAAGCATCAAATCCTAGGCAGTCATTTGCTTTCAAGAGTCTAACTCAAGAGTCAGCAATGTGATATCTCAAAAAAGAGAGACCTGCAGCAGAATTGGAGAAAAAGTCTCTCCTCTGTAAAGTCAGGAACAGGTCTGTCTTGTCTGTTCTAAGAACACACAATTAAGCATTTAATTCCACCCAAAACACCTTCCCACCAACTTCACATTCTATGGGGACCAATCAGATGTGTTGTCTTCTTGGAGCAGGTAAACACCCATCATTTCCATTGTAGAGCACAGGCGTACACAGCTGACTGACCTTGGATACATCATCGGTCTGAATGGTCTGGTACATGAGTATCTTTCTCATCCCATCTGTATCTATTATAACAATTTCAATAATAATCAATAGAATAAGCTTCTAACTAAGTCATGTTATCTTTCACCTGAAACAAGAAGAAAAACGTGAAAACATGTAATTTCCCAGTGAAAGACATTTGAGGCCTACTTGTATCTACTCTAAGGTAAGAAAATACATTTGGTTAAAAGTGAATACAATATACAACCACTGTTTATACTTTGGTTGTACAAAGTGTGGCTTCAGTCAGTATGTTACCACATGTTAACATGCACATTAACATATGACTGGTGCAGAATATAAATCATACCATTTATCGCTGTGTCACTCTGTCTCTTTTGAAATTCAAATACCAGTCTTGTTTAGATGCTTTTCTAGGAAATCGGGTAACTGGTTCAGGGAAGTGGGGGGTGATGCCTCCATTGAGGACTCGTGCAGCGATAGTTGACAGGAAGATGTAAGATGTGATGCGAGGTACTGGGCCAGGGATGTGCTGCACAGCGGCAGTTCTGATACGGCTGTGAGGACACCTTTCAAGCGTTCAGGTTGGCACCAGTTGGGGGTAGGACACACAGTAGACAAAACTCAGGTGCTGGGTTCCTGATGGTTGGAGCCTTTCCTGTTCCAGAGTCTCTGGGTCCAAGACGCACATCCAGTCCTTTTCACTCAGGCACCAGGGCAGCAGGGCATTTGAGTAGCATTGCTTCTTGCAGAGCAACACAACAGTTCTTCTAAGTCTTCCACAGGTCTAGAGATACAATAAAGAGTTGGGTGTGAGGGTCCAATATTTATACCTGTTAGAACTGGGGTTTTCTGGTTGGCTAAGGCCTACGCCAAAGCCAAGCAGAAACCACCATTCTAGTCAGGGCAAGGGAGTCACACACCAAGATAACCCCTGCTCCCCTCTTGGTAGCTTGGCACGAGCATACAGGCTTATCCCGGAGGCAATGTGTAAAGCATTTGCGCACGCACACAACAGCAACAACATCCTAGGCACACCACAAAAGGAACTCCACACAAGGTTAGATAAAAATAACTTTTGTATTGTCAAAACACATCATATAGTAATCACAGAATATACATTGTGCCAACTGGCACAGGCAATATTCACAAAAGATTATTTACACCAGGACAGGGCCACATGGGCCACTGTCAGAATCAACACTTAGTAGAAATAGCACTTTTAGAATTTAGAATAAGTATAGCACAAAATAACAATTATAGGCCATAACCAGTAACCACTGGTATAAGGTAGGTACACACTACGCAATACTAATAACCATAGGCCTAGATCACGCATGGACACATAACCTCTCTAGTATAAACTATATTAGGCAAAACACAACCACCTAAGAATAAAATACATTTAGGTCAGAAGAATTACACCTGATGCATAGAAACATTCAGAGGTGTAGGTAAGGCACATGATGCATAAAACACATTCAGAGGTGTCACAGGCATAATGGCATAGCACATTACTCATAACTCACATTTGGGCCTAACCGGTAAAAATACAGTAGGCAATCTCCTCACTAGTCTAAACAGATTAGACCCTGCCTCCTAAGAATACATCATAAAATTAGGGGCGTGACTTACAGAGTGAAAACATCTCACTAGCATAAACCTACATAGGTAAAATAACCTCACAATCACATTGCGCAAAAATCACCTTAGGCAATTACTATCATAAACATAGTAAAATCACATTGCGCAAAAATCACATTAGGGCCTTGCGCTCTACCCACATACCAGCCCCCTGGCCAACTGGCCATCCAACAAGGGGACTCAAGAGCCCTGTGTCCAGAATGTCAGGGCGTGCTGCCAATGCAGCGCCAGTCAGGGGTGCGCCACCGGCGCAAACCTAAACGTTGCAGCTGCCCACTACTTGCTGGGCAGCTGATGACAGTAACAGGGCCTAAACGTTGCAGCTGACACTAAGTGCTGTGCAGCTGTAGAAGGCCTGGCACCTCTGTGCCACTTCCGCCCCACACATGGACTCTATCTCCCTTGGCGCCTAAACGGTGCAGCTGCCCACTAATTGCTGGGCAGCTGGGAAACAACAAAACAGCAACAGGGTCCTCACTGACCCTAGAACAGGACTGCGCCAACTGTTGGAGCCATCTGACTCTGGAATCATTAAGATGTCCCCTAAAGAACTGCGAAGGACAGGACAAACTAGGCCCTGGCACAACCGTGCCCTCTGGGCCCGGATGGAGCTCTCTAAAGTAACAACGCCCCTTCGGGGGTAGCACTGACCCCTGAGGACCCCACTGGGCCCTCTAAGTAAATCCATAACATGTGCACTCCAAACACTGTGGAGCTTAGCACTAAGCCAAATGGCATGGAGGTGCGGGACCCCGCTCTGGGACTCTACTAGTAACATGGCCCCCCAAGGTTGGCTCGAGAACTACGCAGTACACCTGTTGGAGCGGCCCACTAGGCATACGGGGCCGCTCTGACTTTTGTGCCCTTATCAGACATAAACATTTGGCCATACGGAGCTCCCCCCAGCCCTTCCTCACTCACCAGGCTTCTTGTGGGGGGAACTCCTCTTCACGGCGACAGCAGCACCTCTCTCGCAGGGCTTCCCTGGACTCCTGGGAGCACTGCGCTGCCTGACATTTTCACCTGGGCCTTCAGAGTGAAGCTGCAAGGCTCCAGGTCAACCTCTCCTCCGGGGCTCCCTCCAAGCTCATGGGGGCCCCGGGCGGCCATTCCTCGGCCAGCTGCTTCTCTCTCAGGCTGGCGGCGGCGGCAGGTGGGACTTCCTGCTGGATTGCAGGCCCCACCCCCGTCCCGGCAAAAGATGCCTGACCTACGGTTTCTGCGGCGTGAACGCCGCGGCGGTGATTCAACAGGGGCAAAATGGGGGGTGGGCACCCTTGAGAATAAAAATAAAAGTAGAAGCGAGGTGGGCACTCGCTAGATAATTAAATAAACGGGGTGGCACCCATCCATAAAAATATATCACTGCGGGCATAATGCAGGGTGACACCTGCAAGGCAATGACAAGGGTAGGAGCACTTCCCCCGAGGGAAAACCACAGCGCTCTGCCCACACTTGGGAAAATAAAGCGCCTATCTCGCGCTAGGGGCACGAACAGCCCCAAAGGTCCCCGGAGCTGATCTCTACATCAAGAAGGGTGTCACAGGCAGTTCTGCATTCAAAGAAAACAAAAGGTCCTGGGGGCAAAGTGAAGCAAAGGGGACCCCAGGCAAACAGAGATCCTCCAGGCATCCAGGTCCATCAGGTATCCAGGGGCTGTGCAGGGCCCAGGGAGGCAATCCTTCCCCTGGGCCCAAGCAGCAGCACGCCCCTAGCAGGATTCAAGTCAGAAACAAGAACATTTTCTAAGGGGACACAGCCCCTTTTTATTCAGTAAAAACCTTTGTCTTTAGGTGCAGGGTGGGGAAAAAACCAGTCGCAGCTGGTTCTGGAGCACTCTTGATGTGCTCAGCCACCCTTTCTATTCACTAGGCAGGCTAGGGTCATTAGACGCACCACAGGGGGTGGAGCCAGCATTGTGGATGGAAAACCCAGCCTTATTCAGGTCCCAGGTGCACCCCTCCCCTCACATCAGCATGCTAATCTCTCCACTCACCACCGGGCAGAACCATCCAGACTCTTGGAGCCAGGCTCACCAGCCAGCTCCAGCCAATCACATGCCAGCACACTCACTGCACACGCACACCCATGTCTAGAAGTGGCACTTCCACACTAGACACATTCATTCCGCACACATCATTGTGCAGCATTCAATCTCACGAGTCCGCACATACCAAACTCGACCCTGCACTCCCCACACATCAGGAACTACCATGGTCACACATATTCCCCATGCATTTCTATAGGAGGGCAGGTCACTCTCACCACACACACAGAGAGCGCACGCACTTTACACTGGACCACAGTGAAAAAGTGCGCAGAGACCTAAAATCACCAACACCAGGTTACAGAAACAGGCTAGGCAAAAGCAAAAAGTTTTGGGATGAACCTGCCAAAAAGGGCCGGGCCCAACAATATCTAATGCCAGCTTTGAAGTAGGAGAAGGTTCTAGAGGTTTCTAGCCTCAGAGGTGCTTGGAATTTCCTGTCACCCTGTTCTCAGAGGTGCTTGAAACTTCCTGCCCCCCTGCCCCAGCTTGTTTGGAGGCACACCAGACTACTGTCAAACACTTTGTGAGTGTGCTTAGTGGAGTCATTGTGATGAGCAAGCATGAAAGGTGACAGCTTTTCCCCACTATCAAGTCAGAGGAGGCCCTTCCTGCCAACACATATTCTCCCTTTGTCTTACTGACTGGGAGCAATACACAAAGACAAACTGCCACCTTCACCTAGTCAGGTGAGCCAGGATACGGGCTGCGGGCATTAAATGCTTTAGAGAAGAAAAGGCCAACTTTCTAAAAGTGCCATTTTCAAAACTGTGACTTAAAATCCGACTATACCATTAAAGAGGGATTTAAATTACAATTCTGTAATACACCAAACACTACGTGCCTACTTGCTCCCATTTGAAAGTTAGTACTTATTAAATTTGATGGGGTAACCCAATGTCATACTATGGGAGAGGCAGGGTTTGCACTAGTGAAAATGAATTTATGAGTTTTTCACTACAAACAGATTTTAGAATGTTTTACCACCAGGACATGTAAAACTTAAAGGGTACATAATTAACATTTCAAATACACTGCACTCGGCCCTCCAGGCTGTTTATGGAATACCATGGGTGATTTTTATGTATTAAAATGGAAGGTTTCGGCCTGGCAAAAGGTTTATTTTCCCCGACCAAAATGGCAGTTTGGAACTGAACATACAGGCTGCAATGGCAGGCCTGATACATACTTAAAAGGCTACTTAAGTAGGTGCCATCAGTCCTGTTGGCTACTAGGATCATTTAATTTACAGGATCCTAGTAAATGTAGTAGCACTTTACTAGGGACTTACAAGTAAATTAAATGTACCAATTGGGTGTAAGTAATTCAACCATGTGCAAAGCAGAGAGCACAAACATTGCTGGTTACCAGTGGTAAAGTGTGCAGAGTCCTAAAGCCAGTAAAAACGATGTCAGCTAAAACTGGATGAAGGAAGGCACAAGGTTAATGGAAAACTACGCTAAGCGATGTCAGGTCCAAGAGCTATCATATGAAAGGATGCTTGGAAATGAAGGAGTCTTGGAAGCAAGTGTAAATGTGGTGCAGCAGAACTTTTATCCTTTTCCTGACAACTACTCTCCTCTTCATCAGAATCAGGGTGCCCTTCTTCTCCCACAGGTTTAACTTTTTGTTCGGTCCCAGGCAATTTTTATTTGGACTCTCCTGCACCTGACAGCCACCAAATATTACCAAGAAGATATTAATTTATTTCTGTTGTATGATCTCCTCAAGAACAGACAAAATCTGGTCACAAGTGTCACATTATTATTGTTGGAGGAATTGCTGGTAGTGGCCACTTTTTTGTGTTTGCTTTTTGAGACCCTCTTCATTTTTTCAAGCTCCTCTCAGGATATGGAAGAAACCCAAGGCTAAACTGAATATGAAATTCAATACTCTTCCTCTATTGGACATTACCAATGCAAAAGATAAAATACAATGTAGATATTTCACCAAAATTTTCAAAAATGTGTTTAGCCTGAAAAGTTACCTGTAATGATATATCTGAAAATAGGCCTTTCATTCCTAATTAGCCCATGCTTATCGAGAGCGGTCTAGGAAATATATAGTTAAAGATGTTTGTCATGTCTTGCCTAAACTGCTGATAGGACTTTACGCATTGCAGAAGATGTGGAAAATTTGAGTTAAAATCTTGACACTAAGGGGCATATTATCAAGGGGGTTTATCTCCGCTTTTTTGGCTTTAAATGCCAAGAAAGCAGAGATAAAATTATCTCCCTATTACCTAGCTGTCGCTAACACCAGTTAGCGACAGCTAGTAGGAGATAGCGACCATCTTGGGCCCCGCTTTGCATGTCAGTGATATTTATCACTAATGACATGCAAAGTGGGCATGCCAGGATGTTAGCGACTGGAAACAGTCGCTAACATCGCTATCTCCTATTACCAACTTTTGGAGATATTCGCGTTAAGCGCAAATATCTCCAAAAGCTAACACCTGCCCCTTAGCAGTTCTTAGCCATGTTATCCAATGGTAGGTCGATAACATGGCTAAGAGCATTTGCTCGGTAATGCATGAATATCGCTGACTTTACAGCGATATTCATGCATTTCGGCCGATTTTTATCGCTTAGGAGATAAACCTTGATAATAGCAAGGCTCCTAAGCGATAAAAATCGCCACTGCTCGAGGATAAAAATATCGCTGCTAAACCAACATAGCGATAATTATCGCTAGTTGTTGGTAATATGCCCCTAAGTCACCCTATTGCAGACTATTAGTACCCTCCATTGAATATACAATTTTAAATAAGTGTGAGGGCAATTTAAATTACCCACATTGCTCATCATTTGAAGAAAAAAAAACTTGCAGAAAAACGAAGCATCCATCACCCATAAGCAAAGCAAAATGTGATGAGAAAATTGATGAAAAAATCTGGAGTCAACCCCAATTTTCTCAGAGTCCCTAGAGCAGAGGTATTCAAACTTTTCCAGGTTGAGCCCCCCCAGCTGAATTCCCCCAGATGTTGGGCCCCCCACCACCTGACCGAAACCTCGGTAATCCGGCACACCACATGATCGACTGCAACGCGCACACCACGGGCCATATCCGGCAAACAATGCTCAACACAACAAGAGTGCCTAGCAAACTGCAGGCCTGTGAGTGGGTGTGGCGAAACGACAGAGGCGTACCACACAGCTCAAAACACAATCCTCCAAGGCAAAGGAAGTCATCACAACCCTCCCCATCCATCATGTACACCTTGTCATCCACCAACTCCCCCACCATTCATTCCTTTCCTCCATCTGTGCCCCATCCACATCCAAACCCCTTCAACCACTTGCAAACCCATCCACCATCCATCCCTCCATCCATCATCTCACCCATGCATCCCTCTATCCACCCCCTCACCCATCCATCCATCATCCATCCATCCCTTCACCCAATCCATCCCCTCACCAATCCATCCACTCTTCCACCCATCCATCCACCCACTCACCCCTTCACCCAAACTATCATCCCACTCATCCATCCACTCCTCCATTCATTCATCCATCCACTCCTCCATTCATCCATCCACTCTTCCACCCATCCATCCACTCTTCCACCCATCCATCCACTCCTCCACCCATCCATCCACTCACTCATCCATCCAACCACCCACCCTCTCACCCATCCAGCCATCCCCCCACCCACTCATCCATCCACCCAGTCACTCATCCGTCCACCCACTCAACCCCCCACTCATCCATCCACCCACCCATCCATCCCTCCCGCTCTCCACCCTCCCCCCACTCATGCATGCACTCTCTGACCCATCCATCTCCATGCTCCTCTCCTCATCCATCTATGCACACACCTGCCCATCCACTCTGCCAATCATTCATCCATGTCCTCACTCATCCATCCATCCATCCATCCTCCCCCTCTCTCTCCATTCCCCCCTCACCCAGCCACCCATCCCTCCATCCACCCTTCCACCCACTCCTCCATCCACTCATCCACTCATGAATCCATCCATTGACCTCTCACCCACCCCTTCACTCCTCCATCCATCCCCCCGTCCATCCACCCTCCTCAATCACCCATCCATCCCCACATCCACCCCTTCACTCATCCATCCATCCATTCATTCACCCCTTCACCCATCAATACATCAATCCATCCATCCATCACCTCTCTCACCCATCCACCCACCGACTCGTCCACCATCCACCCCCCCATCGATCCATCCACCATTTCACTGATCCATCCATCCCTCCACCCATCCATCTACCCTTCCAACCATACACACATCCATCCCTCCACTCATGCATCCATCCTCTCTCCCACCATCCATCCACCCATCCATCCATCCCCTCACTCATCCATCCAGCCCCCCACCCATACATCCCCCATGTCACCCACACATCCACCATTCCACCCACCACTCCACCCATACATCTACTCACCCACATGGCAACATAACGGACGTCTGGTGGCCGGCTCCACCCGACCTCCCTCGCTCTCTCTCTAGCTGCCTCTGTCTCCCTCGCTCTCCTTATGTCTCCCTCGCTATGCCTCCCTCGCTCTCCCTCCCTCTGTCTCCCTCGCTCTCTCACTATACCTTCCTCGCTCTCCCTCTGTCTCCCTCACTCTCCCTCTGTCTCCCTCCCTCTCCCTCACTCTGCCTCCCTCACTCTCCCTCTGTCTGCCTGTCTTCCTCGCTCGCTCTCCCTCTGTCTGCCTGTCTCCCTCCCTCGCTCTCCCTCTGTCTGCATGTCTCCCTCCCTCGCTCTCCCTGTCTGCCTCTGTCTCCCTCCCTCACTCTCCCTGTCTGCCTCTGTCTCCCTCCCTCGCTCTCCCTCTGTCTGCCTGTCTCCCTCCCTCGCTCTCCCTCTGTCTGCATGTCTCCCTCCCTCACTCTCCCTCGCTCGCTCTCCCTGTCTGCCACAGTCTCCCTCGCGCTGCCTCCCTCGCTCTCGCAGCCTCTGTCTCCCTCCCTTGCTCCCCCTCTGTCTGCCTGTCTCCCTCCCTCGCTCTCCCTCTGTCTATCTGTGTCTGTCTTCTTCCTCCCTCCTTCTCCCTCTTCATCTCACCATGCCTGTGTGTGCCCGGGCTGACACAGCTTCTGGGCACACACACACACACTCAGCCAGCCAGCCGCACCCGAGCACTTCACACCTCTTTAAGAGGCCATTCGCATGCTAATGAGCTTTGTTCAGCTCTTAGGCCCCTGCAGCCCCAATCGCCTCTACATCGCGCTGCTACAGGCACAAAGGAACGGGCACAAAGGGAAGATCGGAGTGGAGCGCGCGCCCCCCCTGGGATGGTGCCGCGCCCCCCCAGGAGGGCGCTCCCCACAGTTTGAAGAACCCTGCCCTAGAGTAATAGCAACTAAACTGAACATTGCCAAAATTCTGCATATATTGAGTCTCACACCTAGCTACCTTGTTCTCCAGACTCATTTCCTCTACATCAGAAAATGGGCAAAGGTTGAGTACAAATCGGAGGGTGGTTGAATATTCTCACAGCCCAAAAGCTCATCACAAGCTCATGAAGCCGAGGGACATACTTATGACTGCAGTTTTGTCGCTCTTGCACCACGCAACATTGTGCATGTGCGGCACTAGCACAGAATGCATTTGATGAAGCCACACAAGCCAACTTTGCATGGCCCTGAGTGATTTCATAAATCCAGAGTAACACAACTCAGGGCAAATCGCTGTGTTGCGTTACTCTTTCCTGGGGAGGCATTCCATGGGGGTTGCGTGGGTGTTTCCAGGCAACTCCTAAATATTTTGGCACCTTCATAGATTTATCAAAAGTGGTAGATCTGGCAATGCCCCAAATATCTATGCCTTATCAGGGGGCATAATGAGGAGAAATATTGTTATTTCTCTTTGTTACTCCCTCTTTCTATGTGTGCTGCATCATGTAGCATGCATAGAGAGAGGAATATGCCTCTCCAGACTGTTTTTATGTACGAAGGTGTCTTCCTGCATAAAATCAATCCTGCATGCAATGCAGGTACCCTTGATGCAAAGGTGTCTTTTCCTGTGTTGGTACTAGGCTGCGAAAAAAGTGCCTGGGCAGGGCCAAAGGCAAGGATGCTCCGTATTCTTTTAAATATGAAGCATTCCTGCTATTTTCCCGTCACGCAGCATGACTTTCTTATAAATATGCCCCCAGTTGTCTAAATCACGAGTAATCAAGGTCCACAAAAAGGAAAACAAATCCAGAAACACACGGAAAAAGTGAATTTCATTATATTGCATTAGCATTAACCAATCCGTTTTGCAAACTTTGGCCATCCGAATGACAGCTTTTAACCCCCTTATTTAAATGTTTAAAAGCGATGCCTCAAAATGGCGTTTGTTTGCACTTTGGGCATAGTCCATTGCTTTCCAGCGTTGAGTTTCAATGGACTACTGTGACTTGACCATACACAATATCTGCAATTGTGCAGCCACTGTTCTGACTGTGGTCTGGTTGGATCACATGCACTTGGAAGAGCTCTGTGTCAATCAATCAACCAATCAAAACATTTGTAGAGTGCACTACATACCCGTCAGTGTCTCAAGGCACTGGGGGGGGCACTACTGATCGAACAGCCTGGTCTTGAGAAACCTCCTGAATGTCAGCAGCTCTTAGGTCTGTCGTAGGATCAGTGGGAGGGTGTTCCAGGTCTTGGCTGCGAGGTGGGAGAAGGACCTCCCACCAGTGGTTGTTCTTCGGATGCACGGGACGGTGGCGAGAGCAAGGTCGGCGGAGCAGAGCTGGCGGTTGGGGATGTAGAAGGAAACTCCTTTGTTGAGGTAGGCCTGGCCAGTCTTGTGGAGTGGCTTGTGTGCATGAATGAGGAGCTTGAAGGATATCCTCTTGTTGACGGGCAGCCAGTGCAGGTCTCTCAGGTGGGGGGTGATGTGGCCGTGGCATGGTACATTGAGGATCAGTCGTGCCGAGGCGTTTTGGATGCGTTACAGTCGCTGGATGAGCTCGATCAGGGCTCCCGTATAGATTGCAATTCCGTAGTCGAGTCTGCTGCTGACAGGGGCCTGGGTGACTGTTCTTCTTGTATCTGTCGGGATCCACTTGTAGACCTTGCGTAGCATGCGGAGGGTGTTGAAGTAGGAGGAGGAGACAGTGTTGACTTGCTTGGTCATGGAGCGCATTGAGGATGATTCCCAGGTTGCGTGCGTGGTCGGCGGGTGTTGGGGCTGCCCCCAGTGCCGCCAGCCACCAGGAGTCATCCCAGGCTGAAGGGTTGGAGCCGAGGATGAAGACCTCTGTTTTGTCCGTGTTTAATTTCAGTCGGCTGGTCTTCATCCAGTCGGCGACAGCCTTCATTCCTCCGTGAAGGTTGGCTTTGGCAGTGATGGGGTCCTTGGGAGGATCAGTTGGGTGTCTTCGGAGTAGGAGATTATGTTGAGGTTGTGCTGTTGGGCGACGTTTGCGAGCGGGCCATGTAAATGTAGAACAGTGTCGGGCTGAGGGAGGAAGCCTGGGGTATGCCGCAGATGATCTCAGAGGTTTCGATCGGAATGGGGGAGGCGGATACTCCGGGTTCTTCCGGAGAAGAAGGAGGTGTTCAATTCCAGGGCTTTTTCTTGGATCGTTGCAGGGTAGAGGCGTGCGCGTAGTGTGCGGTGGCAGATGTTGTCGAGTGTGGCGGAGAGGTCCAGGAGGATGAGGGCTGTGGTCTCACCATTGTCCAGCAGCGTCCTGATGTCGTCGGTGGCGGCAATGAGGGTGGTCTTGGTGCTGTGGTTGCTGTGGAACCCTGACTGGGAAGGGTCCAGATTCTGTTTTCTTTTATGTATTGAGTTAGCTGTCTGTTGACGATCTTCTTGATGACCTTGGCCGGGAAAGGGAGCAGTGAGATGGACCAGAAGTTCTTGAGGGCTCTAGGGTCTGCCTTGGGTTTTTTGAGTAGGGTGTTGTTCTAGATGTGTTTCCAGCTTTCTGGGAAGGTCGCGGTCTCGAGGGATTGATTGATGATGTTGCACAGTTGGGGTGTGTTGGAGCTGCTGGCTTTGTTGAAGATGTGGTATGGGAATGGGTCTGACGTGGAGCCGGAGTGGATTGTGCTCATGGTCTTGATGGTGTCATCGGTGCTCAATGCCCAATAATCCTGCTAGACAACGGAGAAACCACTGCCCTCATCCTCCTGGACCTGTCAGCCACCTTTGACACTGTCTGCCACCGCACCCTTCGCACACGCCTCCACAACTCTGGAATCCGAGACAAAGCACTAGACTGGACCACCTCCTTCCTCTCCAGCAGAACCCAGAGTGTCCGCCTCCCCCCTTTTCATTCTGAAGCCACCGAGATCATCTGCGGCGTACCCCAAGGATCTTCCCTCAGCCCGACATTGTTCAACATCTACGTGGCACCACATGCTCACGTCGCCCAACTGCACAACCACAACATCATCTCCTACTTTGACGACGCCCAGCTGATCCTGTCCCTCACCAAGGACCCCCTTATGAGAGGTTGGCTTGGCATACGCTTTCAACTATTCTCGTGGGCACCTTGCACCAGTCCTCTCCTACACAACACCCCCCCCCCCAACGCAGGGACCTTAAACTAACCTTGACCAGTTGAGTCTTCATGTCTAAGTGGAAATATCTGGAGAGTCCATCTGCATTGGCATGGTTACTTCCAGGTCTATGTTCCACTGTATAGTCCTTTCCACGTAGGGAAATGGACAATCTCAAAAGTTTGGGGTTTTCACCCTTCATTTGTTTTAGCCATAAGATGGGCTTATGGTCTCTCTGAACAGTGAAGTGAGTGCCAAACAAGTATGGCCTCAGCTTCTTCAGAGCCCAAACTACAGCAATGGCCTCCCTTTCAATAGCTTACCAATATTTCCCTCTAGGGGTCAGCCTCCTGCTAATAAAAGCAACTGGCTGGTCCTGACCTTCATCATTCCATTGTGACTGCACAGCCCCTACCCCCAACTCAGATGCATCTGTTTGGACAATTAATTCTTAGGAGTAGTTAGGACTTTCCAGAATTGGTGCAGTGCACATGGCCTGCTTCAGGTCATCAAATGCCTTTCGACAGCTGACTGTCCACTGAACTTTTTTAGGCATTCTTTTAGAAGTTAAGTCATTCAGGGGTGTCACAATGGATCCATACCCCTTGAGAAATCTTCTATAGTACCCAGTCAGGCACAAGAAAGTGCTTACCTGAGTCTGGGTAGTGGGAGCAACCCAGTCCATGACAGTCTGGATGTTGCTCTGCAATGGTTGAACCTGGCCTCCACCTAAAACGTGGCCCAAGTATATAACCTGACCCTGCCCTATCTGGCACTTAGTAGCCTTGACAGTTAGGCCTGCCTTCTGCAGGGCCTCCAAAACATTTCTTAGGTTGACCAGGTGATCCTCCCAGGTGGAGCTGAATACAGCAATATCATCTAGATAAGCTACACTATAGTCTTCAAGGCCTGTTAAGACTTTGTTCACCAACCTTTGAAATGTGGCAGGTGCATTCTTCAGACCAAAGGGCATTAAAACATATTGATATTGTTCACAAGGTGTTGAGAATGCTGTTTTTGGCTTTGCATCATCAGCTAGTCTGATCAGCCAGTAGCCAGCTGTTAGATCAAATGTGCTCAGAAGTTTGGCAGAGGTCAACATATCTATGAGCTCTTCTGCTCTGGGAATTGGATGAGCATCAGTCCCAGTGACAGCATTGAGACCCCTGTAGTCTACACAAAACCTTATCTCTCTCCTACCACCCTGGGTGTGAGGTTTGGATACCAGGACTACCGGACCAGCCCAAGGGCTATCTGAGGGTTCAATCACTCCCAAATACAACATTTTCTGGACTTCAGTCCTGATACAGTCCCTGATATGATCAGGTTGCCTGTAAATCTTATTTTTAACAGGGCTGTGAGAGCACCAGGTAGTCTGACATGGAGTCAGTGAAAACATATGTCTAAACTGATTTAGAACTTGTCTGCAATCAGTTTGCTGCTGGTCAGTGAGCCTACCTGCTAAGGCTACTCCATCAACTGATACATCATCAGGGTTCTGAGAGAGCAGGTCTGTGAGAGGGTCACTGTCTTCCTCCTGTCCTTCATCAGTAGCCATGAGCAAGCCCATGTCTGCCCTGTCAACATATGGTTTCAATCTGTTGACATGAAGCACTCTATGGGGGCTCCTCGGAGTTCCAAGGTCTACCAAATAGGTCATCTCTCCCTTTTATTCAACAATAGTGTGGGGTCCACTACACTTATCTTGAAGAGCTGCTGGAGCCACATGCTCCAACACCCACACTTTCTGTCCTAGCTGGTAAACAGTCAGTACAGCCATTTGGTCATGCCAGGCTTTCTATAATTCCTGGCTAGCCTCAAGGTTTTTGGTTGCCTTTATCATGTACTCAGCCATCCTGGAGCGGGGACCAAGTACATAGTCCACAATATCCTGTTTATGGGGTTTGAGAGGAAACTCTCACCCCTCCTTCACCAGACAAAGTGTTCCTCTGACAGGGTGTCCAAACAGAAGTTCAAATGAGCTGTAGCCAACGCCCTTCTCAGGAACCTCCCTGTATGCAAACAAAAGGCAGGGTAGCAGGATGTCCCATCGCCGCCTAACCTTTTCTGGGAGACCCTTAATCATACCCTTTAAGGTTTTGTTGAATCCTTCAACTAAACTATTGCACTGCGGATGATAGGATGTGGTGAATTTATAGTTCACTCCACATTCCTTCCACATTGCAGTCAAATAGCTGGTGATAAAGTCTGCACCTCTGTTAGATACTACCTACTTAGTAAACCCCACTCTTGAGAACACTCCCAAGAGGGTTCTTGCCACAACAGTTGCTGTAGTGGTCCTAAGGGGAATAGTTTCTGGGTACCTAGTGGCATGGTCCAACACCAATAGGATAAACCTGTGCCCAGATGCTGTCTGAGGATCCATCGGTCCAACAGTTTAAATCTCCACTCTCTCAAAGGAAACCCCCACTACAGGTAGTGGTATCAGGGGGCCTTTGTAGTGCCACCTGCCTTACCACTGGCTGGACAGGTTACACATGAGCGACAAAACTCCTTTGTGTCTTCAGACAGGAGGGGCCAGTGAAAGTGAGGGACAATTCTGTCCCAAATCTTGTTCTGGCTCAGGTGTTCTGCTAAAGGAATATCATGGGCTAGTGCCATAGGAAACCCCTGAACTTCAAAGGTATAACCAACCTCTCGGCTGTACCAGGCTTGGGGTCTCTACTCTCTGAGTACAGGAGCTCCTCATTCCAATATGTCTTAAGGAAGCCACTAGCATTCCCAGCAGAATCAGCAGCAGTTTGCTGTCTGAAGGGTTCAAAAGAAGGGCAGTTCAGCCGGTCGTGTGTCAGATCTGCCCTGGAAGGGCCTCCTGTCCCCCAAAGAACTCCAACCTGATCAGGATCAAGCTCCTCTGGGACAGTTCCTTCTTCAGGCTCACAATCTTCTTCCTCAAGAGACTGATCATTATTCAGTGTCAGGGGCAAAGCATTGCCTTAACCTTACTGCTCCTTTTCATGGAAGGCACTTGGTCCATTATTCCAGAATCCAGGTCCTGTCCAGTGTTAGTCGTTTTGACCTGTGACCTAGTCACTGCAAGGACATGTGCTGAGATTCCTAAAATTTCTGCATGTGTCCTAAACTCCACTTCAGACCAGGCTGAAGTCTCTAGGTAATTTCCAAGCAAGCTTACAACAGAGAGGTCTGCACTTACCACATCCTTCTTGAGGCTAGTTACCCCTCCCCAGGAGAAATTAACAACTGCCAGGGCATGGGTGGTCCTGACATTGCTAGCATTGATCACTTGGTAAGTCTCACCAAGTATAACTTGTCCAGGGTCCACAAAGCCTGGTGTCACCATTGTGACACTTGCCCCTGTATTCCTGTAGGCCAAAGCCTCTTTCTCATTTATCAGATGTGTTTGTCTGTACTTGCCCAGGTTACTGGGACTCACAGAGGAGGACATATCCATGCCTCCCTCACAGACTAGAGCAGCTGGAGTTGGAACTCTAACTAGGCCAGAGCCCATCTCAGATCCCAGGGTCAACCCGACTACACCACTTTACCACCTTCAAAAAGGAAGCGAAAATGTTTCTCATGAACAAATTGTCATCCTAAAACTTTAACTCCTAGAAGCCTACTTGCCTTTGCTTGTATTCAAACAGCAATGTCTACCTCACCTATATTGTATTATATGCGATTCCCGATTTTATGTACAATTTGTGATATTTATGTCCTGTAAAGCGCCCTGATATCCCCATGGGCTCTGTCTGCACTTTGCCTCTACTTTTAATCAAAGAGTAATGTCCACCTCATTTGCATTGTAATATATGTGATTCACGGTTGTACGTATAACTTGTGATAAATAGGTACTGTAAAGCACTCTGATACCCCCGTGAGTCATGTCCGGGTTATATAAATTGTTATAAATAAATAAAATAAATACACCCTTCTGCTGAGAACCACCATTTGTAGCTGAACTAGGGGAAAAGTTGCCTTAGGAGCAATGGTGCTGGAGTTGTCTCCTTCTTGGTGCAGTCACGGGTCCAGTGACTATTCTGCTTACAGATATTGCACCATGGATTCCTTGGGCCTTCTTTCTTTTTAGGAGATTGGGAATTTCCACCATTATAAGCTTTTTGGGGACCTTGTGAAGACTTCTGGTCTTTACCCTTTTCACCACCTTTTTGATCTTGCTTCTTTTGGTCATCACCTTGGCTCTGTACCTTCTGTTTCACACTGGATCTGACCCATTTGTATGCCTTCTTTCCCAATTTTAGGGGAGAGGTCAGATCAGAGTCTACCAGGTGCTGATGCAACAGCTGATTTTGATAGTTATTAAGGATCTTCTCCCTCATGA
The DNA here is from genome assembly GCF_964263255.1 of Lissotriton vulgaris. Lineage (NCBI taxonomy): Eukaryota > Metazoa > Chordata > Amphibia > Caudata > Salamandridae > Lissotriton > Lissotriton vulgaris. Next base: position 256,711 of record NW_028242786.1, read on the forward strand.
TCAGATTATACAATCCTGTATAATCCCATACTTTACTGCCCAGTAACCAGCCCTCCAGAGTCTTAGTAGCACAATCTACAAAGTTAACCCAGTCCTGACGCTGTGTCTTCTGGGTATCTCTGAACTGTATTCTATACTGCTCAGTGGTTAAGCCAACCCCATCTATTAGAGTACTCTTCAGGACCTTGTAATCCTCTTTTCTGACCGTGAGGAGCTTGTTTTTACCTTTGTCTGCAAAGGAGAGCCAAAAGATTGCTGCCCACTGCTCCTGGGGTACCATCTGTACTTTGCAGGCTCTCTCCAGTGCAGTAATCCATGTGTGGATGTCATGCCCATTGTGATAGGGAGGGACAATCTTGTTAAGGTTTCTATGGTCATAAGACCTATCCCTACCACTAGGGAAATTGCTGCCACCATGGGGCTCTAGCCCCATCTTTTTTCTTGCTCTTTCAAGCTCTAGGGATTTCCTCTCTAAGGCTACTCTTTGTCTCCTTATTCTAATTTGAGCTTCTTCCATTCTCATCTGATGCTCTCTCTTCTCCTGTGAGGTACCCCTCCTATGAGAAGAGACACAGGCCCCTATAGATGTGCCAGAATTATTAGATTCCAATGAAGGAGATCTTGATCTTCTAGGCCCACCACCAACTCTTCCTGGGGGTACAAATATAGGGCCATCTTGGCCTTCCTCATCTCCAGTAGGAGCTGAGTTCTCCAGGTCTAGCTCATTGTCACCTGCCTGGTTTTCATCAGAGTCTGAGTCTTGGTGAGGTAACCCACCAGGGTTCTCTTCCTCTAATGTACCCACCCCGTTGCCTACCTTTACAGGCTCTGTAGCCTGCCTAAAGTCATCAAGCAATAATTCCTCTATGAGGCTTTGGGTATTGGGATTCTGTCCTGTCTTCAATTTTCCCATGGCACACAGACCCCTTAAATCTTGGAAAGGAAATGTGTCATATTTAGATGTCTGTACTTGACTGACATCTGGCAGAGACCCACTAGGTCCTGGCGTTGAAGTCATATCTAGTGAGTTGTGATATATGCACTACCTACACTATTTGTTTCCTACTAAACCTCTCTTGAGTTGTAGAAAGGGTGTGCTAGGCCCTTGACACACAACTCTAAGTTCAGTAGAACTTACTGCATTCTAAGCTTGTATTATATGTACCTATGGTACCTTTAGTGGTTTTTCAAATGATCAACACTGGAGGTTATCTGGTAAAACAATGCAAGCTGGAATCTCACACGCTGCACACCAATGTGAGAAGTTGGCCTGGCATATGCTGTCCACTATTCTTGCGGGCACCTTGCACCAGTCCAAACGACCCTTATTGATGGTAGGTTTAAATACAACCTTTATAGAAAGCTATCCTAGTGGTAGCTGTGGAGAGCAGACTTCAGGCTAAGTCTTGAAGGAATGTAAAACAGCGTGTTTTACCAATCTATAATCTCATGAATGACCAAATAAAAAGAGAACCACACCAGTTATATAAAAAATATATATGTATTTATTCTAAACACACCTCTCTAGTCTCTTTATGAGGCTAGAGGTAAAAGTACAATACAATAACTTAATTAGCACATAGTAAATTAGCACAGTATACGTTTTGCCCTAGGGCCCTCACAAACCATATACTAAGAAAGTGGTAGAAGTACCGCTGTGAACATAGAGACAAGGCCTAGAGCCTGTAGAACCACTGGGTCAGGAACCACCCAAGGTAGGGATGCAGGAGACCCACGGGGGACGCGTGCAGTGTCTAAACTAAGCTGCGAATCACTGTTGACTTCTATGGAGAAAGTTGCGATTAGATTTTTAAAGAATAAGGATACTTAGGAGTCGACTAGGAACAAACCCCTTCAGTACTGGACAGTTTGAGAGTCAAGACCCATGGGAGCACCAAAGTACTTGTGTTACCTCGCCCAGGGAAGCCAGGTGCATAGGTGTCTATTCGTGTCGGGTTTCGTCGTTGCTTCCTATGGAGAGCTGCAAAGAAGTGCTGCAGACGACCAGATGAAAAGTGTTCGGATGGATCCAAGGGTGGATCAAAGATGTGAAGAACCTGAAAGCAGAGGGGACAGAGTCTGGGTCACCAGCCAGTGACCAGGAAGGCGACAAGAAGATGCCAGCTGATGTTGGGTGATTTCAGGTAATGCAGGTGAAGTTTGACTCTTCCGCCACGAGGACCAGGAGGTGTCGACAACAATCAGGAGCTGGATTCGAGCTGCCCCACATTGTATGTTGAGTGCTGCAGTGTCGGTATCCGGATTGCGGTACAAAAGGGGGTGGTGATGGACAGAGCATCTGAATCAATCAAACACTCAAACCCAGTCAAAAGATCTGGGTTTAATCCATCACCGTTCTTTAGCCCACTCTGCCACCCCAGTTCAGACATGGCTATATGCAAATCAGTCTGACCCTGTGCCTCATGGGAACAGTCCAGCCCGAACTGCCAAGCCATGTCTTCCCTGGACCGGAAACAAGCTTCCGAGGACTGGTTTCTGGCATTCCAGCCGTCTTCAGCCCGGCTTGCTTGAATCCAGTGGCAAAGTGAGCAAGGGACTCACGTCTGGGTATACCCTGCCACACTTATGGCGGCCAAAAGCGGTACAAAAGGGGGTGGTGATGGACAGAGCATCTGAATCAATCAAACACTCAAACCCAGTCAAAAGATCTGGGTTTAAACCATCACCGTTCTTTAGCCCACTATCTGGATTGGACCCAACAAGCCTTGGCAACAGCAACCCACACAAGATGCAAAGATTGGCTTTGGGGCAGACCAGTAAGGTCTGAGGGACTCACCTTTTGGAGGGGAGTTAGGACACATCTGATGCAACCAGGGAAGCCCAAGAAACAAAATATATTACTTCCTGGGGACCCACCAGTCAAAGGACCAGGGACCGCAAAGGGGTCTTTAGCGGAAATGCAGGAAGCGGGCCCACGGAACACTCGTGGAGTGTAGGACCTCAAGCTTCAGTACAAAAGGTGCTCAGGGCTTGGACTACAAGTAGCCCAATGCACAACTTCGGGAAAGCTCGGGAAGTTGATGCACTAGCAAATGTGCTGGATGTCCAGGAGTTCCGGTTCCACGTCTCTCGTGATGGCTACAGGTCTCAGCTCTTCTGAGATCTTGTGTTGGCCTCGGAGATGTGTAAAAGTCCATGTCCTGTGACGCAGATTCTTCTGGATCCAGCAGGATCTTCGAAAATGCAGACAGGCAATATGCTTCTTTGGTGCCTGTTTGAACAGGGGAGTCACTCCTTTACCCCAAGGGAGATCCTTCCATCTTCTAGTCGAAATAGAATGTCGACGTTCCAGGATATATGTTGCAGAGTTTCGTCCAGGGTAATCTGAAGTCCTAGGGACTGGGATCCTATACTTATACTAACTTTAGGGGATGGACTAACTTAATGGTCCTACCTATGGGAGGACCTGGGAAGGGGGTGGTTACACCCCTTCTCCTTTGTCCAGTGTTACACCAGAGCTGGGGCTGAGTGCCCAGCTAACGGTTTGAACTGGGGTATGCACAGGGACACCTTGTGTGCCCCAGGCACTGTCTGAAAAGCATTCACTGAATGCACCCACCCTGCCCCCAATACGCTAAAGCCTGTCTGGGGAGGTTGTTGCACCTCCCTGGACAGGAAACCTATTGTCCAGGCCTCCCCTGCTGGAGTTTTGTCCAGCAGCAGGAGGTCAGACTTGTGTCTGTGGTAGCAGCATCCATTTTGTGATGCTGCGGCTCTTTCTACCTATTACCGGTCAGACCAGTGTGTACATGTCTTCTCCCTCTAGAAGGGTGGAATGCTACCCCTGCTACCAGAACTGGTGGCAGTAGTATTTAAAAGTGTTTGACACCAAACACAACATGTTTTGATGCAGCCATTCCAAAGTTGGCATTAACCGCGAGGTTATAGTGCACTTAAGAGTATATGGTATGGCTGTATCACAGAACAGCTATGAGGAATGGATTCCGAAAGCTGCAGAGGGGCTCAGCTCATGCTTGGGCACCCTCTCATACAAAACCAAGCACTCTGCCTTCAGGATTGTCAAGGCCTGCCATAGGAGTGACTATAGGTTTATATGTGTCTGTATATATAGGTAGATATAGGTATACTATAAGTAAGGGGTACAAGTACCACCTTACCCAGGCTGCAGTAGCAGACCTGTGGTGCCAATTTGGAAGGCTTCCCAGGGGTGGCATAATACATGCTTCAGCCCCTGGTATGCCCTGGGTACCTAAGATACCATCTACTAGGGACTCACAAGGGTAACCCAGTAACCAATCTAGAGGGTACCTAATGTACATGCAATCAGTTTAGAGAGGAATCAGCCAGGCTGGGGTACTGGTTAGCAGGGCCCCAGACAGACTAAAGTCGATAAATCAGTGAAACACAGCAAAAAGTGGGGGTAATAATAGTTAGCAGTTCCTACTCTCCTACACCCCTCACAGCCAAAACCAACCTTCACAAAGAAATGAGAGCCATCGCAGAGTGGATGAAGATCCGCCGCCTGAAGCTGAACTCAGACAAGATGGAAGTCCTCATCCTCAGCTCCACACCCTTAACGTGGGACGAATCCTAGTGACCGACCACACCGGGAGCAGCACCAACACCCATCGGCCACGCACGCAACCTAGGTTTCATTCTCGACTCAACACTATCCATGGACAAGCAGGTCAACTCCAACTCGTCCTCCTGCTTCAACACCCTCTGCATGCTCCGCAAGATCTACTGGTGGATCCCCACCAAAACAAGAACGGTCACCCAGGCACTCGTCATCAGCAGGCTAGACTACGGCAACACCCTCTTCGCAGGCGCCTCAGCAAAACTCCTGAAACGACTACAACGCAAACAGAAGGCCTCTCTACGTGTTTGATCCTTGACATACCTCGCCGCAGCCACATTACACCCCACCTAAAAGACCTGCACTGGCTCCCTGTCAACAAGCGGATCACCTTCAAGCTCCTCACACACAAAGCACTCCACAACATCGGACCGACATACATCAACAGCCGACTCACCTTCTACACCCCGAACCACCAGCTCTGCTCCGCCGACCTCGCCCATGTCACTGTACCCCGCATCCAAAGAGCGAACATCTGCGGCAGATCGTTCTCCCACCTCGCCGCCAACACCGGGAACTCCCTCCCCATCTTCCTACAGCAGACCTAGGACCTACTCACCTTCAGGAGGTTAATCAAGACCTGGATTTTTGAGCAGTAGCAACATCCCTCCCCTCAGCGCCTTGAGACCCTCACGGGTGAGTAGTGTGCTTTACAAACGCTATGATTGATTGATTACTACCACTATGATGATTACTGCTACCGCTACAACTACTTGCGCTAACACCATTACTGCTACTTCTAGTTCTACCACTACCATTTACAACATTACTATTGCTGCTACTACTACCATTACTGCTACTAGTAGTACCACTAACACCATTATTATTGCTACTACTACTAATATGATTACTACCACTAACATCATTACCGCTCCTACTATTACCACTAACACCATAGCTATTGCCTTTATACTACTTCCACTACTAATAGTAATTATAATAGCAATACTAGTGATAACAATTTATAGAGAGTTGGTGCTGTGTAGAAAAACAATTAACATATAATCACGTAAATACACACATACGCAACAACAATAACAGTAAATATGAGCATTTAACAGCACACACTGGCACAAGGGCTTGTATTATTGCCAAGGTCAGTGCCACTCATTTTATGAACCTCATAGTGATAGAAGGCTTTTCGAGCCCAGGAGTCTCAGGATCTGGAGTTACAAATACATGCATTTTGTTTTTCAGTGCATTAACTCAGGAAGGATGATTGGCTGATGCTTCAACAATGGTTTCTGCAGCCCTGACTTAACTATAACTGGAAACATCATCAGATGATCTAATTCCGAGGTAATCTTGGAGTCTGATCTTCTACAATCTGTTTGGCTGATAAAGTAGCTGTTAATGTGGCACGCTGAGCGAATTCGGGGAAACTGTTGAAGAGAAAGTTTTGTTTTGAAGAGACTCTAAACTTGAAGCGGTAGGACAAGCGCTGTGTCTAAAGGCTGACCACCCCAGAAGGCTGAGAGTTAATGGTCTCACTCTGGGAGGCCTGATGTGTATCAAGAGCAGAGGCCTCCGCTCAAGGGTGATATATCTTCTCATGTTAGGGTTTAGGGAGTGACTCCGGCTAGAGATGGTTTTGTGCTGTGGACAGACATCAGCAGCCTCATCCTTCTCTTCTAGGACTTGTTGGGATTCTCTCATTTCAGAATTCAAGACCTTAACGGCTTCCAGCCGAAGAGTTTCCGCCTTCGACAGTAAGTGGTGGTGAGAGGCGATGCTTTAAAAATGGTCTAGATTTATCAGGGACTCAAGTGACGCAATCCTTTAAGTCAGATTCACTATGCCACACAAAGCCACCTTACGTGGCCCATCGGGGCATAATATATCTTCAGTAATGCGAGGCAGTGCAAATCGCTGCTTCGCTTTACTCTATGGTGGGAAGACGTTTCATGTGTGGAGATTGGGCGTTCTGATGCACCCACCCATAGTTTTTGGCACATTCCAAGATTAATTAAGAACTAGTAAACCCAGAAATATAAAAATGCCATGACTTACACAGGTGATGAGGAGAAATGTTTATTTCTGCTCGTTATTTCCTCTTTCTGCATGTGCTACATTCTGCAGCACACATGGAAAGAGGAACACACCCCTGAGTCTTGCTTTTGAGCAAAACCAATCCTGCCTATAATGCTGGCACCCCTGTAACAAGGTGCAAGGGGGCCTGCATTGGAACTTTGCAGCGCAAGTATGCCTGCAAACAGAGAGAGCTAGATTCCTAGCCTTGGACACAGGGACAGGACAGTTCCCAGCCTCAGGGTGCCACATGGGAAGGCTGAATTCAGCTTGCTTACCTGTTGTATGTCCTAAAGATGATACTAAACAATTGAGATTGAAACGCCATCAACCCCGAACAACATGAACTCCTCCCACTCTGTAAAATTGTTTTGAGGCGTCTCTATTATTGTTGTCAATGCGATGGCTTTATTTTAATATCACCATCACTTTTCATGTCGTGCTTATTTTCACTTATTGTGTGAGCCCTTGAATACTATTGTTTTTTAAATAAATATCTGCCATAAACTGACCTACATGCCCCTTTGTATATTGTTCATCGCTCCCTAGAGGAATTCACTTCCTATTCTCAAACATAGTGCCTCCCACAGGGTCACTTTATGTATGAACTTTTTGGCCACACCAGAACCATTGTTTTTTTAAAACACTTCCCCACCCCAGGTTCACATATTGGGGTACCCTTGTTTCTCGCTATACATGGACTGCATGTGGTCTATGGTATATGTGTCCTATTACCGTATGTATCAGAGACATCATTGACTGCAATTGCAGCTTGTCAGGATCCACATTGTTGTGGATAAGGAGTGTGACATTCTTTTCACAACCTCCCATCTTTGGCTTACACTTCTGCACATATGTCTGGCTGACTTGTGTACACATTGTAAATGTTTTTAACGGTACTCCCCTCTCCAATGGACATGCGTTTGTTGTAATTGTTGGATCGATGTCTAAGTCTCAATCTGACGTGGTAGACCCCTGCCAAGAGCAAGCTTGACACAGCTGACCTTCCACAGTAGTGAAATCACTCATGGCAGCGTTTTAATCTGTGACATTTCTTGAGCCCATGGTATGTGTTCTGTGAGCATCAGTCTCTGTGTTCCAAGCCCTAATCCCTGCAGATGTTCCTATTTGCAAAGCTTGCCGAGTTGACCATTGCTTTGTCAACCTATTTGACTTTGAGTGTCTGGGATGTGGGTGGAAAAAAATTGAGTCATTATGGTGTCATCCCTGGTTTAGGTTGATGTAAGGGCCTGCACTGTGGGCAAAACCACATTTGACACATTTTTGATTCCCCGAGTCACATTTGTGCTAACAACATCAGCTTGTTTTTAATCTGTCATCTGTTTTTGGGAGTTTTATCTGGCACTTGTATGTTTATATGACTGCTCACACTCAGCAGGCCATCAGAAATGGGTGCTCCACCATCCCCGGCCACATCTATTCGCAACTTAGGAGTGAAAGGGGGGGCAAATCTCGCCTTCTCAGCTCAAATACAACAGGTCTCTGTGACCTGCTTTAGCAAATTGAAAAATCTCCGGAACGTCCTGCCTTTCCTACCTGAAGATTGCCGCAGAACAGTAGTACATGCCATAGTAACATCTAGGCTAGACTATGCCAATGCTCTGTACCTTGGCCTCCCTAAATATGCAATCCACCGCCTTCAGATGATTCAAAATGCGGCTGCAAGACTGGTTTGCCGTATACCATTTCAACACCATGTCTCTCCGCATTTACATAAACGCCACTGGCTTCCAGTGGAGAAAAGAATCATATTTAAGGCTATGACAATGGCCTATCGGTCTCTGAATGGAAACTGCCCGAGCTATCTGAAGGAATGACTATGCCCCTACAAGCAAAATCGGGTGTTGCGCTCGAATTCGTATGCCCTACCAGTTTCCTTACAAAATGCCAAGTCAGAATTTTGCTTTAAAAAGACCCTGAAGACGTGGCTTTTCAGTGCAGCTGCAATGATGGTTATATAAGCTTACTACTCCTTTTGACGCATTCTCACTTGATGTTTCTAGCGCCGGGACACCCCTGTGTTGGGGTAGCTGTCATGCTTAATAAATCTCAGTATGACTTTTTAAAGAATAAACACTTTCTAGTGCTTAGAAAACAATTGCAACACTTCTGGACATCTGTTCGTGCTTGATCGGGACAAAGTCAAAGTTTGAGGTCAACGGCGAAGGAGCTCTGTTCGGATACCCTATGTGGGAGGCCTCGGTCAAAAGGTTTCCTTCGCACTTAGAAATGTTTCTGAGGATTTTTTTGCTGAGGGCCCCCACTACCCTGCACCAGTCTGGATTTGTTGAGGGTTCGTCTGCTTGACTCTCAGGGAGTTCCTAGTTAAATTCTCGAAGTCGGACCTCAGGAACACTTCAGCAGTACAAACACGAATTCAAGGCTGGGTCGCGGTTGCAGATGGCTTGCTTGGCTCTTGCGGTCGGGTCAGTCAACTTATAGAGTTTTTTCCCCAAAGTTTCCCAAACTTCTCCCAAAGGTCTCCTGGTGTGTTCCAAGAGTCAAAAACACAAATCCAAGAGTATGGAATCTCCTAGATGGTCCTTGACAGGCCGGGACTTCACTTCCCACAAAGCACTGGGCCATCCTGGTAAAACTCCACTGGATGAAGTCCCGGAAGAGGACTCTGGCTGAAGAAAGTCAGTTAAGCTCTTTGTTTGCCTTCAGAAGTGATTCTATTGACCACGCTATGACAAGATAAATTTGCAAGTCTTCCCACGATGCACCTCACGATAACAGTTGCTTTGCAGCTAAACCTGGCCATAGTCATTGTGAAGGACCAAATAATAGTTCATTTCATCAGTTCTAACTGAACTAGGCATTTTTGTAATAGGAACGCCCATGGGCAGTGAGATCTAATTGTTTAGGTCCACTGCACTTGTAATGGAACTGTGGTGTATTTTTTCATTGAGTTTTAATCTCTTTCATAGTTATCATTACAAACCACATATACCATTGTAGGAGAAACTTCAGCATCATAATTATCATTACTGACAATTGGGTTATCCCAAAATTGTATGTTGCTATTTGGTGTAGCAACATTGCGGTTCCTAAAACCTCCAGGTGTAATGCCTCATTAATAGCTCCACTGGCCAAATCTATATTTAGATTTCAGCTGAGAGTATAATACAGGAGACAACATCAGTTAAATTAAATTCAAAGTACAGTGAATCTCTTTTGGCTCTGTGGTAAATTTAAATTACCTATACTTAATTTATGCGGTAAAGTTCAATAAGAATAACTCAGAAAAATAAGAGGCAGAGTCCGTGGCATCTGAGGTTTAAAAGTGGTTTTATTCCTTATAAAGGAATTGGTTCGAACCAAGGCAATCGAATTCCATCACCACGAAGGTTCAGGAAGGGATAGACAATACTTTATTGACAGCATATCATTTATATAGTCAATGCATTACAGTGGTGATGGATGCAGAAGGCGTAACAGCTGAGAGAAGAGATAAGAACACGTGTACGTAACAGAAGGCGTGCACAAGGGCGTACACGGAGGTGTGTGCTAGAAACGTCACATAGAGGTGTCATAAGTGGGTGGATCCATAAGAGAATCCTGCAGTGTCAGCAGAAACATGTGGCATAGATGCTCGCGCAGCAGCATGACGTGTGATTGACGTGGAACTGGAGGGTGAAGGGGACTTGACATTTAGCCTCACATGAGGAGACAGAAGTCTGGGGTGTCAGAACAACCTAATCCCAAATCATATCTAATATCTTGTGTTTGAGGAACTGTATTATCTGGAAGGAAAGGTCTCTCGGGCAGAGGCTATTCTATACTGACTGCTAGTGCGTGTATGAGCGTCTACGTGTCTACATGAGATGCGAGGGGGCATGGGCCTACCATGGTAACGGGAGCAATGAATTACTTGCATGGAGACAGAAAGGCCGGGCCCTTTGCTCTGCAGCTGGGAAGGATGTTTACCTAAACTACTAGACAGGAATGTATTTTCGAGGAGCGGAGCAGATAACTTGAAGGCCGAATACAGTCTTGGCAGGCAAGCAGGCCGAGCCAGGCACCGCTAGCCGCGCAGGGAGTAAGACAAAGGTCAGGGATACGGATGCAGGTCCAGGCTGTAGCATCCAGAGGCAGAAGGCAGAAAAAGCTCGATGGCAGAAATCAGGGGCTAACTTCGCCAGAGCCGAAAAACGTGAAAGGTGCACCACATAAAGACGGTGGCACGGCACACTTAGGAACTGAATATTCGACCCATTCATGGTGGATCTGAAAGAGGACATGTTAACGTTGGACGCAAATGTATTTGCGTCTTCATAGCTGGTCTAGGAGGGAACATACATGTACTTGAAGCACATACATGGAGACGGTGGGGTTCACGTTAGGGGACACAATTGACCATAAAAATTCATATTACCTCATTCCCTCCTTGTCCCCTACGGACCCTTCATGATATTTCAATCTGCATTAATCTATTTATTTGTTCACGCAACACCAGTTGCTCTTCCTTTTTCTGTCTGGATTTAGAATGTGAACTGGAATGAGGAATACATGATGTGGCGCACAAGCCGCAAATCGCTGGCCCACATTGTAAACATAGGCAACAACTGAACACTATGAGAAGGGCTATTCCGAGGAAGGATAGGACTTTCCAACCCCAGGCTGACAACACGCCCCAGAACCAACCAGACCATGTCCATGTGCCGGGTTCCTGATGTAACTGACTTGCAATCTTATGGAGACGTGTTATAGCCCTATATACTGATGGTGCGTTTTCTGGAATGAAAACACAGCAACTCGATCCGATGACTCTACAGGCCCCGCCCCTATCGGCCAGGATGACGTCAAGGACAAGACGATTTTGAAGAACAACAATCCGCATAGCAGACTGCTCCTCTGTTAAGTTACCTAGGGCGGAAGTAGTCTCATTCACTACTGCTTCGAGGGTTCTGGTCAAGTGACGTATTGATTTGCTATTAAAGACAGCACCTAAGTAGGGAAAGAAACCTTTATTGAAGTCTGTGTATTGCTCCCATGCCGTTTCAGTGTAGTCGACAATCGGGAGATCTCTCTGGGGTCTATTTGTACTAGATGGGAGTTCCTATGATAATCAGGAGGGGCTAGAAAAACAGGTGGCAGAAGGAATGCAACGTAACAGGTGCCATCCCAATCTAGAGGTAAGCGTATATATGCTGTATGTCCACAAATAAAATAGGAATGACGTGAAGCTTTAAATGTAGACTTGCCTTTATCACTGAATTCGATCACAGTAGTACATTTACTATGACCTAGATGTACTGAACCATTCTTTCTGACACATAAATCACCTTTGACTGGTAATACGGACATAGCGGGCAAGACTGGTTCGGTTTCGGATTCAACATTTAAAATCATGAGGTTAAGTGTAAAGTTACCTAATCCATATACTTCGTTTTCTAGATCAGTCCCTGTCCTTTTTGGAAGACCCTCCTTGTCAGGAAAACATACTTTATGCAGAACTGTGTTCAGGTTTCCCCATACCCAGGTACCCTGGTAAACTGCTGATTTGGAATCTAGAGAATTTATCAACCTAAACCATGCACCACAGGTACCATTGTGTGTGAACGGGTATGGGAAGAGGGGCAGAACTCCCTTGTATTTCTGATAAGGAGGGAGTCGGCCACATATCCAACAATTTGTAGCGTTGCTGGTTTGAAGAGAATGATGTAACATACTGATGAATGTATTGTTGCGCAGCGCAAGTCGGTATGACAACTCATGCGGAGGTAATTCACTGAAAGTGTGCTCGATAGTGTCATTAGCAGAAGAATGTGCACGTTTGAAAATAGGATGATATATATGTAACAGTATACTTGCAGCAATGATCAAAAGACACAGAAAAAACATAATCAATAATGTCACAATACAGTGACTACGAAGTGATTTACAATATTCACGTTTCTTGAGCCGTTTCTGTCTATCTCTCTCTCTATTGGGGTCTAGGGGGTACATGTCAGAGACTTGTCTAACCGATTCACCTAGGGGAGGACTTAAACAATTAAACTGTCTGACTTGCTAGACCTCAGCTTTAATTTATATTCTTGCGAAGGAGTTTTCTCTGCCAGGGGAAGTTTAGAGTCACTAGAATCTGGGCAGTCCTTAGAGAGGGAGGGAGAGTCAGTCTCTGGCAATGATCCGTAAACTTTTTTCACGTGACTCATGTGGACCCATCCCTTGCGGTCCTCCAGCTTCACGGCCGTCCTTGTGGTCAATAAGACGAGCTTCGGCGCCTGCCAACGGTGCTCCAGCGGACTCCTCCTGTCGAAGTTTCTAACGAATACTAGATCCCCTGGAACAACATCATGTGGCTTCACCTCGGTGTTGTCGGGGAAGGCTGCAGCGACCTGTGAACGACAAGATTGTAGTGCAGACATCAAGGAGGCAAGGTAATCTGTCAGCATAGTACAGTCAACATCGGTAATTTTACGAGGCAGAGGCGTCCCCAACATATTCGGTGGCCTACCGAAGACCACCTCGTACGGGGATAGCCCTGTTCTAGAGTGTGCAACCATTCTCATAAAAAAGAGGGCAACTGGTAAAGCTACTATCCAGTCGGCGCCTTTCTCTCTACAGATCTTGGCAAGACGTATTTTCAGGGTCTGATTATGGCGCTCCACGAGACCTGCTGCCTCGGGATGTCGGACACAGTGGAATTTCCATTGATAGCCTAGCAGGAGTGATACCTGCTTCATAAGCTCGGACGAGAATGGCTGACCATTATCTGAGTATACGATACGGGGCGAACCATACCGTGGGAAGAATTCACGAACCAGCTGCTTGGCAGTGGTCGGAGCAGTGTAATCTGGGACTGGATATGCTTCTGTCCACCGGGAAAGTGCACATACAACTACGAGGACATATTTGAATCCTCGACAACGTTCCATCTGGATATAATCCATCTGGAGGACTTCAAAAGGGTGATCGGGAGGATGAAATCCACCTTGCTCTACAGGAATGCTTTTACCTGGGTTGAACTGACAACAAATCATGCAAGTACGCACTTTCTGTTTGGCTGCTGCTCGTAAATGTTTATTGAACCAAAGGTTTTGAATACTGTCTAACATGGCTTTTTCACCTAAATGTGCTGGACTATGTACGGTATTAATGATAACTTGAACCATAGAATCGGGGAGAAACCATGTAGATTTTCCCTTCGTCATCCATCCCTGATCTGTCTGGATCCCTCCTAGTTCAGTCCATTTCTTTATTTCATCTGGTGTAGCATGTGTCTGTATGTCAATTACATCTAGGGCGGGATCCTTAACTGTCATGCAATGTGTCGGTGTCGAGACTATTGTTTTTGTCATATCAGTTGCGTGAGTACGAGTCTGAGCTGTATTCTTGGCTGTGCGATCTGCCAGGTCGTTACCCTGTGAAATGGTATCTGTGACTTTCGTATGTGCCTTGCACTTCATGATGGATATGGCTGTAGGCAGATGTATGGCGTCTAATAGAGCTTGAATGAGGGGACCGTGCTGAATTTTGGCCCCATGAGAGGTCAAGAAACCTCTCTCTCGCCAGAGTACACCGAAATCGTGTACAACTCCGAATGCATAACGTGAATCTGTGTATATGTTAACTCTCTTATTCTTGGCTTGAATACAGGCTTGTGTCAGAGCGATGAGCTCTGCTGCTTGAGCCGACAGGGTGTCAATACAATTTGTTTCTATAACTTCAGTTTCTGTCGTGACTGCGTAGGCGGCCACTAACTCTCCTGTACTTGTTCTCATGCATGAACCATCCACATAAAGTGTCAGGTCTGGGTCTGGTAATGGAGTGTCCGTCAAGTCTTGTCTGGGTTTCGTCGTAATAGTAATGATTTCAATACAATCATGTGCCAATGGGTCTGTTTCACTTAATGGCAAAAGTGTAGCAGGATTCAGTGTATTACAGCGTCTGATTTCTATGTGTGGCTGAAACAGTGTCAATTCATAACCTGTCAGTCGTGCTATAGTCAAGTGTTGGGTCTGTGTTCGGTTTAAAAGAACTTCTACGGAATGTGGAACTTGCACTGTCAATTGATGTCCTAACACTATGGAATCGCTTTGTCTGATTGCTAGAGCTGTCGCTGCTACTGATTTCAAGCACGCAGGCAGAGCCTGGGCTACTGGATCCAGTGTACTAGAAAAGTAAGCACACGGTTTGTGTGAACCTGCTTTTTCTTGGGTGAGTACTGACAATGCAGTACCTTCGCGTTCTGTGATAAAGAGTGTAAAAGGTTTACTGTAACATGGTGTCGCTAAAACAGGTGCTTGGCATAAGGCTTTCTTTAAGTCTTCAAAAGCTTGTGTATGTTCTTGAGTCCAAGGGAGGACAGTCGATGTCGCTGCCTCCTCGGTTGTCAACTGTATGAGTGGCTTTGCTAGAAATGCATACTGGGGAATCCATTGTCTGCAGTACGAAGTGAGGCCTATAAAGGCCCGCACCTCCTTTTGTGTCTTGGGTGGTAACATGTTTACAATTAACTGGATGCGATCAGGTGTGAGCTGTCTCCCCCCTTTGGACAGCAAGTGCCCAAGGTACACAACTTGCTGAACACAGAATTGCAGCTTCGAAGGGGACACCTTGTGCCCCTTGTCGGCCAGAAAATGCAAAACCGTCAGTGATGCTCGTTCACATTCAGGTTCGCTCCGGGCGGTGATCAGTAGATCATCGACATACTGAAGCAGGGCAGTGTTGACAGGCATGTGAATACTGTCAAGTTGTCTTTTCAGTGCTTGGCTATAGATACTGGGGCTTTCTGTGAATCCTTGAGGTGCGCGTGCAAATTTGAAGCTTCGTCCATTTAAACAGAATCCGAACAGATATTGGCTTTCCGGATCGATTGGGACACTAAAGAAGGCGTTCTTGAGGTCAATTACAGTAAAGAACGTTGCTTCTGAATCAATAGCTGTCAATAATGAAGAGATATCTGGAACCACGGGATACTGTGGTACAATGCATTTGTTCAGTTCTCGTAAATCGATAACTAATCGATAAACTGGGGGTGCATTTGGATCGGTGCGTTTAAGAATCGGAATGATAGGTGAATTACAAAGATTGGAGTCGGTTTCCACAACCACTCCTTGTGCAATAAGCTCGTCAATGATTTTCAGTAAAGCCACTACAGCATCTGGGGGTAATTTGTATTGTCGAATGCGTGGTAATACTACTCCTGGCTTGAGTGTGACTCGATATGGTGTAATGTGCATACAACCTACATCAGTGGGGCCTTGTGCCCATAAATGTGCAGGTATATTCTGTAATCTGGGATCAATATCTCTCAACACATAGTGACCCTTAAAGTCACGCAAAAATAATCTTACTCCTTCCGGAGAACAGCAAATAACAGCTCCTAGAGCTTTCAGTGTCTTTATACCTAACAAGTTTTCTGGACATGATTTCGTAAGTAACAAATCTGTAGTACGTGTCAATGGACCAACTGCAAGAGGAAGTGGTTGCGATACTTCATTAACAATAGGCTTTCCTGAAAATCCAAGGGAAACATTCTGTGAGCCTGAGAGGGGTGCCCCTGGAACCTCGTCGTGACTTATAGTTGTCCTGCTTGCCCCTGTATCAATTAAAAACTTTCTGTCTTTCCCTAATACTTGACTATGTACATAAGGACCCTCTTGATCTACAGGAACCTCAATAAGAGGCAAGCCAACCTCCCTCTCTAGGCTGTTTCATGTGTATCGTTGATAATCTGGATGATCATTTTGCGCATACTGGTACATCTGTTGTGTCGTGTTTTGTGTTGCGGCAATGGGCTGTGGCTGTGGTACTGCTACGGTCTGTACTGTCTGTTGTGAAGTATGCATAGGCTGTACATTCTGTGGTACTAGTTGTTGGGTCTGATCTTGTCTAGGTGGACGCGGTCTCTCTTTAGTTTTACCTGTAGCGATATTGTGTTTCAAAACTGCACACTCATTTATATAGTGACCTGGCTGTTTACAGTAGTTGCATGTCCCTTTAACAGGAGCTGCCGAATTACTGGACTGGGTCATACCCTTTTTCTGACCGTCAGCTGGAACTGACTGGGCAACTAGCATTTTCATTTTCGTGTCTTTCATACGTCTTTGTTCGTGCTCATGTTCTTCTCTAATTCTATTCTGGTGATACTGTAGCATTTGTAACATTTGTGACGGGGTATTTGCTTGCCATGTGCTCTCGACTTTCAGTACTCTGTTCTTAACCTGGGGCAAGGAATTCTCGACTAACTTAGTAACAAAAAGGTGTGGGTATGACTCACTGCTTGCTTTCAGGCCACTATTAATACAAAAACATTTCTCAAATCGGGAATAAAAATCACTAGTGTCTTCATCGGGTTTCTGTTTACAGGCTGAGATTGCACCCCAGTCCTCCTTTTTCGTTGCTAATAAACGTGGCAATACTTGTACTAACAATCCTGGTAACGCTTTAGTTTTGTCCCCAAGCCCTAGGCCTGGAGTTCTAGTGTTTTCTTCGTTTTCTAATGCAGCCCAATCAATCTTTTGCTCTCCCACCTCCCATTCTTTTTCTTTGAGTTTCTCGTAAATACCGGCAGGCAACAATACTTTTAATATTTTCATAATGTCAGGATATGTATAATCACCCATGAGTAACATGTCTTTTATCTCACGGTGAACACCTGCTGGATCCTTGTCATGGCTAGGCACTAACTTCTTCATTTCCAATAGTTCTATTTTAGTTATGGGTGTGTACACAAACACGCGTCTAAAAGTATTATCTTCATTCCTGACTGGGTGTACTTCTCGTAAGGGATTCTGTCTGTCTATGTAATACATATTTCTTTCAACGGGTGGAGCTGGAACAGACTGCGGACACAGGAAAGCACTATATCTGTGCCAATGTTCTAGAATTACTTTAATCAAATCGGTACCTAGGCCTCTCCATTTATTCATGAGTAGTTCTATTAATATATCAGGTAGGGGACCAGGATCAGAGTGTTGGCTTTTATACAATATGAGGAGGTGCTGTATCATGTACATACCAGCTAGTCGTTGTTCGTCTGGGGAAAGGCTCAAAAACGTTTGCGCTAACGCATCATCACTATATTTATCGGAATTGTCAGCCCATTGTACTGCTGACCTGGCTAATTCTTGTTCATCCATGGAATCGAGTACATGGTACCCCATTCGTTCTTGAAGTATTCTATCGGTAGCCTGAAACAGATGTTCAGGGGTCTTCGGATTTGACATAGCTGCTTGGAAAAGTCTCTTACTTTCTGGACGTACCGGACGTACTGAATTATTAAAGGGTCTTCCCTTACCTACATAAGCTATCATTTCTCTAGCTGGTAACTGCAATGTTCCTGTTGTCGTTTCTGGTAGTTCCTCCTCCTCCGAGGATTCATTCTTGTCTGAATCTATTTCTCTTTCAGGCTGTCTTCTTTCGTGTATTTTTATTACTGCTTTTCGGATCCTTCGGTACATGTTTTCTATACAACCCTGTTTATCATGTTTTCCGTCTGCTATATTCTGACCCCATTTGTTAAGTGCTTTCATCTCTTCCATGTCTACACCGGGCCTATCTTGGTCTCTTATCAAACAGTTTATGAAGAAACGTAATATCATTCTTTGAGTGTCAACTTTCTGGTGTGCCATGGCCTCGCTAATACTTTCAGGACCTTCCCCCGTTTGGACAAAATGGTATATTCTGTCTAGATGATCAATCATCTCTGGTAGTATCATTAAATAGTTTGCGACTCGTCTTAGTCGTACTGATGCGAGCATCATTCTGTCGTCTTTACCGGGTTTTGGATCATATCTACAGTCTGTAAGAGGCTCTTTAAGTATGTCGTAACTCTCTGTTTGAGGTGTACGTTGTTGTGCTAAATCCCTATAAGTCAATCGATGTGTTTGTGGCGGTGTTTGAAAACCTCCTGTCGCACCTCCTGAGGTGCCAGGTAAAAAAGGGTACAGCGGGTGCATGCCAGGAATAATGGGTGCAGGAAGGGGTGGGGGAACAGGCACAGGATGTGGAACGGGAGGAGGAGTTTGTTGTTGCGGAAATAGGTGTATATTATCTCGGGGTGGAGTGCCGTCAACGGGTGGTGTGTGTGGTGGCGGAACATTGATATATTCGGGAGCTACATCGTCTAAATAGGAAGAAAGGAAAATGTCCTTTGGGATCTTGTGACGTAATTTAGTCGGAACTAATGGAGGTGGCAGATCTTTCGGTATTTCCGGGGTCGCCTTCGGCAGGCCCTCGGCCAGGACCGGATACAGTCCTGTCATAATGGCATTACTCTTTCTCTCGTGTTGTTCTATTCTAACTCGTTCTCCTTCTTCTAGTAATTCTTTTTCCCTGGCTTTTTCGGAATCTTCTTTGCTTTTCTCTGTTTTTCTGAGTGCTTTCTCTGTGCGTCTATGCGATTCTTTACGCCATAATTCAATGGCATCTTTCTGTGACTGTCTGGCTTTCTTCTTCCATAATGCTTCTTCTACTCTCATGATGCACTCGGCATCCCATGTCCCCGTAACGGGCCATCTCTGATTCTCTGCTAAATCTTTGGTGTAATCCACCCACAAGTCAAGGAATAATACGGCATCCAGGCCGTGCTTATGGTACATAAAATATCCGGGAGTGTCCCTGGGTGGGATGGGAACAGCTTCCTCGAGTATCCCTTTTCTAGTTCTTATCTGTCTTAATTTAGAGAATAAAGGCATCTTAAACCTTGCTACTTGATACTTACTCGAACTTGAACACAGTCAATACAATGAACACAGTAATGAAGATCGAACATTCACTCATACCACGACATTTAAAAACACATTAAAACATTTTAAAACGAACAACAATAATTAGAATAAAACTGGCTACTTGTATACTGGATATACTGCTAAACAGTACAGATACACCGCTAAGACAGTGCAGACCGGATATACTGCTAAACAGTACAGATACACCGCTAAGACAGTGCAGACCGGGTCTGTGTACCCAAACCCGTCTTGACCGGCACAAAATAATGCGCTCGTCTAGATGCGTCCCCAGCAACGGTACTCACCGGGAAGCACGGAACGGAAAGCCTCGGAAACCCTGGACTGGACTGGACCGGACTGGACTCGACTCGACTCGTGACGTAGATACTTCGGAACTTCGGAACCTGGTGGGCCTCTGAATACCTCGGACCTTGCTCTCTCAGCTAGGCTCTGGTCGGGATCCTCCGCACTCCTCACCGCCTCGTCTGGGTGTCGATCGCAGCCTCAGTCACCTCCGTTGGCCTGAGGGAGGTACAGGAAATCCTGCGGGTACGCGTTGTTGTCCGTCACGGCTGTGGCAGGGGACCGGGCCTGCAACGCACCGCCGGCGCGTAAGGTGGGGGAGGGGTCCCTGTTCGGGCGCCAATTATGTGGTAAATTTAAATTACCTATACTTAATTTATGCGGTAAAGTTCAATAAGAATAACTCAGAAAAATAAGAGGCAGAGTCCGTGGCATCTGAGGTTTAAAAGGGGTTTTATTCCTTATAAAGGAATTGGTTCGAACCAAGGCAATCGAATTCCATCACCACGAAGGTTCAGGAAGGGATAGACAATACTTTATTGACAGCATATCATTTATATAGTCAATGCATTACAGTGGTGATGGATGCAGAAGGCGTAACAGCTGAGAGAAGAGATAAGAACACGTGTACGTAACAGAAGGCGTGCACAAGGGCGTACACGGAGGTGTGTGCTAGAAACGTCACATAGAGGTGTCATAAGTGGGTGGATCCATAAGAGAATCCTGCAGTGTCAGCAGAAACATGTGGCATAGATGCTCGCGCAGCAGCATGACGTGTGATTGACGTGGAACTGGAGGGTGAAGGGGACTTGACATTTAGCCTCACATGAGGAGACAGAAGTCTGGGGTGTCAGAACAACCTAATCCCAAATCATATCTAATATCTTGTGTTTGAGGAACTGTATTATCTGGAAGGAAAGGTCTCTCGGGCAGAGGCTATTCTATACTGACTGCTAGTGCGTGTATGAGCGTCTACGTGTCTACATGAGATGCGAGGGGGCATGGGCCTACCATGGTAACGGGAGCAATGAATTACTTGCATGGAGACAGAAAGGCCGGGCCCTTTGCTCTGCAGCTGGGAAGGATGTTTACCTAAACTACTACACAGGAATGTATTTTCGAGGAGCGGAGCAGATAACTTGAAGGCTGAATACAGTCTTGGCAGGCAAGCAGGCCGAGCCAGGCACCGCTAGCCGCGCAGGGAGTAAGACAAAGGTCAGGGATACGGATGCAGGTCCAGGCTGTAGCATCCAGAGGCAGAAGGCAGAAAAAGCTCGATGGCAGAAATCAGGTCCTAACTTCGCCAGAGCCGAAAAACGTGAAAGGTGCACCACATAAAGACGGTGGCACGGCACACTTAGGAACTGAATATTCGACCCATTCATGGTGGATCTGAAAGAGGACATGTTAACGTTGGACGCAAATGTATTTGCGTCTTCATAGCTGGTCTAGGAGGGAACATACATGTACTTGAAGCACATACATGGAGACGGTGGGGTTCACGTTAGGGGACACAATTGACCATAAAAATTCATATTACCTCAGCTCCATGAGAACAACATAGGGGATAGTTTCCAAATCACTAAGGTTTATTAGCAGATTAGTCAAGTTACACATTTTTTTCACTCAGTTAATCATTTATCAATAATCATAAAATTCTGTAAGATTAATCAGTCCAACAGAGTTCAGTTGAGTATTTGTAGCATAGATAATATGAACAATGTCAGGTGCAAAGCAGAGAAAGATTCAGTTCCTTAATAGATCTTCCCAAAGGCTGAAATATAGACGCAGAAGTTGCATGGGGGAAAAGCTAAGCAGGAGGTGCCAGTCAGTAAGGTTTTAAAGTTGAACAAATGTTCAAATCATAGGTAGGCATTTGCTTTCAAGAGTTTAACTCAAGAATCAGCAATATGAAATCTCAAAAAAGAGAGACCTGCAGCAGAATTGGGGAAAAGGTCTCTCCTCTGTAAAGTCAGGAACGGGTCTGTCTTGTCTGTTCTAAGAACACAAAATTAAACATTTTATTCTACCTACATCACCTTCCCACTAACTCCACATTTTGCGGGGACCAATCAGGATATGTCGTCTTCTTGGAGCAGGTAAACCTCCATCTTTTCCATTGTAGAGCACAGGCACACACAGCGGCAATATCTTTGAGATTTCATCGGTCTGAATAGTCTGGTACAAGGGTATCTTTCTCATCTGATCTGTATTGATTGTAACAATTTCTGAAATAAACAATAGAATAGGCTTCTAACTAAGTCAAGTTACCTTTCACCTGAAACAAGAAGAAAAACATGAAAACATGTAATTTCCCAGTGAAAGACATTTGAAGCCAACTTTTATCTATTCTAAATTAAGAAAATACTTTTGGTTAAAAGTAAATACACCATAGAACCACTGTTTATACTCAGGTTCTTTTTTTCTCATGTCCTCATCAGCCCAGGTCTACAAAAGGTAAGAAGAACCATACTGCAGGGTCTCCCTGGAAATAGCACAGTCTTGAGCCCTTTCGTTATTAGACCTAAGATGAGTCACTTTATACCTTGCTTCTCGTACTCCGACCATAGGAAGCCTTGCTATCGACCAGCCCCTCTCTGAGGCCACCACCAGAGTAATCAAGCACAAGTTGTATAAAGGCCTAATCATTTTACAATAAATGTGCACAGGAATTTACTAAGTTCTTATAGGGAAGCCAGAACTCATTACACTAAGCTTAGAAGCTCTATCTAGCAGTACCGTATATTTTATTGAGGCCAACCATTCTGCTTTATTCGGGGGCGTATCTTTTATCCAATTGTTACATATTTCCCTACGGGCAAGCAATATTAAATAAAAAATATATTTTTTTATAGTTTGTGACAAAGATTCATAGTTATCCGGGAGACCAAAAAAAACCAAGAGATTTTCTTACCTGGATCGACCCTTCAAGTATTAAAGATACCGTGTTACTCACATCCAGCCAAAAATCTTGGAGCTCCAGGCAATCAAAGAACATATGTTCGTCTTCACTTTTTTATTTCCCACATTCAGGGCAACTTAGCATGATGCTTTTCGGCTATTTTGCCAGCTTATATGGCGTCCAGTAAACCCTGTGGAGACAGAAAATGTGGTTCTGTCTTAAATTTGTGGCACGTACCGTGGAGTATAGCATGTCACAAGATACTTGCAATAGGTCTGTCAACTGCGCTCCCGGCAAACTCTTTTCTCACAGTGTTGCTGGTAACTTAAAGTCTGCTTCCGAACTTCCCACTAGGATCCAATACCATCTTGCAACCTCTTTTCTACAGGTTCTTTCAGATTTTATTGAGGATTCTAGTTCATTGAAATGTCCTGCCCCTGACCCATCAGTGACGGTCCAACTCTTTACTTGAAGATATTCAAATCTTGACAGTTGCCCTACTTTTTTCTCCCATCCCCGAAATCTAAAAGGAAGTATGCTATTATGTTCTCTTATCTTTTCAGCTAGTGATTCAATGTACAAATTAAAAAGTAGGGGGGATAATGGACACTGCTGCCTAGTCCCCCTACAGATGTAAAAAGTATTTGAGATGTTTCCATTCGCCAAAACCCTGGCTGTTGAGTTCTTATATAAGAGTGCTATTGCCCTACAGAAGTTGTGCCCTAAGTTATATAACCACAAAATTTCCTGCAGATAAGTCCGATTGACGCAGTTGAATGCCTTAGTCGCATCCACGGTAATAACAGTAAGTGGCATTTTGAATGTGGTTGCTATATCAATAGCTCCAATTAAGTTATATGTTAATTATTTAATTCCTCTACCACGCACAAAGCCTTTCCTATCCTCATTTAGCAGCACATCCAACACCCCACTCAGCCTATCTGCTAATATTTTCGTAAAGATCTTATAGTCTGAGTTAAGCAGTGAGATGGGCCTGTAGGAGTCACAACAGTTAGATGGTTTATCTGTTTTGAGGATCAGAGTAACAATGGCATAATTCCATACCACATTAAAAAATCTCATTAAACACCCTGACCATTACTGGGACTAGATATTTCCCCAGCTTTTTTATAAACTTCGACTGGAAGACCATCTGGTCCTGCAGCCTTATCCGCTTTTCCTGTTTTAATAACCCTTCTAATTTCGGACTATGTAATTGGGCTATTAATTGCTTCCCTCCGAGATTCAGACACTTTATTGGGAGATTCTTGACCCAACCACTCTTCCACTTCTTCTCCCCATGTAAATAGATTTTCATAATACACCTCCCCAAAATGGTTTAATAAAGCCTCTGCTATGCCCTCCCTCAACCTAGTTAGGCATCCTGTCCCAATCATACTTTAGTTCTTTTATTAAACTTTTTACTTGGTTGTTTTTCATCTTCCAGGCAAACAACTTGCCACAACCTTCTCCATAATTAAAATGGGCCAGTCTGCCCACTTGCTATCTCTCCTACAGTCTTCTTTCCTGAACGCCTACTAACTCCATTTTAAGGGCCTCAATAAAACCTACCCCAGAATCCTGTACTATATCTTTATCCTGTATCTGTTGTTCTAGCTGCTTAATCTGATCTTCAATATTAGCTATTTCTGTCCTCCCTTGCTTATTTTTATAGGATTGGATAGATGTTATTCTACCTCTTAAAAATGCAGTGTAGGCATCCCATACTCTTACTATTGTGGCACTATCTAAATTATGTTCGAAAAACTTTTGAGATTCCAGCCCCAATTTCTCCTCATCAGACAGTATGGTATGATCGATAGTCCATCTCCTTTAGATCACCGTGTTTGGAGGGGACAGAAGTTTGGTTATGGCAGAGTGATCCAACAGATGAGATCCCACATGACAGGCATCCCTAACCAGATGCTTTATAGATTGATTGATCAAGAAAAAATCTATTCTCAATTGATGTCCATATTCTTTATTGTTAAAAGGAAAGATTTTTAGAACCCTTGCTTTTCCTTCCAAATATCACACTAGCCTAGATTCTTTATTGAATTTATTATTAAGGAGCTTGATTTATTATGTGCAGGCGCTCTACTTTTGGTGGAGCGGTCTAACTTATTATCTAGAACCACGTTGAAATCGCCTGCCATTATAATATGGTCTGGAAAGTCCAAATGTTCCAAGAGGAGATTACCAGACGAGGTAGAATCATCTACATTTGGGCCGTAATAGCCAACGATGGTGTAAATCTGGTTATAGCATCTCACTTTAACAATTACCCATCTACCAGACTTATGTACTTTACTTTCTTCAATGATTATCTGAGGGTTAGTTTTTATAAGGATCGCCACTCCTCTTATCGTGAGTTGATGGTCTGTACATATGACTCTCTGAAGCCATCTTCTAGACTTAAAAATCTCAGTAATTTCTTTGCTGGTTTGATGAGTCTCTTTGAGGATTATAATTTTGGCCTGGGTATCTCTTATATATCGCAGGATCTGTACCTTTCTTTGCTTCACCCTGAGGCCATTACCATTCCATGATAATAACTCTATCTGAGCCTCTCGGCTGGTAGTCATTTTTTATTTCTTACTCTCGCAAATCTCTTACGGCTGGAGTTCCAGAACATTAATTCAGGACAAATATTTTTTTGTATTTTTTCCTCTGCTCCCACACCCGTACATTCAACTCAGCCTGGGCCCCCCTCCTCCCTCCTTTGGAAAACTCTCCTCTTCCTTCTTCATAGCCCAAGTCTTAGGAGGTTTTCCGAAGTTAAGAGACCTATTCTGAAAAATATATACTCCCCAGTGGAACAAGTGATTCTCTATTCAGGACTAAGTGCAGAATACGTAAAAAAAAAAAAAGCAAACAAGAGCAATAAAGAAAAAAACAACAAACATACAAATAGGGGGATAGAGACTCTGCAGGTAAGTACTCAAACAAGACCATACAGAGAGTAACAATCTCAACTTTCCTACTTCACACGAGTACCTGACAAAGATCTAAGGAATTCTTCGGCTTCACCTACCCTGCGAAAGGTCTGCATTTTATTGTTATGCCTCACCCTCAAACAAGCAGGAAATCCTAATTGTGCCCTCGCACCCCATTTTCTAAAAGGTTCAATCAGGTTACGGAACTCCCATTGCTTGTTAGCTGTAATTTGAGAGACATCAGATCTAATATCAAAGCTGATTCCATCTACTGATAGATTTTTCTGTCTTAAGGGTCTTGTAAGTATTTCTTCCTTAACTTTGTAGGTAAGAAAATTAACCAGGATTCTCCTGGGTTTTGGTGTATTTGAATTTTCCTTGAAAGGGTCTCTATGGACCCCCTGCATGTCTTTAACCAGGTCTTCTTCGGATCATTCATATGCCGTCCCAGTTTAATCAATCGTGCCATAAAGGCTTTAATATTCTCTCCCTCTGTACCTTCTGGGATTTTTAAAATGCAAAGGTTATTTCTTCTCTGGTTGTTCTCTAATGATTTCATCTTTTCCTTCAGTAGAATCTCATTCCCTTTTAGGACAGTGATCTCCTTCGAGTTGGCCTTGGACTACAATGTTAAGTCTCTTACTGAGCTCTCCAGCTGCGATATCCTAACTGCGATGTCATCTAGCTTTTTTCCAAACTATCACAGGAGACTCTAATCTCTTTTTGATTAGTTTCGGAAATTTCAAATCTATTCCTAACCTCAGTGGTTAACAACTGAATAAGATCCAAAACTGACTGAAGTTGTGGCTGTAGTTGGAGCTTGTGTTGCGTCTGCATTTGGCATACATTATTCGTGCACCCTCCCTCTCCACACTCCTGAGATTCCAGTGGGCCTTCGCTAACTGTTATTTCTGGGTGGGAGACATAAGGATCCATACTGCCGCAAGGGAAGGACACCCCTGAGCCGTCCCGGAATATTTGTTGTCTTCCTGGGGGGCTGGGCAGGGTATTACCTTAGACTCCAAAGAATTTCCCAACACCTGAAATCTGTTTGGACTCACAATATCTTGTTCTCCTTCAAGCTTTTCCCCCAGATAAACCAAAGTTGGGATTTTTAGCTGTAAAGTCTTTAGTACCACTTTAAAGAAAGTCCTTACTGAGGGGGTCATTTTTAAGTTCAATGTCTGTAGCTCCCTTTTTAGCCCTCTCGACCTTCTCTTTTTTCGTGTCACCAACTCTCCCTCATTAGCTTTCAAAGAAGGGGCGGGATCTGACCCACAAGTGTTTTTATGGGTTCTATTCAGAGTACTCGTTGTACAATTTCTTGCCTCAAACCTTCTCAAACTATATCTGCCAAGCAGAGAGATTTTCTCCCCTAGCTCTGCCACACTTGGGTCACCGCTAGCTTTTATACTCAGTGAGCTGCTTTATGCCTCATTTGGAGAACACGGTGTATCGTGGCTTTGTTAGCATCACAACCTTCCCCTTCCAGATTTCCCCAGCACTTCTTCCCACATCAATTCTCCCACCTAAGTGTGACTGACCTGCCTCTTGCGACATGTACCTAGTAGACCTCCCGGTCCACAGGCTCAGGAGACTCCTGTCCTGCACACAACACTGGCAAACTCTCAACGTTGCCTCCCGCGCTTGTCCTGCCTTTGCCCAAGCCACTCTAGCTGCCCAGGATGGAGCGCCGAGCCACCGCCCTCTGGCCCCTGCTGAGCACCGAGCCACATGAGACCAGCCGGAGTCCTGGTCGGCCAGCCCCAGAGCCTCCACGAGATCACCTGCCCAGTCCTTTTCACTCAGGCATCAGGTCAGCAAGGAAATTGAGGAGCACTGCTTCTTGCAGATCAACACAACAGTTATTCTAAGTCTTCCGCAGGTCTAGAGTTGTAATAAAGAGTTGGCTGTGAGGTTCCAATATTTATATTTGATGACAGCTTTGAAGTAGGAGAAGGTTCTGGACGTTTCTACCCCATGAGGTGCTTGGAATTTCCTGCATCCCTGTTCCCAGAGGTGCTTGGGACGTCCTGCCTCCATGCACCAGCTTGTCTGGGGGTACTTTTGTGAGTATGCTCAAGCAGAGTATTTGTGATGAGGAAGCATGGAAGGCGACAGCTCTTTCCCCCTATCAAATCAGAGATGGCCCTTCCTGCCAACACATGTTCTCCCATTGTCTCACTGTCTTGGAGCAATACACAAAGGTCAACTGCCATCTTAACCTAGTCATGTGAGCCAGGATACAGGCTGCAGGGATCAAATGCTTCAAAGAAGAAAATGCAAACTTTCCAAAAGTGCCATTTTCAAAACTGTGACTTAAAATCTGACTTTACCATTAAAGAGGGATTCAAATTACAATTCTTTAAGACACCAAACACTGCGTGCATACTTGCTCCCAATTGAAAGTTAACATGTATTAAATTTAGTATGGTAACCCAATGTCATACTATGGGAGAGGCAGGCCTTGCAGTAGTGAAAACTAATTTCGGAGTTTTTTTACTACAAACAAACTTAAGGGTTTTTTCACCACCAGGGCATGTAAACCTAATAAGTACATAGCCAACTTTTTAAATACACTGCACTCTGCCCTCTAGGCTGTTTATGGATGAATATGGGGTGATTTATATGTAAAAAGGAATGTTTTGGCTTGGCAAAAGCTTTATTTTATTTTTCCGGACCAAAATGGCAGATTCAAACTGAACATACAGGCTGCAATGGCAGGTCTGAGACATACTTAAAAGGCTACTTAAGTAGGTGCCATAATCAGTGCTGTTGGCCACTAGTAGCATTTCATTTACAGGCTCCAAGTATATGTAGTAGCACTTTACTAGGGAGCTACAAGTACATTAAATATACCAATTGGGTGTAACTAAATGTAACCATGTGTAAAGGGGAGAGTAAAAGCACTTCAGGACTGGTTAGCAGCAGTAAAGTGCAAAGAGTCCTAAGGCCAGCAAAAACGATGTCAGCAAAAACAGGACGAAGGAAGGCACAAGGTTAAAGGAAAACTGCGCCAAGCAATCACATGTTCAAGAGCCGTCTTCCGAAAGGGTGCTTGGAGATGCAGGGGTCTTAAAAGAGAAGGTAAAGGTGGTGCAGCAGAACTTTTATCCTTTTCCTGACCACTACTTGCATCTTCATCAGAAGCAGGGTGCCCTTCTTCTCCCACAGGTTTAACTATTTGTTCGGTCCCAGATAATATTTCTTTGGACTCCCTGGCTCTTGACTCCAAATATTACCAGGAAGATATTCATTTATTTTTGATGTATAGTCTCTTTAAGAACAGACAAAATCTGGTCACAAGTGGCACATTATTAGTATTAAAGGCATTGTTGGTAGTGGCCACTTTTTTGCATCTTCTTTTTTGGGACCCTCTTCAGTTTTTCAAACTTCTCTCAGGTCAGGGAAGAAACCACAGGCTAAACTGAATAAGAAATCCAAATCTCTGCCTCTATTGGACCTTACCAATGCAAAAGATTAAATGCAATGTAGATATATCACAGAATGTTTCAAAAATGTGTTTAGCTTGACAAGGTACCTGTAATGTTATATCTGAAAGTAGGCCTTTCATTTCTAATTAGCCCATGCTCATCCAGAACTGTCTAGGAAATATATAGTTAAAGATGGTTGTCATGTCTTGCCTAAACTGCTGATAGCACATTACCCATAGCAGAAGATGTGCAGTATTTGAGTTAAAATCTTGAGACAGGACTAAGTCCCTATGTTGCAGACTATTAGTATCCTCAGTTAAATATACAATTTGAAAAAAGTGTGAGGGCAATTTCAATTTACTCACATTGCTCAGACATATAGCACGCACGCTGAAAATACCCATAATTTGAAGGGAAAAAAACCTTACAGGAAACACCAAGCATCCCTCACCCATTACCAAAGCCAAATGTGATGACAAATTGATGAAACAATCTGGAGTCAGGCCCACATTTCTCAGAGTCCATTGAGTAATAGCAACCAAACTGAAAATTTCCAAAAGTCTGCATATATTGAGTCTCACTCCTAGCCAACTTGTTCTCCAGACTCATTTCCCCAACATCCACAAAAGGGCAAAAGCTTGAGTACAAAATGGAGGGTGGTTGAATATTCCTGGAGCCCAACAGCTCACTACAAGCACATGAGAGCCGAGGGACATATTTATGACTGCAGTTTTGTTGCTCTTGCACCACACAACATTGTGAATGCACGGCACTAGCCCAGAATGCGATGAGGATGAAGCCAAGCACGCCCACTTTGCATGACCCTGAGTGGCTTCATAAATCCAGACTGACACAACACAGGGCAAATCGCTGTGGGCTTTACTCTGACCTGGGATGGCATTCCATGGAGGTTGCGTGGGTGTTCCAAGGCAACTCCCATATATTTTGACTCCTTCCTAGATTTATCAAAAGTGGTAGACCTGGCAATATTATATTTCATATAGGTACCATAATATAGGCCTCGGTTAACTCTTACCCTTCACCAATATTCTCTCCCTACATTAAACTTGTCACGGTTTACCGGGACTGACCTTTTGCCTAGATAGTACACTGCATTCAGAAAATTGATTTTCCCTAGATCGAAATCTCATACATTATGCATGAGGATTCTTGGGAGCACAGAAGGACTGCCATCTCCTGTGTAAATATCTATCTATAAAGTTCATGCCCAATGTCATCCTTAGGCTGACACAATGATACAGCAATGTAGGATTCCTGGGGAGACCAATGGGTATATCTACATCAGTCTTGCTAAGATAGACATTCGACACTGTCTGCCACCGCACCCTAGTGCAGCGCCTCAGCAACGTCGGAATCCAAGAGAAGGCACTAGAATGGATCATCTCCTTCCTCCCCGGAAGGACACAAAGAGTCCGCCTCCCCCGTTCAGATCAGAAGCCACCGAAGTCATCTGCGGCGTCCCTCAAGGCTCCTCACTCAGCCCTACCCTCTTCAACGTCTACATGAGCCCCCTCGCGGCCATCGCACGCCAACACAACCTCAACATCATCTCTTACGCCGACGACACCCAGCTGATCCTCTCCCTCACCAACGACCCCGCCACCGCCAGAGCCAACCTACACGAAGGGATGACAGATGTAGCCGAGTGGATGATGAACAGCCGCCTGAAACTGAACTCAGACAAGACGGAAGTCCTCATCCTGGGCTCTTCACCCTCCGCCTGGGATGACTCCTGGTGGCCCACCGCCCTGGGCAGCGCACCCAAACCCGCAGACCACGCACGCAACCTGGGCTTCATCCTGGACTCCTCCCTCTCCATGACCAGACAAGTCAACGCCGTCTCCTCGTCGTGCTTCAACATCCTGTGCATGCTACGTAAGATCTTCCGATGGATCCCCACCGAGACCAGGAAGACGGTCACCCAGGCCCTCGTCACCAGCCGCCTGGACTACGGCAACTCCCTCTACGCCGGAACCACCGCCAAACTCCAGAGGAGACTCCAGCGGATCCAGATCGCCTCAGCAAGACTCATCCTCGACATCCCCCGACACAGCCACATTTCCGGACACCTGAGAGACCTGCCCAGCTCCCGGTCAACAAGAGAATCACCTTCCGTCTCCTCACCACGCACACAAAACCCTACACAACCAAGGCCCAAGGTACCTCAACAGCCGCCTCAACTTCTACACCCCCACACGCCAGCTTCGATCGACCAACCATGCCCTCGCCGCCGTCCCCCGCATCCGAAGAGCCACCAAGGAGGAAGGTCCTTCTCCTACCTGGCCGCCAAGACCTGGAACTTCCTCCCGACCCACCTCCGCCTGACCCAAGAACACCTCGCCTTCAGGAAGCAGCTCAAGACCTGGCTGTTCGAGCAGTAGCGGACCCCCCCCTCCCCGCCCCAAGCGCCTTGAGACCCTCCGGGTGAGTAGTGCGCTATATAAATGCTTTGATTGATTGATTGATTGATTGATTGATAGACTGAGGAGACCGAGACTTCTCAACCGACACACTGACCAGAGATGCTGAGGTTCCTGCATGCAGACACTCCAGCTTGCAGTGGTCTAACATTCCTTGCAGGGGGATCAGCTCGAGACCAGGATGGGGTCCCACAGTCTCATACTTCAGGTAATGGGGTTGACTAAATAATAGAGGGATTCTTGACTAAACACCTACACCCATGCAAGGTACACTTAGGTACATCTAGTTAGGGAGGCATCTTAGAAGTACGCATCTTTTATCATGTGTTTTATATACTTGACTGTATTAATAAATTTAGTAAGATGGTAGAACTATACCATTCTATTACCTTTATAATACTGCTAATCATTTATATCTTATACTGTCTAACGGTTGTTGGAGCACATCTATTTTACACCAGAATAACAACTGTTCAATGAATTCTCATTGAAAACTCCCAGCCTGTTTTATTTGTTGTATATCTCTGAGACATACTAAGTAAGCATGAGTAACTGAACAAAAGGTAGTATATTGATTCCACAGTCGTAATGGATCAGGGTTGTCATGTTCAATGGTTGATCTCCTTGGTTAGAGGAGACTCTAGTGGCACTAGTTGGTACAAAAGGGCCAGCATACCCGGTGGGGGTGATCAGAGTTCGTCTGACACCAATCCTACAATGTATGTTGTCTAAATGCACAGATCCTGCATACTTTTTATAGGAACTACATGGCAGCAATTTGCAAAAAAGCTATGCCGTATCAGGGAAAGCATAATGAGGAGAAATATCTTTATTTCTCCTCGTTACTTCCTCTTTCTATGTTTGCTGCACTCTGTGGCACGTATAGAAAGGAGAATATGCCTCTCAGGACTATTTTTGTGTTAGAAGGTGCGTCTTTCTGCATAAAAACAATCCTGCATGCAATGCAGACACCCTTGGTGCCAGGGTGTCTGTGCCTTGATTGTTGCAAGACTGTGAAAAAGGCGCCAGGGCAGGGCTAAAGGCAAGGATGCGCCGCATTCCTTTAAATATGAAACATTCCTGCTCTTTTCCTGTCACGCAGCGTGACTTTCTTATAAATGTGCCCCCAGATGTCTAAATCACAAGTAATCGAGGTCCACAAAAAGGAAAAAAACTCTGAGAGCACATGCAAAAAGTGAATTTCATTCAATTGCATTTGTATTGACCATTCGTTTTGCAAAAGTTGCCCATCAGAATGACAGCATTTAAACCCCCTAATCAAATGTTTAAAAGTAATGCATCATAATAGTGTTTGTTTGCACTTTGTACATAGTCAATTGCTTTCCAGTATGGAGTTTCAAATCAATGAGATACTGTGACTTGACCATACACAATACCTGACTTGTCCAGCCACTGCTCTGATTGTACACCTGTTGGATCACATGCACTTGGAAGAGCTCTGTGTGTGCCCAATAATGTTTAACCAATGGTCTAATGACACTATGGTAGATGAAGGCGTTGATAGGAATGCAATGATAATACCACTACAACCACTAACACCATTACTGCTACTCGTACTCTTACTGCCACTAGTACCCCTAACACAATCTCTACTGCTACCACTACTAGTTTGACTTCTACACTAACACCATTACTGCTACGAGTACCACTAACACCATCTCTACTTCTGTTACCATAACTACTGCTACTGCCACTAACACCATTACCCCTATTCCTACTACTACTATTACTGCTATGAGTATCACTATTACCACCTTTACTACTGCCACCCTTAATAGTGTGACTACTACCACTAAGACATTACTGCTACAACTGCTAGCGCTAACACAATTACTACTACAACCACTAATGCCATTACTGCTTTTCCTACTACTATTAATACTGCTATGAGTATCACTACCACCATCTCTACTACAGTTGCCACTACTAGTGTGACTACTACCACTAAGACAATTACTATTACAGCTACAACTACTTGTGCTAACACCATTACTGCTGCTTCTAGTTCTACTACTTCCATTGACACCATGACTACTACTGCTACTACTACCATTACTGCTACTACTACCATTAGTGCTATCAGTAGTATCACTAACACCATTATTATTGCTACTACTCCTAATACGACTACTAGCACTAACATTATTACCACTACTACTATTACTACTGATACCATAGCTATTACCACTACTAATAGTAATTATAATAGCAATACTAGTGATAACAATTTATCGAGAGTTGGTGCTGTGTAGAAAAACAATTAACATATAATCACGTAAATACACACATACACAGTGATAGTAACAATAAATATAAGTATTTAACAGCACACCCGGGAATAAGGACGTGTGTCATTGCCAAGGTCAGTGCTGCTCATTTTATGAATCATGTTGCTGTCAGTGCATCCGCTCAGGAAGGATGATTGGCTGATGCTTCAACGTCAGTTTCTGCAACTCTGACTTTACTATAAGTGGAAACATCACCAGATGATCTAAATGTGGGGTAATCTTGGCGTCCGATCTCCTACAATCTCTTTGGCTGATAAAGCCGCTTTAACGTGGCACGCTGAGCAAATTCACCCAAACTGTGGAAGAGAGAGTTTTGTTTGAAGAGAAATTTAATCTGAAGAAGGCAGACCAAGAGTTGTGTCTGAAAGCTGCCCAGGCCGGAAGGGTGAGAGTTAATGGCCTCTCTCTGGGGGGCCTGATTTGTATCAGGAGCAGAGGCGTCCGCTCAAGGCTGATATATCTTCTCATGTTAGGGTTCAGGGTGTGACTCTGCCTAGAGATGGTTTTGTGCTGTGGACAGACATCAGCAGCCTCATCCTTCTCTTCTAGGACTCGTTGGGATTCTCTCATTTCAGAGCTCAAGGCCTACAGCTTCCAGCCGAGGAGTTTCTGCCTTAGACGGTAAGTGGTGGCGAGAGGCGATGCTTTAAAACGGGGCTAGATTTATCAGGGACATGAGTGACGCAATCCTTTAAATCAGGTTCACTATGCCACGCAGAGCCACCGTACGTGGCTCAGCGGGGCATAGTATGTCTAGATTAATGCGAGGCAGCACAAGTCGCTGCCTTTCTTTACTCTGTGGTGGGAAGACGTTTCATGTGTGGAGATTGGGCGTTCTGATGCATCCACCCATAGATTTTTGGCGCATTTCCAGATTTATTAAGAACTAGTAAACCTAGAAACATAAAAATGCCATGCCTTACACTTTGCTTCTTTTCCCTCCCACCCATCTGCCCAAAAATGTAAGCAAATCGGATGATCTATAACAGCCGATAGATCCATTGTTGTGGTACAGAAAACACATATCATTTTACTGTAAATTGTGTCCGTGATTCTGCATGCCTTCTAAATAAAGAACACTGCAACGTTATCTCGTTATCTCTGCCCAGTTGTTTTTCTCTCTCCAAAATACCTTCCTTGCCAGTGCAGGGCCTCTGTGAAACATTGACCCAACCCATCACAGTGGCTTCTCCTCAGGACCCCTTAGAACTCGAACTGAGGATGAGTAAGCCTGTGGCATCAGCTCTACTCCTGCTATCATTACTAATGCAGATACTAAGTATTCCTACTACTACTATTACTGCTACGAGCATCACTACCATCACCTTTACTACTGCTACTAATACTAGTGTGACTACGACTATCACTACCATCACCTTTACTACTGGTACCAATACTAGTGTGACTACTACCACTAAGACCATTACTGCTACAACTACTAATATGACTACTACCAATAACATTATTACCACTCCTACTATTACTATTACTAACACCATAGCTACTAGTGATATACTACTACTACTAATAGTATTTATAATAGCAACACTCTACTCCATTGCACTCTACAGCACTGCACTCTACACCACTCTACTCTGAAGCATCCCACTCTATGCCACTGTACTCTAAGCCACTGCACTCTACACCACTGCACTCTACACCACTGCACTCTACACCACTGCACTTGACGCCACTGCACTTGACGCCACTGCCTTGTGCAACACTCAACTATACTCTGCACCACTCTGTTCATGCTAATGCACTCTAAGCCACTCTATTCTGCTACATTCTATACCAGTAGTATTATCATTTTGCCTTCTGTGGACCCCTACTTAATCATTACTGGAATCAGGGTCCCCCGCCACACCCCGGTTAATCATATTAGAATCCGGCGTCCAACTGTGACATCACTGACATCTTGGGAGCCCGGCCTAAGCATTCCTATGATTTAAACCACAAACAATACAAAACATTTCTGATACAAGTACTCATCAAACATGTACACAAACAATAACATATTTTAGTTATAAAAAAACTGTAAATAGGTAAACATTTTAATGGGAAACTTAAAGCTTTTCTAAATTCAACAACACTAATCGTCCATACAATATTTTGTGTGATGCACTTGCACTGCTTCCACACATCTATCTGATGAAACTAACTGAATTCCCAGCCTCCAATTCCAAATTCCTTCATATTTACAGAACATTTTTAAATTTTAGTTTTTGCTTCTTTATTTCTATACACTTTATTAATCAATATTATTTTTACATTTTCTAAGCAGTTGCTGGCCCCTTGAGTAGGCTTCGCGGACCACTAGGAGTCCCCAGACCACAGGTTAAGAACAAGTGCTCTACACTACTGTACTCAATTCTTTTGAACTCTAGGCTGCACCACTCCACCCCACTGTATGCTGCTGCACTCTATTCCACTCTACTGTACAGCACTCTACTCTACTCTTCACCTCTCTACTCTATGCTGCTGCACTCTAAGCCACTCTCCTCAACACCACTCTCCTCTGCACCACTCCCCTCTTTGCCACTGCACTCTACACCACTCTACTTTACACCACTGGACTCTTGCCCCTGCACTCTACACCACTGCAGCCTACTCTGCTCTGCACCACTCTACTGTATGCCACTGCACTTTGCACTCTGCGTCACTCTACTCTAATCTGCAGTGCTGCAATACCTAAGACATTTGCAAGATCATGCATAATTGCACAAGAAGAGTAATTCTGCATTTAGCGCTAAGTCTTAACTTGAAAATACTCCTTCGCGCGCAAAATTGGTACAAGAATGCAATTTGTGCTAGGAAATAGTGCTAAATGCAACTTAACATGATTAGCCATCACAGACAGCTGCTCCCATTCTCTAAATGTGCACTTGGGGTAGGATTTTCACCCAATTAACCCCTGGCGTTTAGTGTTATTTTCTTGTCACAAACTGCCTCCTTTGTGTCCAAAATGCCAGGGAGAAGGCATTTTAAGTTAAGAAATACAGTTAAAAGTGCTGTCAGTGTAGAATTTCCCTCCCAACTTACTCCTGGCATCTAGTGCTATTTTATTCGCGTAAAATGTATCTTTGTGTCAAAAATGAATGCGTGGATGTATTTTGAATTCAGAATTAGCAAAACATGCATCAGAATACAATACATCAGAATACAAATCAAGTGCTTGCGATTGCTAAATGTGCTCTTTTGATTATTTTCTCCCAAATGACTCTTAATTACGTGAGCAGAAGTAATTGCGTTATTAATGGTAATTCTGCATCAAATACAACGCCGAATTACCACAGAATTACCGAAACGATCCTCCTTATTCCAGCCTCATTAAAATTATGCCCAGGCCTAGCTTTTACGTAGCACCAACTCTTGACAAATTATTATTAAGCGCACACAGAGCTCTTGCGGGTGCATGTGATCCAACCAGAGCACAGTCGGAGCAGTGCTTCACAAGTCAGATATTGGGTATGGTCAAGTCACAGTAACTGTTAGACCTGACAGGCTTAGGATGGTCTTCCCCCCAAGTTTTTGCCTGCTTCCCATCTTTTCCTTGTTTTTGCTGGTAACAGGACTCTGTTCACTTTACCAGTGCTAACCAGTGCTAAAGTGCTTGAGCTCTTTCCCCCTAACATAGTAATATTGATTTATCCCAAATTGGCATATTTAATTTACTTTTAAGTCTCTAGTAAAGTGGTATCCCATGTACCCAGGATCTCTAAATGAAATACTACTAGTGGGCCTGCAGCACGGATTGGGCCACCAACGTAAGTTTCCCTTTAACCATGTCTCATACCTGCCACTGCAGAGCCTGTGTGTGCAATTTACACTACTAATTCAACCTGTGACAATAAACCTTTTACCAGGACTAAACCTTCCCTTTACATACATATGTCACTCCTAAACTAGGCCCTGGACAACCCAGAGGGCAAGGTGCAATGTATTTAAAAGGCAGAACATGTAACATTTTGCATGTCCTGGTAATAAAAAACTCTCAAAATTATTTTTCACCATAGCAAGGTCTATCTCTCCCATAGAACATATTAGGATTAACTTATTACATTTTATAAGTGCATTTTCCAGTTAGGAACAGATAAAACCCCCATGTCTGGTGTCTCTGGAATCCTAATTTGAAATCCTAATTTATGGTAAAGTCGTAGTTTAAATTTCAATTGAAGAAATGCAACTTTCAGAAAGTTGGCATTTTCTGACTTGAGCCATTTTGGTCCTGCAGCCAGTCTCTAATCATATGTCTGGCATGAATTACGGTAGGGTTTTGTGTATTCCCCCTAGACAGCCACACACAATGGGAGTTTAGGTGTGGCTTCCATGGACCATCCTGGTAGGATGGGAGGGAGGAGCTGGACCCAGCCTCACTTACACCTGAATTGGCTGTGTCCTGCTCACACAGAAGGGCTGCATAACCCCTGTTGTGAGTCTGGAGCCAGGGCAGGACCTCTGTGCACTTCAAAGTCCAAACTTGTTATAAGTACTTCACCTCTGAAACCACCACTTCAGTAAACATCTGGACCTTTGAAGACTCTGCCAGGAAGCAGGACTGTTGTGCTGCTGAAAGGACTGCCACTCTGCTGGACAGCTGTTTTGCTGTAAACCTGCCTTGCTGTGCTGACCTGCTGCCCTCTAGCCTGGGTGAGGGGGCTGGACTTGCATCACTCGAACCCAGAATTAGTCTAAGGGCTAACTGGCAAGCCTCCTGATCTGAAATCTCAGGAACCAGCCAACCTGCTTCTGTACCTGGACTCTGCAATTTGTGAGTCTGCCCTACCAAGTGGTGCAACCCCAGTCCTTAACACCTGGAAGTAAGTCTAAGGTGTTTCTCCAGCAGAATTGATACAACCTCTGCTGAGCAATGCATCTCTGAGGAGAACCGGTGTATCTACTTGGCTGAGTGGCACATTTTCGAGCAGAACCGATACATTGCTGCTGTTGCATGGAATAGTCCCGTAGCATAAGACTCACATAGCTGCCACATCCTGCATCTAGGACTGACGCATCACCTTCAGAACTGACACTGTGTAATGCTTTTCTGGGTGGAAGCTCCTCACATCCCTCATCCGCGGCCACTTCGACAAGGATAAACCAACACATCAGAGCTTTCCCACTCATAGGAACTGGCACATCTTCTCAGCTAGAACATAAATTAAGGTACTATTGGTCAAGGGATCTAACTGGGTCCCTGTAGCAAGCCCATCTCCATCACGGTCGGCCTGAACCTTTGACTTTCTCTGGTCCGGCGTGGCCAAATATCCTGCAATATTCTTGATGCTATTTTTCACTTTAAGCTTTAAAAATCAATATCTAAAGTTCTACTTATTGGATTGTTGTCGTTTTGGTCTTATTTTATTTATTAAAACAAATTTTTAACATGGTGTGGAATTTTTTGTGTGCCGTTTTGACTGTTTTACTCTTTGAAGCACTGCACAAATACTCTGCACATGGCCTCTAAGTAAAGCCTGACTGTTCTGTGCCAAGCTACCAGAAGGTGAGCACAGGTTAATTTAGGAGATTGCTTGTGCCTTACCCTGACTAGTATTTTGATTACTGCTTGACCAGTGAACCAGGAACCCAATCTCTAACAGTAGCTCATTGAAACTCCAAACTAAATGCATGGAACAATGTAAACGTGCAAATAAACACCATCATGAGACAACATTTCTAAACATTTGAGTAGGGGGTTTAAAAGCTGTCATTCTGATAGTAAACATTTGCAAAATGTTAAGGTAAATACAAGTGAAATTCACTTTTGTGCAAGTGTTCTTGGAATGTTTTCCTTTTTGTGGACTTTGATTAATCATG
Source organism: Lissotriton vulgaris (assembly GCF_964263255.1). Classification (NCBI taxonomy): domain Eukaryota; kingdom Metazoa; phylum Chordata; class Amphibia; order Caudata; family Salamandridae; genus Lissotriton; species Lissotriton vulgaris. The sequence goes on from NW_028242786.1 coordinate 296,203, forward strand.
ATTTAGACCTCCGCGTCTCATATGCTTGCAGTGAGTTTTATGACAGTGAGAAGCTTAAGTTCCCTTTGGGTTTGTACTGAATACTTTTCCCATTTTCTGATGTAGTGAAAATGACTCTAGGATGCCTAGAGTACCAGTTGGCTAGTAGTGAGACTCAATTTTTGCTGAATTATGATAATTTTCACTGTGGTTGCTATTACTCCGGGGACTCAGGAATCTTGGGGCTCATTCCCGATTTTTTCACCAATTTTTCATCAGATTCAGCTGTTAGAGTAATGAGTGAGGGCTAATCAGGATTTACTGTCAGTTTTTTTTCTTTCAATGAATGGGTATTTAAAGCTGTGCTTGCTATAAGTGAAGTTCATACAAAATATCAAGGTTAAAATATCGTCAGACATAACTATAAAAAAAATTAAATAATGTGACACACAAATATCATGATGCACAAATATCGTTGACAAGGATATTGTTTTTTGAGGTAAGTAATACTGTTTTAAAGGATATTAGGCCAGATATACAACCATCAGTGTTTGCGACTTGCAAATCATGACTTTTATCAACTCACAATCTGCTAGTTGTAAAACCTGATGTACAACAGTGTCTGAGACACTGTTTATGATTGCCTAATGAGTCGCAAGGGACCTGACTCAGTAATATTCATGAGGCAGTTCACTCATATGGAATGGCCAGAACTCACAAGGATGATGGCCTACTGGGGTCAGCAGACCACTATGTCTGTGACTGCTTTTTAAATAATAAGGAGTAGAGTGGCTGATTATGCGACACCCGCACCCTGATGAAAGCGTGACTACAGGGCGGTGTCCCCACTCTACCCCTGAATTTGGAGCATCATTGATGGAACTTTGGAATACAGATGATGTGTGTCTACCACCAAAAGATTCCCTACCAGACAGTGATAATACTAGAAGGGAAGTACTAATAAGACATTTTAAGGGATCTGTATCCTGATGAATGCCATCGACCCAACCGGGTGACAAACAAGGGCAGAAACATGTTTAAACAGCTGATAGGTTAATGGGGACGTTGCCTTGCTCATATACCCCATATTTCTTTTAACCCTGCCAAGTGAGATCCAGAATAAACTAGAGGGGTACCTACTCAGACAGTTTTTTTATTTTCTGCAACAGGGATCCCTGTTCTTGGATGACTCTTTTTTCTATACAAAAAAAAGATTTTCTTTTGCTTTCCACCCTGTATGTTGGTCTACGCCAGGGTATTGCAGCAGCACTATTATAAAGCATGGCACTATATAATGGGTGAAGGCAGTATTTACAACCTCTTGGGTTTTTCCCAATTAGGTTTCCTCTCTTATTTTCCTATGATTTGTCCTTTTCTTTCCATTCATCCTTTTGGGAACAGCTGGCCCATATTAAGTCAGGGACCAGCCTCTCTTTCTCCCCATGTCCGGAATCCTTGTCGCTTAGTGAGTGATAAAGATTTCTTGGAAGAACAAGGGAAGGAGTAATCTCTTGTCCCTTCTGTTTGTGTGATTATTGCTTTTTAAATAAATAAAGCTGTTTTAAAAAAATACCTCATCTGTCCCTTAAAGGGAAACAGGATGCTTTTCAAAAATTATAATTAAAAGTTTTCTTTTCATTTTTTGACAGTGATCTGTGGCAGCACCGCATGCTCTGAAAAAAGCTGCAACCCCTATTCACAAAGGGAAAGGGGTCCTGATTGAATGGCTAAATGCATTTTACCAGCCAGTAAAATATGTTTTACATCTGGCCCATTGATGTTTTTAACATAATTTCAGCAATATAATTGTTATAAATATTGTTTATTAAATATTATAATGTGCTTTAGTAAATCTATTCAATTTTTCGTGATAAAATTCTATATATGAATGTTATTGTTTTAAAATATTGTAGAGATGTGACATTACTGGAATCTTGAGACACCGCCTAAGAATTTCACTGATTTGGACCACAAAAAATACACAAAAAATACAGAAACAAGCACTCCTCAAACAAATACACAAACAATAAAATAATATATTTTATTTGTAAACAAACTGCAAATAGGTACTCATTTTACTGGGAACATTGAAGATTTTCTAATTTCCAGGACATTCATTGTCCATAATACATTTTGTTTGATGCACTTACACTGCTCAGAATTTTTATTCTCCAATTTCAAATTCCTCCACATTTGCAGGATGTTTTAAAATGTTCAGTTTTCAATCTTTATTTATTTTATTTAAGATTATGTCATGCTCACAGCTACCCAGAGGATTTATCGGCACACAGCAAGAAAGGAGGGTAGTCTAGGTGCATCAGATTTAGAGAGTCGGGTCTTCAGGCCCTTGTGGAACTCAATTAGTGACATACAGTTTTCAGAGATTCTGAAAGGGAATTTCAAAGCGTCGGGTTTAAGTAGGCAAAGGAGTGTTTTTTCATGTGAGCCAAACGCAATCTAGGCACTGTAAACACGGCTCGTTTCATAGATATCAACACTCGTGTAGGCTGATAGGGCACCACCAAGTCCTGAATGTAGCGTGTCCCTCATACAGACTCAATAGGCTTTTTGCCATTCTACTCAATACCTTAGATATCAATAAACAACAGTTGCAGCAGGTACTATACAATTAGGCAACCTCCAAAAGACTACACAAGGAATCTGTGAAGAAGAGCTTGGAAACCTAGATGGGACCTCATTTATGAGAAATGACGCATCGCTGCGTGAAAGCAGCGATCCGTCACTGCTCAGTGCGCACTCCTTGCGACATTCCTAATGCGTCATATTTAATGTATGACACATCATGTCGCAATGATGGAGAAGAGTGGAGAAGTGTGGCTCAATGGTTAGAGCGGCAGACCCTGAAGCAGATGTCTAGCCCGGGACCAGGGTTCAATTCCCCGCCTCGGCGGGTCTTGGGCTCAAAATATTCCACGGACCTGATAATTCTTGCCTCGGTGCCTATTCCAATCATGGAGTGCAACTCTGGGCAATAGCTTGCTTAATCTCCACAATGGCCCCCACAACGCTAAGGATGTCTGGCCTCCACCTTGGGGGTGCCCAGGAGTGCACACCTCACAGGGAAAGCCAGGATGGGTTCCACAGCGGTATTTGTACAAGCACCTTGAGACCCTTTTGGGTGAGTAGTGCGCTATACAAGTATCAATTTACATAATGAGTTACAGATACGTCAGTATTTCTGACATATCTGTAAGCGTAAAAGGGACGCATTGCTGGAGTGTGTCACAAAAGTGACGCAACTCCAGCAATGCTTCCTATCACAAGGGGCAAGCCCCATGTGAAAGGGCCTGCGTCAGTCTTACGCCTGCTGTGAGGCAGGCGCAAGATTTTGACGCAACGGCCATCCTAAAAGTGACGCAGTGAAATCTCATAGATTTCACTGCGTTACTTCTACGACCCTTCCTTGCGTCAATACGCCCCCCTTGCATACATTATACCTGGCGCAGGTATAATGTCTTGCAGGGGTTTACAAAGTGACGCATCTACCTAGATGCATCACTTTGTAAATATGGCGCAACAAGGCGCATTTTTTACGCCACTGGTGCGTCACAAAAAGTGACGCACCGGCGGCGTAAAAGTGACGCACAGCCTCATAAATGAGGCCCATGGTGTTTACCCCAGCAGATAGCATGTCAATGTAGTTGACCAGAGTCAAAGGGTGGTGGGAACGCAGCCTTTTGTTTCAAAATAGGGCCAGTCAGCAAAATATTTGTTATGTTTCCCGTTGGGTTATAATCATATTCTGGACTCTTTACCATGTACCGGATAATCAATGTCACATTGTAAGGTCCTTATTTATGAAGGTCTTGCGCCGCCAGTGCGTCACTTTTAAAATGGGAAAAAGTGACGATCCATTGGCGCAAGGCCTTCATAAATGAGGCCCTATGTTTTTTTGTGGGTCTTATCTTCTGTATTTTAAAAATGTTCTAGTCCTCTTCTTAAAGAAAAGAAGAGTCAAACATCTGAAAGATGCATTAGGATTGCTTTTTCACCTGATAGATGAAGATGAAACCATTTATGAGTGCCTTTCTTAAATCAGCTGTAAGAGCACGCTGCTCCATAGGTTTGAAGTCTGATTATGCACTTTATGCACTTTTGAGGGGGCGTATTTTAATGATTGTATGTTATATTTGATATGTCTATGATCACTTTAAATGTAATCGATTGTGTGAATTTTAATTGTACTTTTATGGATACAATACGTATTCAAATAAAGTATTTGAATTGTATTAGCCTTGAACAGATAGCATAAGGTTTTAAATGTAATGCACGTGGAGATGGTGAGCCAGTGCAGCTCACAAAAAAAGATGGGAGACTGAGGCAAATTTAGGGAGCTGGAACAGGAGCCTAGCGGCAGCATTCTGTACTAGCTATAAGTGTTGAATTGTTGTCTCAGTAGTGCCCAGATATAGAACATTGCCGTAATCTATTCTGGATATGATAAGGGTCTACTTTTGCCTCTTTTTTATTACTGACTTTATTAATGTGTTAATATTATTTCATTTTCTAAGCTGTCACAGTCCCTTTTAGCATGTTTTGTGGAACCACAGGGGTCCCTGAATCACAGTTTAAAAACCTCTGCTCTGCACCACTGCACTCCCTACTGTTCAACTCTATGCTGCACCACTCTACTTTATGCCGCACCACTCTACTTTATGCCACAGCACTCTATGCCACTCTACTCAACTCTGCACCACTCTACCCTAAGCCACTGCGCTCTACACAACTACACTCTAGTCTACATCACTCCACTCCACACCATTCAACTCTATGCCAGTGCACTCTACTCCTCTCTACCCTACTCTACACCACTGCACTCTTGCCACTGCAGCACTCTACTCTGCTCTGCAGACCTCCACTCTATGCCTCTAGACTTTGCACCACTATACCCTATGCCACTCTACTGTATGCCACTGCACTTTTCGATACTCCACTCTGCACCATTTCACACTTTTTGAATGACTCTACACAATGGTAAACTTTGCCAATGCACTCTGCAACACTTGACTCTATGTAACTGCACATCACACCACTCCACTCCACACCCATGCCCTGTACACCACTGCACTTTTTGCCACTTTACTCTACTCTACACCACTCCACTGTATGCCTCTCTACTCTAATGTGCACTACTCCACTCTATTTCACTGCACTCTACTCTACTCTATACCACTGCACTATATGCTGTTGCACTCTACTCTGCTCTGCACGCCTCTACTTAATGCCAGGGCACTCTGCACCACTCTACTCTATGCAACTGCACTTTAACAGACACAGCATCTCATACCTCAACACCCACCGACTCCTCAACATTACTTAGTCTTGTTTCAGACCCAACCACAGCATGGAAACTGCCCTCATCGCCGCCATGAATGACATCTTGCCAGAGGAGACACAGCAACCCTCATCCTCTGTACCCATCTGCTGCATTTGACACCGTTCCCACTCCATCTTCATCCAACACCTACACAACTTTAGAACCCAAGGACACACACTCTGATGGATATGTTCCTTCCTGACATCATCCCTCTAGTTAGCATCATCCACTCTCACGAGATCAGTGTCCTCTCCTATGCCAATGACATTACCTCCCTTACAGACAAGAAGTCCAGTACCTGAATTATTGTTCAATGCTCCATGACTGAAATCACTCACTGGATGACTACCAGCTGTCTAAAGCTAACCAGATCAAATTTGTGATCTTCAGGAAGAGCACTGTGGGACTCCAATTAGTGGCCAACTGATTTGGGACCGACATCCACACCCACCACCCATGCTGAAAACCTCCGAATCATTATCATCAACCGCAAACTCGACATGACTTCCCAAGTCAAAGCGAACACCGCCTCATGTTCCAATTCCCATCTGTCCATCAATTGTTCTTTTTGCATTTGTCTCCCCTCAAGTGGAACGGGTATGCATAGATGTGGGTCCTGTGCTCTCCATGCACTGGAGTCAAGCTATCCTGGCTGATGAGGGCTGAAAGCCCGAAACTGGTCCTAGGATGCTTGTTTCCAGTCCAGGGAGGACCTGGCCTGGCAGTTCGGGCTGGACTGTTTTCGTTGGGCGCAAGGTCAAGACTGATTTGCACATGGCTGTTCCAAACTGGAATGGCATGGTGAGGAAACAAAAAATGGATTTAGGCCCAGATCTCTGTACGGGGGTGAATGTATGACATTGACATGAAATTGTTCTGCATTCTGTCCATCAATTGTTCTTTTTTGCATTCCTCTCTCTCTAAGGCACACTAAAACCTGACAATGGTGTGCAACTTGGTTCAGAAACAGGGACTGGAGACAAGATACAATCTGTCTCCAGCTCAATGTGTAACTTTCATGGGAACCTTTTGGATATACAAGTGGGTTTAGTGTTTCTGCAGAAAAGAATGTCCAACCTACGAGTCAATCTCTCCCAATTGTTCCTCTGTCTGAGAGCTCCTGCAATCTCTAAAAAGCTTCTTTTTAAATCACCTTTTACATCCTCGGGATCAGGTATTCCTAGATTTTGGGGTTTTTGACCAAATCACACCTCACATTGCCAAGACCTTCAATTCTGGTTAGTGGAGGAGAACTTGTTGAAAGGAATTCCTTTAAATCTTCCTATCCCGTTTCTGCTAACAACATATGTGAGCCTTTGGGGTCAGGGACGTTATCCTACATTTGCAGGTAAAAGGGCCAGTGAACTAGAGAGGGTTACATGTCACACTGGAGAGAGCTGATTGCAATTCAGTCTTTCAAGGTACAGTTGGAAGGGATGAATCTTTTAGTGAGACATGACAATTTAGTTGCCATATACATCTCAACAGAAAACAAGGATAGAAGAGATTCAAGTGCAACAAACTGTGACAAATATCTTTTTTTACAGGAAAACATTTTCTTGCTGTGAAGGTGGTTTATATTCAGGTCAACATTTTCAAGCAGATGCCCTCAGTTGGAATCTACCCTCCTCAATTACTTATCACATCTCTTAGTCTGCAATCGGAACCTCTTCAACAGCTAAGCTTAGTGGCTTAGAACCTAAAAAGGTAGGATTAGAGCAGCTAGGGTATTCAAATTAGGCAGTCTTGGATAGCCCAACTTTGAGAAAGCAGTCTGCATTAACATCTTATAATAAGCATTGGGGTTCTTTCCAAATTTGGCGTTTCTTAAGGGGTTTATTCATAAAAGGTCGAACTCCAGCATATTTATTAGCACAATGGACAGCAATAATGTCTTTCCAAACTCCTACGGATGATTAAATAAAGTCATCACCATTGGTTAGTTGACTGCTTAAAAGTTTTAGACTTAGGAGGTTAGAGGCATCTTCCCCAGTCTCAACTTGGTACCTATCAGTTGCTTTGAAGGAGCTCCAGCCAGCACCATTTGCACCATTGGAGTGACCTAAACATACTTGGCTATAAGCAAGGGTTGCTTTCCTAATTGCCATAACTTTGGTGAGGAGACTGGTACAATTTATGCTTTAGTAAAATCTTATTCTTATCTCCGATATTTCCTTGCTCAAGTGGTATTAACCACATCCGTGTGGTATGATTTACCGCCGGGTGCTAAGCCCTAATGGAAACGGGCGTGGTCATGACGGAACGGTTCCGTCATGAGCACAGCTCAACCGATGCTCATGACGGAACCGTTCCGTCATGAGCATCGAAGGGGTTAACACCAGACACGAAATTTGTACCAAAAATACATTCCAAGTTCCATCTATCCCAAGAGATTATTCTTAATTTATGAAGAACACAATCAGTCAAGATGGCAATTAAACAGGCTGATAGATCAACTAATTTCGGATACGCCAGTTAATGTTCATGGGAAGTCTACAGGATCCTTTTTTGATATCTTTGAGTCAGGGGGAGCTTCCCTCATGGAACTATGTAGAGTGGCCTTGTGGACCCCACTGGGTGAACCCGATGATGAAGCATGCCACCAACCAGGTTGGTGGGTGAGGACTGGATATATGACGTTACAACGGGTCCTTTTACAACGCATACCATGACCACGGATCTATTACAACGCAGGTCATGTTACAACGGATCCCTTTACAATGCTATTCACTACAACGCAGGTACTATTACAACGCAATACCATTACATCGTAAGTATAATTACAGGTAAGTAAATAAAATTAATATTTAATGTAAATAATTATTAATGTATTATTAATTTAAATTATTTATTATTAAAAAAATTAAACATATATTAATACAATTAATTTAAATTTTTTAAATTGTAAATATATATTAAAAATAACCCTGTACCCCAAAACCCAAACCCAGCCCTAAAACCTAAAAATACCCCTGTACCCCAAAACCCAAACCCAGCCCTAAAACGTAATATTACCCCATTACCCCAAAACCCAAAACCAGCCCTTAAACCTAAAAATACCCCTGTACCCCAAAACCCAAACCCAGCCCTAAAACCTAAAAATACCCCTGTACCCCAAAACCCAAGCCCAGCCCTAAAACCTAAAAATACCCCTGTACCCCAAAACCCATACCCAGCCCTAAAACCTAAAAATACCCCTGTACCCCAAAACCCAAACCCAGCCCTAAAACCTAAAAATACCCCTGTACCCCAAAACCCAAACCCAGCCCTAAAACCTAAAAATACCCCTGTACCCCAAAACCCAAACCCAGCCCTAAAACCTAAAAATACCCCTGTACCCCAAAACCCATACCCAGCCCTAAAACCTAAAAATACCCCTGTACCCCAAAACCCAAACCCAGCCCTAAAACCTAAAAATACCCCTGTACCCAAAACTCAAACCCAGCCCTAAAACCTAAAAATACCCCTGTACCCCAAAACCCATACCCAGCCCTAAACCTAAAAGTACCCCTGTACCCCAAAACCCAAACCCAGCCCTAAAACCTAAAAATACCCCTGTACCCCAAAACCCAAACCCAGCCCTAAAACCTAAAAATACCCCTGTACCCCAAAACCCCAAAAAAGATAAACTTACCTATAATTATACTTACGATGTAATGGTATTGCGTTGTAATAGTACCTGCGTTGTAGTGAATAGCGTTGTAAAAGGATCCGTTGTAACATGACCTGCGTTCTAAAAAATCCGTGGTCATGGAATCCGTTGTAAAAAATCTGTGGTAACAGTTGTACACCGTGAGGGATATATGAACAAACAAAAGGGTTTGTACCATTTCTTACAGTCTTGAGTCTATGTAAATTCACAAATAGGCTAGTCCTTATTGATTTCACACGTCACTACTATTACCACCAGTACTATCACCACTATCTCCACTACCAACCATATTACTACTATCACTAACACCACCACAATAATCTCTGTTATACTACTACCAATCATCATCCATAGCACTACCTTCACTGCCACTATCACAATGAATAGAACCCTCACTACTACCACTACCACATGCACTTAAATACCTAAGCTACCTGTCATACCCCAGTCTTCCTGTGCTGTTTGTTCTTCTTTATCATCACTTTTTTTCAGTTAGGCAGGGGTCGGGCACTCTGCTATGCACTGTTAAAAGCCCTATTTACCCAAGTGTAAATGCTTAGAATTTGTGGTTTGAGAAAACATGATTAGTAAACGCCTCCGTTTTCTGCTGACCTCAATATTGCCTGAATTGCTTGCTTGTCGCTTTTTTGTTCAACTGCTTAGCATCTAACTAAAGGCCTCCATTTCCAGTCCCAAATATCAGCCAAAGACAGTATTCTATTCACAGAAAACACTTAGTAGTTTTCAGTAACGATTAGGTACTTAGTTTATTTGTTTACTCAACACTCTTTTTCCTGCCCCTTTCTCCGCAGGAGACTGTCTTTTAACTGAGACCAAACACTCAGTAATCTTGTAGAAGGCTCCAGGTTAACATTTGCATGACAGACTATAAATGCTGTTTTCAAATACAGCTCCCTGTCAAGCTTCGTCAATCTGTCTGCTGTGTTTCTCTTCAGTACTGTCTTTGGGTACTGAGCCCTGCTGTGTGAGACAAAAAGTAACCCAGTCACCTTTGCTTGGAAGCTGGGGACCACCAGCCCCTCATCAATCTCTGTCCTGTGTGATAGCATCTAACAACCTTGTATCTTGGTCATTCAGCCAGCACCACCACGCCCTCATCACCTTGATTGCGACCATCATTCTCTCACTGCCATTCAATGCTGCAGCGACCCTTATACGGACCTCAGGTTAGTGCACTAACCAGGCGCTTTTAATTTTTCCCCTCTTTTTCTTCAAGGGAGCCCTAGCAGTCAGAGTTTGCTTAGAAAGCCTTGGCGAAGTAAAAGTACTCGTAGTGTGAAGTAACAACTAAAAGGGCAGGTAAAGTTTTTAGAGTCCTCTGAGCAGAGGCTACAGAATACTCGCACAGGATTCAATGCAGGTGTCATTGTTCAAGGGCCCTTCACATGGACTTGAATTTCATAGAGTAATTCTTGTTTGGTATATTTAAATATACACATCAGGCTGATTGCAAAGCATTCATGTATGGTCGTCTGTAGTGATTGCATTCTTGTTGCAGTACCTCTCCTGATTGAAAGTGTAATGCGCCTGGGTTAGACCCATGTAGTGAAGCTGCTCATTTCTTACATTGTCCTCTTTTCTACAATAACATTTCTGCTGTGTCCTTTTGCACATATTTGCGTATGTGACAATGTTGGACTAGTTTCTCGAAACCTACTTCTGTTTTCACATTAGGCTTTGCATTACTTTTTCAAAGTGCCTCGAATACCAAGTAAAAGGCCTTTACACACATATGTACAAATGTTGTTCTATCTTGAACCATGGGTCGACACAACATATTCATATCCATAACATTGCTAATCTATACTCACATCGCAAGGATGCTCTCATGGCCTTAGCAGACAAAGCATTTCAGCTGACACCGAGGGTCTCTGCCTGCTGAGACCTCACCACACAGCAGTCTGATATCTCCATGAGAGGTGTCCAGTTCATGACCAAGATGGGGTCGTACATTCTCTCTCACCAGTTAATGGGGTTGGATTTTCCCTTGTGGGGATTCTTGGCTTAAAACCTACACCCACAGAGTAGGGTTTGCATAGTAGGAGCACACCTGATTACTGCCTTGCTTATTTGCCTGCACAATATGTTAGCTCCTTGGTAGAACTGTATCTACTGTTTACTCTTTTGGTGCTTGTAATCACTTGTAATCACTTTCATCTGCTTCTGTCTACTGGTTTTCACAGTATATGTATTATACAAGAAGAGCGTTATTTCAATAAATATAATGAAAAAGTCTAATTGTGCATTCCCTGTATATTTCTCTGAGAACAAAAGAGCATAATTGACTAAGTGAGAGGTTCTGATCTGTTACCACGATCCTGAGGGGTCACGGTTGTCCAGAAACCATTTGCTCCCTGGTAGTGTTAGGGGGCTAGTAGTGGCAGTGTGAGCTAGCTGGTCTTTAGGCCAACATATCCTGTGGGGTTGCTTGGAACCAGTATAGGAACCTCACCCAAATTTGATGTTGTCTGCAAACGTGCAAATCCTTCGGATCTGAAAAGTTTTCATGCTTTTGCACAAAACAATGAAGGGGCTGCTTGTCGGCTCTACTGTTGTTTAATATTGTATGAGAAACTTGGAGCAGCTTTGAAGCAGCCGCTCCATATTTTACTTGAATGTGCTTCCCCAAGGGCTGCGAAAGTTTCCGACTGCCATAAGGACAGCATGCTCTTTGTAATAGGGCGCACTATCCCTGTTTGTGCCTGGCGCACCTTTTGAAATGTGTGCTGTGGTGCAAATAGGGAAAGTACACCATATTCATGATACGGCCCAAGGTCTGTCCCGTGTTTTCTAAGTTTAAGGATCCTAGAATTATTTGCTCATGTAATTTATTGTACTGATGGATTTTACTGTAGTGTAGCAGCCTTTATGACAATTTTTCTGACTCTGGTGATGCACTGAAGTGCTCGGTTCGGCTTTACAAACATAATATTAGCCATCTGATCAGTCGGGACCCTTGACTTGGAAAAGGTAGTTCTCATTATAGAATAGCACTCTGAAAAGACACGGAAATATACTTGACATTACAGGCAATTAAACATTACACGTAAAATTAAGATTCTTAGTTTATGGGGCCTCTTTCCACAAGCATTTCAGAGTTCATAAAGTAGTAATCGTTTACCTACTCTTACATGCCTCTGTGAATTGGCACAAAACATATAAAATTGGATATAAATGGGGATATTCAGGGAAGGACTTTTATTCTCTTTGTACTTTTACTAATACAGAGCTGGATATTTCAGGCCCAATTCACCAAAAAATTAAAAAGAATGTCAAAAACTATTGTTGTAGAACTACTTCCCATGCTCATAAATGCTTACACAAATTGTCTCCAAAGTAGGTATGGCAAAGGTCATAGCAGAAAGTCAATGCTTTATGGAATAAAAAGTTGCACAATATTCATTTCAAAGAGGCCATTCTGGGCATGCAATAACATTAGCTTTCTAAAGCCTAAATGATAAAAAAATGGGCAAGGTTAACAAAGAAGGGCACCTATATTTTCAGATTTACATCTATGTGAAGGATTAAATGTATACTTTTGAGATTCACAAACATTGTAATGAACTGGTGTGGAAAGCTGCACAAGGTGTAGGTTTTCAATACATATTCCTGGGATAGTGTAACGACCGGATTCTCGAACCAGATGGGATCAGCTCCTCAGAGCACCTCCAACCCAGTCGGAACGTAATCACCTCCCTCCTTAGAACGTATTTACAATGGATATGTACATATATATTTATATCTCGTACCTAAGGATGGGGAAATAACAATATACATGCATAGGTTTTCTAAGGTATATCACTCATACCAGTTAGTCTCACGGCAACCCAGGCCCAGACTAATCTACCCTAGGGCAATTCTGATTGGTTTCCATTACGCACTGATCACCCTCAGTGCTCACTCGACACGCAATCCGACGTGCCTATACACTAGGCTGCAGCCCTAGTGCTCTCTTCCTCACAATCCGGTCCACAATCTGGCGGACCTACACACTGGTATTCCCCCCCAGTGTTCTCTCACTCATAGCCCGATCCGCAATCCGGTGGATCTACACACCAGTGTCCCCCCTGGTGTTCTCATTAACGCAGCTTACCAACGACGATCACTGTCCTATAAATACCTTTTGGAAGGAATCTCTCATTGGCTATTCGGGATGATACTACAATAACAGGAATTAGCACAACTTGCCAAATTGAATGATGTACCCTCTGTTCTCGACATCAAATGGTCCCTCTCTCCCTCATTGTTCAGTCACCTCTTACCTGACCGGGATTTACATCCGTTCATGAAAACGATGTCTGACTAGAAGACCAGGTTACCCTGATTGAACAAGAATACAAGGCACATGTTGGTTCACTAAGAACTGGGGTATTTTATTACAATGATTATGAAAACACAATACTATACTATAACATATATCCTGCAAAGAAAAGTAAAAGGTTAGAATGTGCACACTAGGAAATATGGGCTGACGTCACCTTATGAACACGAAGTCGGGGTTCAGCAGTCATCTAGGTTCCCTTCTCGTCTGTGCCTTGGCTCGTCTTAGAATCACACCTCATCAGCAGTCACGAGTACACGTCTGCACCGCTATGCTCTGTCTCCTCTGCTTTCCTCCAAGTCACTGGAACCTTCCTCTTTTATTAGCTGCTGTCTCTCTCTCTCTGTCTCTGGTCATTCTGCACTACTCCTCTTTCCTCTTCAATCTTTCTCAGAGAGTATCAGCTTTAAGATCTTTCTCAGACTTCAAAATGGCGACTGTCTGCCTGGAAATAATTAATGGCATTGATGCTAACGGCTAGCTGCCGTCTACAGACTGACTGACTCACAGCCTAACGCTTTCACTAATATGGAAGCCTGTCCTTTCATGGAAAGTTACGGCCAGTAACCTGCCGCCCACCAAATTCTTGTACCTCCCCGTACCAAGGACACGTTCCCAGCCGGCCGGCCTGATGTTGTGTCTTCGGAGTGGAGAAAAATACAGTCTTTCGATAAGGGCCAGCCTGAGCCGGTTCTCTCCAAGCGAACAACACTTCGAAACTAAAACATTACACTTGACCTAAAAGCATCTCAAGCTGCCGGGGTAGAAAGCAAGATGGAGTCTCTCCCGTTTGAGGCCTACAAGGCCCGAAATAAGCATAACTCCATAGAAGGTATACTAACACTCTTGCAAAAGGACGGATTATCACTAATACTAATGAATCTATCCCCTAACTTAAGTTTATAAGCCCTGATCTAAGGAAAAGGGTACTAAAGTGCATTACTGTGCCTTATGAATAGGCCCTGTTTGTAGTTCCAATCCCTGCACTAGAATGATAACAGACTGGTAGGCAGTGAAGGTCTCTCAGGTGGCTGGTGTTGTGGTGTGGGATGTTCAAGATGAGTACGGCGGAGGCGTTCTGGATGGTCTGCAGTTTCTTTCGGACTTTCTGGGTGGTACCTGCATAGTGTCCTTTGCCGTAGTTGAGTCTGCTGCTGACAAGTTCATGGGTGAACATTTTCCTGGACTCGATGGAGATCAACTTGAAGCATGTGTGGAAGCAGGAGGATGAGATCACGTTTAGTTGTCGGCTCATTGAGAGCGAGGAGTCCAAGATGATGGTGAGGTTTTTGCATGGTCTGTGGGTGCATGGGGATTCTGAGTGCTCCAGGCCACCAAGAGTTTTCCCAGGTGGAAGGTGAGGAGCCCAGGAGGAGGACTTTGATCTTGTCAGAGTTAAGCTTGAGGCAGCTGTCCTTTATCTAGGTGGTGACTGCCTTTATCCCATTATGAAAGTTGCTTTTGGCAGCTGTGGGTTCATCTGTGAGGGAGAGAATCAGCTGTGTGTCGTCAGCATCAAGGTACAATGCTGAGTCCGTGGCTTCTGATGATGGATACAAGTGGGGCCATGTAGATGCTGAAGAGGGTGAGGCTCGGAAGATGCAGCTGATCTTTGTGGGTTGTGATTTGAATGGTGGAAGTCTGACTCTCTGCAGATAGCCGGTGAGGAAGGAGCGGATCCACCGTAGGGCTTTGTCGCAGCTGCAGGCCTCTTGGAGTCTTGTGCAGTGGGTGTGTTGGGAGACGGTGTCGAAGGCTGCTGAGAGATCCAGGAGGAGAAGGGCTGCAGTCTCACCTCAGTCAAGGAGGACACAGATGTCTTCTGGTCCAGGATGTTTTTGTTTCCATGAACTCACAGAGTCAGGCATTGATGGCTTTCTTGATGACTTTGGCTGGAAAGGGGAGCAGAGAGATGGGTCTGTTGTTCTTGAGGTCCATCGAGTCGGCAGTAGGTTTCTTCAAGAGGCAGTTGATCTCTGCAAGCTCCCAGTCCTCCAGGAAAGTTGTGGACTCGATAGAGCAGTTGATGGTGCAGCAGAGTACTGGTGCAAAGGAGGAGCTGGCTCTGTTGAAGATGTGGTGTAGTGTAGTTCCTATTTTTCCAATAGGCTCTGCGCATTGGAATAACATAAACAGCAGTGTAGACGTAGGCCTGAGGTCATCTAGGTCTCTACTGACTATGTTAAACTTAATTTAGGTTTGCACCAGCTAGCTCAGAGGTCACTGGAAACTTTCTTGAATGAATAGGAGGGATGAACTTCCCTGGCTCAGACAAGAAGGGATTCAGTTTCCGACAACCGCATAAACATGACAACTTTGCTCCCTCAGAACAAGAGTATATCTCTAGAGTCGTGTGAAAACAATAGACAATTATTTCACTCAGTCATTAGTGCATACTTAGTTTCACCAGAATGCAGAGAAAAAGAGAGACAGGCGTTTTCAATAAAAAGGTGTTATTTATCGGGCAGTCTTCCTTCTCATGAAAGAGAAAGGAATTGCCACAATTGCAATACTTAAGAGATAAAGTAAAGTGTGTACAGTAAAAGTAGTATTATGAAATAATACTGTAAAAGCATTGATATGGTTTCTTAGCCATATGACACTTTAAAATGGATAAAATATATACATACATAAATACATTGACTAACGTACTCAACTGGTGCTTCTAACTAAGCATACCCCTGTGTACCTGACCTTAGCCTAATAAGGGGGAAGGGATAAGTGAGTAGCAGTTTTAGTTGAGTGGGTTAAGATTATTTTGCCAAGAATCTGCAACAAGAATTCTCTCAAGGGTTTAGTCAACTCCGTACCTTGTTAATAGAATGTGGGAGGTCTGGTATCTCTTTTCCTCAGGACTCGATATCCCAGTAACCCGCAAGGGTAGGCTGGAAACACCGGAGCTGGATTTTCTCGGTTGGAGAAAAAGACAGCGTCTTTCTCAGTGCGTCAAACGGGAGGGGCGGCTTCCGTGGACTCTCGCATCAGCTGGGCTCTCGGACAAGAAGAGGACTGCTCTGCTCCAAAACCACCGTGTGTTTGCTTAAGGCAACTGTTGGTATTTTATACCTGGAAGGTGCCGGGTTTGACGTAAGTTTGGACATAAGACGTCACTAAGAACTAACAGTTCTTGCCGGACTTCAGGAGTTCTTTGTTCAAATCAAAACAAGAGCAATGGGGGAATTTCCCGGGCTGCTGGTGGCTTGGGTTGTTTAAAGAACGCGTTGTGCTTTCTAGGAGTCGACGCCGTGCTGTGCTTTGGACTGCATGGGCTATTACTGAAATAGGGATTAGATTCTTATGCCTTTATCAGGATATTATTGATTATAACCTCACAAGGGCATAAATCGGGAATATCAAATTAGGGTCCTAGATATAAACACAACACCCACTCCATGGATTGATGTCCATCATTACTAAAAACTAAGCAATAATAAACATGTAACAGTACATATGTGTTTTTTCCGACCCACCTCAAAAATACATATTCCGCATTTGAAATGGTATATGGTAAATACACGAAAATGAGAGTTGGTACTGTAAGTTTTTAAAGCAGTGTCATCATTTCAGTTAAATGCATAGATATATCAGCTGAATGATTTGCGAAAATTACACATGAAATGGCTCTGAATACAGAAAAGAAGGTCGAGACCATTCTATCACATATTTATACAAATTGCTGTATATGTTCCAGAGGCTGAGGTAAAAATTGTCTCTAGTATCCTAAAATAGAAGCACTGTTCTCTAAGAATAGTTCTACTTCAAGCAGAGTGTGTGCCCAAAAAAATTTGTAAATATTTAGGAGACGGAACAAAAATAATCTCACTTTCAGGGGAGAAAAAAAATAGATCCAAATATTTTCTGTAGTTTTGTTTTTCAAAACTGAAGGCCGAATTCAGAGTTCAGGGAACACTGTGTGCTCATTGTTTCTATCAAGAGTTAATCTCATTGACTGGAGAGAACATAATTTCAGACAGACCGTCTAAAAATTGATCTACCACATCAGGTGAAAGTTCGACCAAGTTTGAAAATACTGCAACTGTGCAGTTCTCTGCGTGATTGCTATCATTGATGTTTGGGTCAGAAATTCTCACAGAAGGCTGTACCTGTTCGGTTCTGCTTTCCTCTCGTACCTCACCGCCACTTACTCGTAGTGGTGAAGTCTCAACGAATGCCGTCATCAGAATCGGTAGCAGCTGGGGACAACACGATGCATGAGTCGTTACCGGACCTAGCAAAGTATCGATATCCATTGGTACTGCTGATTGTAGTGTAAGACAGATGTCCAACACGCATTCTTCTCCGTATAGCAGACATCGAAGCACAGGTAAGATACAATCTTTCCAGATCGGTCTGAACAAAAGAAACCAGGCTTTATTCAGATCTCTTAGCCGGGCCAATCCGAGGACCTTAGTGATACGGTCTCGGTATCGTATTGCTAGGATTGTTTCTTCCATCGTTGCTTGAGTCTTGTCTGTGGATTGGCTTGCCATATCGGTGCAGTAGGAGCAAAAATAAAATTCCTGCCACAAGTCCCAGGATTTAGGGTAGGCCACCAAAGACAGAATGAACAACATTTGGGAAAATGCCCAGAACTGTTTCAAAGGGTGCTAACAGTCCTGAAAAAACTGTCCTAAATACATGTGCGATGCCACTGGTATCAGACATGTTTAAGATTTGTCTTAACATTTCTGCGAAATGCACGGGGCAATCTGTCGATGAAAGGGTATGTATCTCTGCAGCCATCCTTGCAACTTTCAGATCATATGTATTTTTTTGATGACGTTAAAGGCACAGTTGTCTGTAAAAGAATAGACTTCATTCTGCTTAAAGTATCAATTCGAATAGAAGAGATATTCACAGAAGGCCATAACGCAGCCCCCATATCTGGATTGCTGTGTGGATACAATACTTGCATACAGCAAATGGCCCTGGAAGTTACAGTCGTCAGATAGGCTTTTCCTGGCTGCATGCCACAACAGCTGTGGTCACTTATTAAAACGTAACTGCCGTTATAAAGTGGTCTAAAAAATGGCTCTATCTGTTTTACAGGAGTGCCATGCAGGTGACATGAAAGGTTATTTGAAGACCCTTCGCAGGCTCCATGGAAATTAATACCCTGACACAAAAGTGTACCACTTAGTGATTTCTTACAATTGTTACCACTAAGGAATACCTCCTTGTTCCCTTCACTATAACATGTGTGTGTATAGGGTAAATTGCAGGTTGTTTTGATGTATTCTTTACCCAACCTTTCATACTGGCCTGCTGGTATATACTCTTGGCAATATTTAAACTGGAAAGTTGTAATTGTAATTGTAATTGTTCCATGTATTATCCATTCAATGACAGGTCTCTCTGACATTGACAATGGTAATCTTTCAAGCTTTTCAATGCTCAGGATAGTATAATCTGCTCCTTTTTGTGCCAAACTGATTTGTTTATCAGTAAGGTTAAAGATAGAAAATAATGATGTTGTGTTGATTAAACGCCATGGTACGTAGCCTGAACGTAGGTTTTGCAACGTCCAGCCAAGTTGTACAATAGAACGCAATAGAGACTGACCATGTTGTACTATCTCAAAGGCAGATGATACAATGCTGTCCAGTGAATATATTCTGGAAGACAGAGTCGTTAACCCATTGTCCACAACAGAAAGTGATTTTCAATTTCTCGTATTTTTTCTGCTGTTTCAATTTGCATTACTTTCCAGGCTTCATTGTTCGCAGCAAATATACCGGCCGCTATGAAACGTTTTTAACGCTGTTTGCGTGGTCCCATAATGAAATCACGCAAGTCAGCACCTTCTTTAAGTAAAGTCAAGTGTTGCTTAATTTCAGCCAGTGTGGATTTCTCTAGCCACTCAAGGCATATTTTCCCTACACTGTATGTTGTAACTATCCCTGGATGTTGTCTCAGGGAGTATCTAGGGTCTGGTCTGGTCATTTTGAACCCCTGTGTTTTGTTCATGAATCTATCTTGACAGTTATTCGTGTCTGTTGGCCAGATCAACCACTTTTTCCAATCAGGATGTGCTTTCACTATCAGTAGTGCTTTCACTATCAGTTATGGGTTTTGGAATAGACGGTTTATTTAAATCTTTTATCTTAGCTAGACCAAGACAAGTAGTTTGTTGAATTGTGTCATTCAGGAATATCATTTGTTCTGGGATCATGCAGGTCCTAAATAAAGCTTCTAGGCCTTGTACTTGCCAATCTTTTGTACCCCAGATAGTTTTAGTTTCAATGGTGTTTTTCCAAAATTAGAAACCAAATGTGGACATTTTGTAATAAAAATTTTCAGAATAAATCAATTTAGTATTTGTCAACATTGTTTTCATTGCTGTCCTAATTGGCATTTTAAAATAAAACGTTTCTGGATCACTGTTATTAAACCCTGAGAAGTATTGGAATTTCTCATAAAATGTTTTCGAGCTGCCTTTTGGCGGAGTTGGACAGTGTTCCCATTGGTTGAAAGACAAAACATTTCTAGGCTGGGCACTTTTATGTAAATAGTGATCCCCATAATGTGTGTAACAATATAACTCTTCATAATTTGATGAACCCTGTAAATAATCATGTTCTGTGAATTTTGCTGACATTACTAGATCAGACATCATGTTATTAATGTTTTCAAAGTCCCAATCATCAGAAAATGAACTTGGTGTCACAAAGTCACTTAATGAAACCTTGAACTGGTGTGGATACTTCAGGAGCTCCACCGGGCCAAAAATGTCATTATCAGTTCTGTCCCATGCTACCCCACCGGGTATTAGGTTGGCTGAGATGTTTACTGTCGAAAGTTCTCTTTTCTCGATGTGGGAGGATGTGTGAGGCTTTAGGACCAAGTGAATGTTCTGACTTGCTGTGTCCTTTGTACTATATTTTCCATCTATGAAGTTTCCTACACATAGAACCATGATGAGCCAAAGCAGGAGAGTAAGTACACGTAACACAATCCATAATTCAATCCATGGTGAAATCAGATATGTTTCTTTCAGTTGATGAAAAAGTTCATTTACTTTGTCTTTAAAAGTTTTTGTAGCTGGCATATCTTCATGTTTGCTTGGATCTTCAGAAAAGTCGTCGAAGTTGATGAAGTAGCCAGATGCAGTTCTGTCAATTGTTGGTATTATTGCCGAATTTTCATTTTTATTTCTTGCATTAGTACAGTTTGAAGCTACATCATTGTAGACTGGTGTTTCTTGACGAGCTGTTGTGATTTGATTTTCAAAAGGCACAAGTTCTATGGTGTTATTGCATAGTCCATTGTTATTTACTGCAGCTTTTTCAAATGTGATCAGTCTCTCAGTGTGAGCCTCTTGGATTGTAGCAAATTTGGGTGTTATGTTATTTCTTGGGAATCCACTGGGCCTACTACATATTATTGGCCACATGATTGTGGTTTTACCAGGTCGATAGATACAACTCTGTTGTCCTTTTTATCAGCAAGGGGCGGTAGTACAACTGATCTTGTTCCGCTGATAGCTAAGACAGGTACTGCTTTTCTGTAAGAAGGCCCAAATTCCTTCTTTACTGCGATCTTCTCTCTGACAAGATCCCCAATTTTTGGAATCGAGACAGGTTGTGCTGGGGCAGGTGGTTTTTCTTCAGTGGTTGTCGGCTGTTGTTTCAACTTTATGTTACTCAGGTTTTTTCTTGCTACATTTAACTCCTGTAAAAAATCCAAACGATCTTTGATATCATAAGATTTTTCTTCTACCACTGAAGTATTACTATCAAGGTCCTGAAAATGCATTCTAGTCCCGAACAATAGTTCGTATGGAGTGAGACCTTTTAGAGAATTTCTTGGCAGATTATTAAGACTACGTTGGACACTTGTTAAATGTTTTACCCACCCATCACCCAAACCTAATACCCTCGCCGTTATAGATTGCTTTATGTCCCGGTTTTTTCTTTCCACAACCGCATTTCCCTCAGGATGGAAGGGAGAAGATTACCGCAATGCGATGCCCATGCTGTTCATGGCCTCTTTGTAAGCTTGAGAGCTAAACGCGGAACCCTGATCAGAATGTAGCATGCCAATTGCGTATGTGCCGATAAAGACACGCAAATCTTTTATAACAGTTCTGGCGTCAGCCGAGCGCTGGGGTCTACATTTTTAGTGAAATCAGTCTTAATAATTATGGGGACGCATTCCTCCGACTGGATTTCTGCGCTATAGATAGTCTGATGCTATCTAATAGTGGTATCTGGGCTACAGGCTGGTCCGGTTCACAACTGCGATCTCTGCTGCAGTTCTCACAATTTTTTGCAAAATTGTAGATATCTAAGCTCATTCCCGGCCACCAGTACTCTGATTGTAAATCCATCAGAGATTTCAGGATCTCTTGGTGCCTCAGACCCAATCCCATGTGTGCGTCTTCAATCAAGAAAACCCTCCGATTCGTGTTTGGAATTACTCTATCCCCCACTCCAGGGATTCGAGCAAAAGGAACAGAGTTTGCATCAATTATGTATGTATTACTGAGTGGATAGTTTAGAGGTAATGCTGAGTAGTCGCCTTTTAAAGATGCTTTTACCGCCAGCCTCGTTTCCCCATCTATGTATTTTTCTGAACGCTTTTTAGTGACTACGGAAGCCGGTTGAACCGCTGCCGCTGTGGCTGTGTTTGCCAATGAATTCCCTGCAACGTGAACGCCATCACGTTGATGACTCAGTGTATGTATCACGTGAGTCTTTTGTAGTTCTTTCTGTAAAAAAACTACTTGTTCCCAAAGCTTTTTATGCTTGATGGTGCCACCTTTTGCATCTTTGAAGCCATTCTGAACCCAGTTCGGCAAATATTCATTATAAGACTGAACGCAGTAATATGAATCGCGCACTATTAGTGTGGGGAACTCGCGATCAGTATTTTCAAGCACCATCGTAAATGCTAATAGTTCAGCTCGCTGAGCTGTACAATCTCCTAGAGATTGGGTTTTAGTAACCATTGGTCTAAATTTCCCTTCACGCCAATGACCTTTAACGATTGCGCACGCAGCACTATATGCTTGTTTACCCCCAACTGCGGGTTGTGCTGATCCGTCTGTATATATTATAGAACCGTAATGTTCCAGAGGCAGAATTTCAGTCGGCAGAGGACATTCATATTTATATTGGAGAAATTCTTGTGTTTTTAAATTAGGATCAAATTCGTATACTACGTCTGTTGCAGCAAGAGAATTAACCCATTGTATCCACCTCGGATGTAATGCTTTTTCATTTGGAATGCTTGCTTTTGTTACTGCTTCTAGGGCAGGTACCGGTGTAACGATTATTATTCGTTTCCCTTGTGCAAGGGCTCTTTCTTTTGCTACAGCAGTTTGAACCGCTGTCAGAATTTTTTCTGTAGAGCTGAATTTCATTTCAGCTTGAGTGTACAAGTGCGATTTGTAAGCTATAGGTACCGTTTTTCCCTCATTAGAGGTCAGGTATGTAAATCTGCATCTTCCTGGGATGATTCAGATTACCAGATTGCGTGTGTTTTCACATGTTTGCAATTTTGTTTTGGTTAACATGTCTGTTTGTAACGATCTCAGAATTTCTGTGTGTTTTTGAGTCCAATGTATTGGTTTAAAATCGGGTTTTATTAATTCATAGAGAGGTTTAACCCTCTCTGCATAATTTAGAATGTATGTCCTTTCGAAATTCAGGAAACCTAGTATTGATTGTAAGTTCTTCAGCGTTTTTGGTGCTTGGAGTACAGCACATTTCTCCAAGAAATTGTCTGCAAGGCTTTTGCCTTCACTTGATAATTCATATCCTAAAAATAGGACAGTTAGATGAGCAATTCTTGACTGTTTAAAGTTAAATTTTTAACCCTCTGACGCGAACCCAAGTATTATGGTGTTCACCCTTTTACGTGAGTCTCCAGGTCATCATCTGTGAGATAAATGTCATCAACATATGATAATGCTTCATCATCATATATTTGTAGTAACTCTGTTACTCTTGCTGAGAATAATCCTGGGCTATTCTTGAATCCCTGTGGGAGTCGGAAAAATTGTTTTTGCGACCCCATTATTGAGAAAGCTGTCAAATACCTGCTTTCAGGTGCAATGTTTTGACAGAAGAATCCATTAGAGATATCTAATGTCGTTTTATATTTTTTGCGCACAATGTTATTTATTAGTGCTGCACTATGTGAGTTTTGTACTGCAAATGTTTTACAACAGGAGTTAGGGTGCCTGTAGTCCAAGACTAGATGATATGAATCATCTGGTTTGGAGACAGGAAAGAACGGATTATTCATTTGTGAGGTGCATGTTTTGATCACCCCTTGATATTCAAGTTTATCTAAGATCTCCTTGACTTGTTTTTTAGCTTCTTGTTTAACTGGATACTGCCTTTGTGCAGTGGGCTGAATTTTTAACTGGATTTTGTGGTTGGGTGAGTCCTCATTCCATCCTACATGATTTTTGTATAAAGCAGGAGCTTGGGCTACTGCCCATTTTCTTGCTAATGTATATTTTTATGAATCGGGATATGATTCGAGAAGGCAGGCATAACCATTTCTTCGCCATGAGGGTACTCCCTGACAAACTCTGGTGGCCAGTCTTTCTCAGCTAATAGAATGTCATAGCCTTTTGAAAGTTTTTCCCAAAAGATACCTCTAATTTTCCTAGTTTTATCTCCCTCTATACGTAATGTTATTTCATATAGTTTATGGGGCACACTAACTCGTGTGTCTGCAGTTTCCACTTGAATGCATTCATGCGTGTCCACTGTCTCCAGAAGATTCATCAGGATCTTGCGAGCTATTGTCATTTCTGCTGCTCTGTCTAGCATTGTCTGAGCCCACTCTCCATTTTTTAGTTGTGTCCTCAGAATTCTCAGCATGTTTAATCTTAATACTTTCTACCTTGTTTCTGGGAAATTTTAATTTTTTACTTTGATGAGCAGGTTCTTTGTCATTGGACTTGACGCGCTCTTCTCTGTCTTCTGATTGTCCTCCTCTTTCCGATTTCTGTGAGGAAGTCTGAAAAGATCGAGAGGGACGGGTTTCAACATCTTGATAGCTATCAGATTATCCCTATTTCTAAGGTTGTATCTTTTTTCCGAGGGTTCCCTTTGGGGAGACTTGTCTTCTCGGTTTAGAGATTTTTCTCTCCGCTGAGGAGACCTTCCTCTGGACTGGAAACGTTTTGCCCTGGGAGTGGTTTGTTTATTACCATCCCAACTCTTTTTTGGAGTATTTACATTATTTTTAATAAAAAATGTATTTCAGGATTTTCAGTTAGTTGGGGTTTTACCGGTTTCCCACCCAAACTATCTTTTCCTAGTTCCTCATAGGATTTTTCTATGATTCTGGCAAGTTCAAATGGTTGGTCTGATATATCTGTTTCCTTTAATTTCTGGCGGATTGCCACAGTTGCTGCTTCTCCTTTTATATTGGCTAATAATATAGCCGAGACCTGCTTGAAGTCTTTCAGTAATTTCATACCCAGAGTTAAAGCAGGTTCTAGACCGTATTCATTTTGAATTTGTCTTAATATATCTGGTATGACCGCCATGGATAGGACACCATGTGTTTTTGTGTAGATCGAAGCAAAGACTGTGCCCCAAGTGTCGCAATCTTCCACATGTGGTGCGATCCCCATTGGGAGACAGATAGTCAGGATTCTGTGTTTTTCGTGAGGAGTACTATCTGGAAATACTGCCTCTATTTGAGTAATTTTTTGTGCTAACCAGAATGGGATTTATTCCCGTTTTATGGGTACTTTACCAAGACATGATTGTATGTTCTGTGGTGTAATTTTGTTTGTATTCCCCTGATGAGGGGTCAGCTGTGGGATGTTAATTGTCGGTTGGACTGTTCCAGTCCGCATGACATATTGGACTAATTGTCTATGTATTTTAAATAAGAGTTTTAGCTGAGCTAAAAGTTCTGGAACTGACATTTTATCAATGTCTGGATGTAGTGTGTAGCTGGCTAGAACCGGCCAAGTTGCTCCTGGTCTACCTAGTGGACCGAGCCTGGTGATGTGATTATTATGTTTTAGGGCGGCATTAAACCAGAGCAGATGCTCTTGGTAATTTAGTGGGATTTCAACCTCCTCGAAGGGAGTGTATTCATTCGGAGGTTCCTCTATTTTGTAATAGTGGAAATGTTTTGTCGCAGGGTGTGCTGCTGGAAAATGTATTCATGAATAGAACACCTCTGTCTGCCGATATTCATGGGCCTCTACCACGAATATGACTGTATTACCTCTTGGTGTCAGTCCATTTCCTATAAGTTTAAGAGTTATAGTTCTTCTTACGTTGACCGGAATGATTATAGCACTCAGATCATCTTCTTGGAGAGTTATGTCTTCCTCTAAGAGTTGAGCTGCTAGTCTAGCTCGTTCCCTTTCTTCGTCACTTTCTGCCATTTAACTGACTGAAAGTTTTTCTGTTGCAGATCGAGTTTCAAGGAAACAAAGATTAGGTGCACAATATTTTGGAACACTGTATCCTTCAACGTTGATCAAACCAAAACTAATACATAGGATTCTCATCCTACTAACTTTCGGTGGATATTAACCTTTCACCCACTCCAGACATCTATTGGAGTTTTTACGGGAGAAAGGGGTCTGTGTGAAAAAGCACGACTGAGTTTCTCTAGTGTCTTGCGTTAGATAATCGCCTTACCAAACGTTGGGCGCCATGTAGTGTAGTTCCTATTTTCCCAATAGGCTCTGCGCATTGGAATAACATAAACAGCAGTGTAGACGTAGGACTGAGGTCATCTAGGTCTCTACTGACTATGTTAAACTTAATTTAGGATTACACCAGCTAGCTCAGAGGTCACTGGAAACTTTCTTGAATGAATAGCGAGGGATGAACTTCCCTGGCTCCGACAAGAAGGGATTCAGTTTCCGACAACCGCATAAACATGACAACTTTGCTCCCTCAGAATAAGAGTATATCTCTAGAGTAGTGTGAAAACAGTAGACAATTATTTCACTCAGTCAGTAGTGCATACTTAGTTTCACCAGAATGCAGAGAAATAGAGAGACGGGCGTTTTCAATAAAAAGGTGTTATTTATCGGGCAGTCTTCCTTCTCATGCAAGATAAATGAATTGCCACAATTGCAATACTTAAGGTGAAATAAAGTGCGTACAGTAAAAGTAGTATTATGAAATAATACTGTAAAAGCATTGGTATGGTTTCTTAGCCATATGACACTTTAAAATGGATAAAATATATACATACATAAATACATTGACTAGCGTACTCAACTGGTGCTTCTAACTAAGCCTACCCCTGTGTACCTGACCTTAGCCTAATACGGGAGAAGGGATAAGTGAGTATCAGTTTAAGTTAAGTGGGTTAAGATTATTTGGCCAAGAATCTGCAACAAGAGTTCTCTCAAGTGTTTAGTCAACTCCGTACCTTGGCAATAGAATGTAGGAGGTCTGGTATCTCTTTTCCTTAGGACTCGACATCCCAGTAACCCGCAAGGGTAGGCTGGAAACACCAGAGCTGGATTTTCTCGGCTGGAGAAAAAGACAGCGTCTTTCTCAGTGCGTCAAACGGGAGGGGCGGCTTCCGTGGCCTCTCGCATCAGCTGGGCTCTCGGACAAGTAGAGGACCGCTCTGCTCCAAACCACCTTGTGTTTGCTTAAGGCAACTGTTGGTATTTTATACCTGGAAGGTGCCGGGTTTGACGTAAGGTTGGACATAAGACGTCACTAAGAACTAACAGCTCTTGCCGGACTTCAGGAGTTCTTTGTTCAAATCAAAACAAGAGCAGGGGGAATTTCCCGGGCTGCTGGAGGCTTGGTTTGTTTAAAGAACGTGTTGTGCTTTCTAGGAGTCGATGGGAGTAGCCGTGCTGTGCTTTGGACTGCATGGGCTATTACTGAAATATGGATCAGATTCTTATGCCTTTTTCAGGATATTATTGAGTATAACCTCACAAGGACATAAATCGGGAATATCGAATTAGGGTCCTAGATATAAACACAACAGTGGTAAGGTCAGAGATCCGCGGGGGCTCTGGAGTGGATTCTCTTCATGATCTTGAAGTGTCATTAGAGGTGAGGGTAGTCTAGTTGGTCAAGGTCTGCTGATAGCGCGAGCCATTGGGTGCAGTAATTGTGCATTGGGTAGGTGAGTCTTGGGTTGGGAAGGTGTCATAGGTCTCCTTGACTTCTGGGTGGAAGAAGGTGGGGAGGATGTCACAGAGGTCTTTGGACAGGGCATGTCTGCTTTCTCTTGGCTGGGTTTGGCAAATTCTTTCACTACGGCGAAGAGTTCTTTGCTGTTGTGTGCATTGATATTGATGCGTTCCTCAATGGTGACCTTCTTTGTTGTTCTGATGAGAGTGAATTTGAGGGCTGCGTGGTCTGCCATGATCTTGCTGCTCCTCCATCTTTTCTTGAGCCATCTGCAGGTGCACCTGGACTCTTGGAGGGTGGGGGAGAACCACTTGGCTTTCTTGGAGGACTGTTTGCCTAAGTGTTTCTTGAGGCTAGACCAGTGTGTTGGCACAATCAGAGATCCAGCAGTGGGATTAAGTGCTAAGATGTTGGCGTATGTGGATGTCTAAGGTGGGGTCTTGTTGAGGGAGGTTGTGAGCTGGTCTTCTGTGTCCCTGCTCCTCCTTCTTCAAGGATCAAAGTAGGCATGGTGGCGTATGGTGGATTTGGTGAATTATAGGTGGACACAGTGGTGGTCGGTCCAGTGTGGCTCAGAGGTGTGGCTGACATAGATGTTGTTGCTTGCAGAGAAGATGGGATTGAGGGTGTGTCTTCATTAGTATGTTGGCATTGTGACCAGATGTTTGAGTCCAATGGTGGCAAAATTCTCCAGTAGGGATGAGGTGTTGTGGTCTTCGAGGTTTAATGTAGTCCGTTGAGGCAAGGAGGATGTAGTCCATTGAGGCGAGAGCGTGGTGAGCAATGAAGTCAACTATGAATTCAATGAAGGGGGGCAGGGCCTGTGAGGTCTGTAGATGAGAGTGCCACAGAGGGTGGCATTTGGATTGGTTTAGATCTCAGGAAGTGGAGGTGCTACATTTCGGGAGAGTGGTTATTGGAGCTGCTTGTGAGGTAGATGGTGTTTTTGTGCACAATGGCGATGACTCGTCCTGGGCAGTTGACACTGTCCTTGTGGATGATTTTGTATCTATCCGGGATAGAGGGTGTGATGTTTGGGGTTGAGCTGGAGTACATCCAAGTATCTGTAAAGGAGGTGACTTCTGGGAAGGTGGAGTCAAGCAGGTACCTGATTTTCATGGTGTGTCTTTTGAGGGAGTGGGTGTTGAATAGGATGCATCTGAGGTGGACGGGTCAGGTTCTAGAGGGTCATGCGGTTGGTCGGTCTGGGTGTGCAGAGGCCAACGAAGGTGCAGTTGCAGGTGTGTTTTGGGTGTTCCTAGCGATGTGAGGTGGCAGGAGGAGTGGCGTACAATGTTAAGGGTGTGGAGGGTGCTGGTGCTGTAGTGGTGGATGGCTTGAAGGCCAGAGTTTGTAGCGCTAGGCAAGGGCCACAAGCAGACGGGCACGGACATGTTTGTTTTCAGCATGCTGGCAGCTGCCATTAAGTAGCATGCGAAGAAGGGCTGGACAGCTGGGAGGCGGGAAAAGCAGGAAGTGAGAAAACATAGCTGAAGAGGTAGCAGGTCCATAGGGGACGAGCAGCGGAGAGGACATGGCAAGAAAAAAGGCGCAAAAAGTGCGGAAATGTAGAATGAAAAAGAACATGTCAGACTGGTAGAACAGATGAAATTAGGGAAAAGAAGATAGAGAGGAGAAAAGTCACAAGGCAGAGAAATAGAGGCAAGAGCAGAGATGCTCCCCACTGGACTACCAGGGATGAGGTGCAGATAGGTGCCTGTGGTGGAGAAGGGCGTTGAACTCGGGACCTGGAAAGGTCAGGGGGCAACAGCTACCAGATGGTGCAGTGCTTTGATGGAAACTACATACTGACAATATATGGTCCACAGAGCTGTTTCTAGGCCTGTATACTCCAGGTCTTCCTATACCACACTGATGCACTTGGGCCAAGTGGTTCTGAGAAACCAGCAGTCAAAAGTTTGTTAGAAGCTGGAATTTTGGGCTGCATTGACCCCCATATTGTTCTGGAGGTGATGGAATGCTTTGCCTCATCCTTTGATTTCCATCAGTAATGTTTCTGACCATTCGGTGTTGAATGTCTCAAACTACACAATGCTGACTGCACAGCACTGTTTTCCAAAGTTACTTTTGTTGTCTTAGTTGATGTCATCAGCTCCCTGCCAATGCTTCTTCATGTATATCAAAAGCAAGCTCAATAATGGGTGGTTGGACCATGCAGTTGAATAATATGTCTTCGAATTAGGTGATAATAGGCTTACTATTGTGTCATATTTGTGTGGTGCTTGAAATGGGTCCCTTCTGGTAAGGAGTATGAGATATTTAAACAATATTACTAGGTGGTAAGGTTTCTTGACTTTACCTGAGGCTAAGTCCAGTTTCTCTGGTCTGTATTCCCTGCATTGGATTGTCTAACTCCAGATAGCTGGCATGTGAGGCCACAGAGATCTGACTGCAGAGTTCTCCTAACTACTATTCAGGAGTCTGCTTTGCCTTGAGTGGCAACGGGAAATACTGGAACAGTTGTGTACTTTACATTTCTCTCCCTCGCCAAGGCCTGCCATAAGAAATGGAAAGCACAATTAGGGTAAAGGCTTTGTTTAAAATCAAAAGTGTGAAATCTGCCCCCACTTGTAGAGCAAAATAAAAGTTACTCCTCAGACACTGAAAAAGGAAATGAAAAACATTTTGCAGAGCCTTGCCAGGCCCTGTTGGGTAAATATCACGATGCCTATTGCATTAGGGCACAGGTCTTCACACTTTTGTAGGTTGAGCCCCCCTGCTGAATTTTTTTAGATGTTAGGCCCCCCCACCACCTGACAGGAATTTCTGGACTCGACCGCCACGTGCACATTCCGGGCATATTCAGCGAATAACATTCAATACAATAAGAGTGTTTAGTAAACTGCAGGTTTGGGAGTGGGTGTGGTGAAATGAAAGAGTCTTATTGCACAGCTGAAAACACCACTTTCCAAGATGAAATGTGTGCAAATTGTTTTCACTAGGATACTTTGTTTTACACATAACACGGATTAATAATAACACCACCAACATAAATGTGACAGGTGTGCCTGTTTTTCAGAGACGGTCAATATGTGGATGAATTTTTGCTACTGCCATCCACTGGTTGTGCTCCACACCCAGTCTTGAATGGTACTTAGTCTTTAGTACCGCAAGTGCTGAGAAGCCAATCTCACATCTCTGTACAACCCTGCCACCTTAGATTCCTATCCCCTCATAGACAATATCAAGTTACTCAAACTATTAACCAAAGTTAAAACTGGCTCCCCTGATGACATTTGCCCCCCTCACATCTTGAAAGAAGTGGGCACCAATCTTCCTGGGTGCTTACTTTCTTTATTGAATGGGTCACTCGTACAGGGCAAAGTTCCATGCAACCTGAAAAAAGCTCTCCTCGTTCCCCTCATAAAAAAGGCAGGAGCTAACCCGCTAGATCCCATCAATTATAGACCCATATCGTTGCTGCCATACTGTGCCAAACTGATGGAGTCACATGTTTGTGAAATTATCTCCAACTTTTTGGAAAAATCTGAGTATTTGGCACCGAATCAAGCAGGGTTCCGTCCTTGCCACTCCACCGAGGCGGTCATCCTCTCGGTGTTAAATACTTTGAGGCGGAATGCAGATGCAGGAATCCATCAGGCGCTTGTGCTACTGGACCTCTCTGCTGCGTTCGACACGGTCGACCACACCATCTTGGTCGACCGTGTCAAGCAGGCAGGTCTCAGGGGCCCCGCATTGAGCTGGATCCGTTCTTTCATTACTGGCCGTACACAATCGGTCAGATTGGGCTCCTTCTCTGCTCCCACTATACCAACCACCTGCGGGGTACCACAAGGTTCCTCGTTATCTCCCCTTCTTTTTAATGTATACCTACGCCCTCTCTTGCACTCCCTGCGCAATGCTAATGTAACTATCTTTAACTACGCGGACGATTTGCAGCTCATCTTCCCTCTTAACACCATGGACTCAGTGGGCGAATTCCAAAGAACTATGTCCCACATATTGAGTTGGATGAGCTGCAATCATCTGAAGCTCAACCCGGGCAAGACCGAGCTGGTCCTGCCCGGACAGAGCTCACTTAGTTGGAATTCCAACTTTTGGTCTACTAACATGGGAGCGCCTCCTACTAAGTCTTCCGTGGTTAAAAGCCTAGGTATCTTCATCAGC
Source organism: Lissotriton vulgaris (assembly GCF_964263255.1). NCBI lineage: Eukaryota > Metazoa > Chordata > Amphibia > Caudata > Salamandridae > Lissotriton > Lissotriton vulgaris. Next base: position 327,765 of record NW_028242786.1, read on the forward strand.
GAGGATCTCTCGCTAAAAAGACAGGTTGGAGCGGTGGTATCTTCCAGTATCTTTCAATTGAAGAAAATAAAAAAAATTGCTTGCTTCTTTTCTTCAGCAGCCCTCACACAGATCGTCCTTTCCTTGGTTCTGTCCAGGCTGGACTTTTCTAACAGCCTTTATCTTGGCCTCCAAACTGGAGAGCTTAAACGTCTCCAGCTTGTTCAGAACCAAGCCACCAGGCTCCTTCTGAATATACCCAGGAGGCAATCCATCAGATCTGGCCTTAAGCAGTTACACTGGTTGCCAGTCGAGCAACGTGTGGCCTTTAAGGCCGGGTGTATTCTGTTCAGGTCTCTGAATGACTCTGGCCCTTCATTTATCAGAGATTTATTTAAAAAATACTGCCCCTCCCGTCACCTTCGATCCACCTATAAATCACTCTTGATTGTACCTCCATTCAAAAGGAAGCGCCTCAGAGGTAGCTGTTTCGACCACCATGCTGCTGTTCTTTGGAATTCTCTTCCCCTCCATATAAAGCTGAATGATAACATCCTCAGCTTCAGACAATCCCTGAAAACCTGGCTGTTTTCTCAAGCTTATTACTGATAGCACAGCTTCACTCTTTGACTGCCTTGCCTGGTTCCTCCTGCAGCGCCATGAAGCCTCCGGGCGTACGAGCGCTTAACAAATCCCAACTACCATTAACATTAACATTAACATAATGTCACAGATAGTATAAAAATAAGCAGTTACCTAAAGTTGTATTTTCAGCACTTGTCTGTGCATACTTTGAACAGCAAATATAAATAGAAAGAACTTTTAATTGTTTTCTAGAGCTGCATGAATGATCCATGACTAATAATAAAAGGGAAGAAAGATAGAAAAGTCCCATTACAAATGAATCAACAAAAAGAAAGGGGGACCTGGAGCTCGTTCACATTACAAATGAATACATACTTCTTATTTGTAACCATATTTAGCAATTTGCAAGCTGTTTAAACAACACATGGCTGGCTGGCATTTTGCGCGCCTGCCTGTGTAATTTGAAAAGAAACTTTCGGGGACGTTTTAAGGATTTTGGGGCCTGTCGGCCAAATGTACTTTTGGGGCCCCTGTTAAGACTAGCTTTTTCATGCCTTCTTTGGTCAAATACTAAATGTGTGTATATCAGATATTCAAGGATAGTGTTGTGTGTTTTCAGTATGTACCACAACAGCAGTTCACTAATATTACTGCAAATAATCTGTGACACCCTTCAATTTCTCATATGTGAGGTCATGTATTGATCTAAAATATACTTTTTATATGGATGTCGCATGACGCATAAACACCTTTTGTCTGCAAAATGTCTGTAATAGACTTTTACACATTACAAATTAATGATTGAAAAACACTATTTACAAGTTTGTGTTTAAAAATGATTCAAGGTCATGAGGCAAGACTGTAGAACAGAGCTGGCTCTTTCAAACCCCCGCCCCCCTCCGCCCCCTTTGAAAGGCTGGGACCCTGAGCCAGAGCCCACTTTGCCCATGCCTTAAGCTTCTCTGGAAACGTTGTCTCCGTTCTGAGAAGAGCTAACTCTCCCAGGAAGGGGGTTACTTCACAGAGCTGACAGCTTCAGCTGCAGTAGGAGGCAAGGGGTCTCTTCTGCTAAAACCAAAAGCGTGTCTGTTTGTTTTTGTTTTAGCAGAGGAGACTCCTTGCCTCCCCCTGCAGCTGAAGCCGTCAGCTCTGTAATGAACCCCCTCCTGGGACAGTTAACAAGACAAAAGTACGGGCACCTCATGCCTCATTCATCTCCCCTCCCTCCCCCTTCCACACACCGGAGTCCTCCAAGAAGACTTGCAGGGAACAAAGGTTAGATTGGCGTGGAGTGCGCGCCCCTCCTGGGATGGTGTCGCGCCACCCCAGGGGGGCGCGCCCCACAGATTGAAGAACACTGCATTAGGGGAATTACAATGACCCGGACTGAGAAAGTGCTCATGAAGCAACTTTTCCAGGGGGGAGGTGAAGGAGACTGTGTAAGTCATTTGCCTCCATGCAGGGAAATATTGCAGCCCCCAGACTTTCAGGGGCTCCGAAAATGTTAGGGGGGCCCCCATTCAAGCTAACACCAATGAATAGCTGTGAGACATGGGAGAGTCCGGGGCCCCTCATCACATTCTGCATTTTGTGTTATTCTACTGCCTGCAGATTTCGCATCTGCTTACGACAGATTTAAATTTAAATCGCCCACACCTCGGTAGGAAGAGAAGCTTAATACATACATCCCATCCGCCACCGCCAGAAATCAAATCCTATAGGAATTGACAGTGAGTTGAGTGAGATGTATGTTTGTTGAGGAGCAGTGACCAGTATTAAAATTTGTATGTCTTAAAATAAAAGGAAACTTCCCCAACTAGGCGCTTTGCAGAAATTTAAATATATATTTGAAATTGCAAATGTCTTGGTATTACAGACTTCTGTAAATGTATGAATTATGCAAAACTGATTTTGCCCATCCCTTTGACACCAATATGTTCTGCATGTATATGTGACGTAGCAAATTGTCTAAAGAGGAACACCTGGAAGTCCTGCTTGTGGTTCTGCAGTTCTCCCTTACCTCTGTTATTCTCCCTTCTTGGTTGCAGGTGAAAGAATCCCTAGAGTTATGACCATGTCCTACCTTCATCACACCACTACCAACGCTCCAGACTTGGAAGATTATTACATGTATGATGTGGGATATAATGCCACAGGACCCAAAGCTGATATCAAATATCAGATCCTCCTTTGCTTCTTTGCTGGCATCGCTCTATTTGGGGTCTTCGGGAATGCAGTGGTTCTCTGGTACCTTGCTTTCAGGATCCGTAGGAGACCATTCACCGTCTACATTCTAAACCTGGCAATTGCAGATTTAATCTACCTCCTCATGTTCATCCTGTTGATAACATTGTTAATACTGCATTTTCATGGAATCATTAAGAAATATCTCTTTACTGACGTTCAGGGGGATTTGTTTCTTTTGGGGTACATCACCAGCCAGGTCCTTCTTACTGCCATCAGCCTGGAGAGGTGGCTTTCGGTCAAGTTCCCCATCTGGTATAGATGCCGCAGGAACAAGCACCAGTCCACCATTGTATGTGCTGCTACCTGGGTCTTTGCTTGTGCTCCGTTTACAGTGCAGTATGTTTGTGATAGTGAGGAGATTCAGTTAATATTTTCTGCGCTACAAACAATTTTAAATTTAATGATTTGCCTGCCATTGATTCTTCTGTGCAACATGGCATTGGCCATTCAGATCTGCAGGAAATCTCAAAGACATCATCCACCAAGAGTGTACATACTCATCCTTAGCACTGTTGTTGCCTTTTTGATTCTTTGTGCTCCTCTGTCACTGTTCAACTTCCTGCTCCGGTTTGATATCTACTATTTTGAATATTTACACATAGCCATTTTATCCTGCACCATAAACAGTTGTCTAAACCCTGTTATTTATTTCCTTGTGGGAAGTTTCAGAGGTCAACTGATCAAATGTTCCATCCCTACTGCTCTAAAGAGGGCATTTAAAGAACATTCTGAGTCACTCTAGCAACAATAATATGCAGTGCCCCACATTTCTAGGCATCTTTCACACTGTCCATATATATCATATATCAATCACCCCTCTTTTTATCCAGATACCCTGAGATTGACATTAAAACAACTTGAGAGGGGCAGTCTGGACAGATTATGGGCACACAATATTTTAATTTTTAAAAATGGTTATTGACTTTAAAAAAAATAATTGCCAGGAAAATATGTGTGGCGCAAAAAAAGCAATCTGATAATAAATCAACTTGTCTTGTCTGAAACTTCTAATTTCATTTACCAGCATGCACAAGACTTTGTGATGAATGAGTGACAAGTAACAAACTTCATGTAAACAGACTGGATTACCAATGAAGAACAGTCTGTAGTGAAGGGATTGACTATGGAAAGAAGAATAGGCTTTGATATAATTGAGCTAGTAGTATGCCAACGTAGTAAATGAATCCCATGCAAGGACAGATAGTATAGTGCTTCAGAAACAAGAAAGGAGTTATTGGTTTAGTTTAGTTTCAATATTGTCTGATAATAATACTCTATTGAGGTTGCCATCTATGAGCCTCTGGTTAAGAAAAGAATTTGCTGCAGTGTTTGTATAACAATGTGGATCAAGACTTATCCTGGGAGCAAGTTGTGTCAATTAAAGTGTCTCCTTATGTAGCCACAGAGAAATATATGCAATTGGAGTTATTGTGTGTTTTTCAGAAACACGACGGGAGACACTGTGGACAGTAGAGTGGTTGCAACATGTGATGACTAAACACTATTTGTATCAGATGTGAAATTGTGTGATTAACGTTGCAGCTTTATATGTTTTTGGGATCAAATGGAACATATCTCCATTCTCTTTGTATCCTTTACAACTGCTTCATTTTATTGTTCTCACTTTCGTACATCAAATATATTTACTTGGCAGTTGATACATTAACCTCAAAATGACACTACAAAACTACTATTACATGTTGAAATGCGCAATCAAGTTCCAACAAAAATTTGTGAAATGATAGAAGGGCATTAAGAAACAAATTCTTGATATTAAATCAAAAAAGGTCTACTTAGGACATAGAACAACAACGTCAAATGAAGATGATACGTCAATTCTAGGTGGTTTTACATAAATCTTACCAACAGTTCAGCAGTTATGGACATTGTACGTCTTAACCTAAGCATGTATAAGCAAGTTTAGTTTTATGGCTCTGTGTAGGAGTAAAGTTTTACATTTGGCTCAGTGTTTAAAATTGACATGTAAAGATAGAATGAATATTAGTTAACTGAGGCCGATCATCACTTTGATTAAAGCTCTTGTTCAGCATGTTCTGTCATTGGTTTCACTAATAGACAGTCGCCAGTTAACCAAATTCTTAATGGAACCAGCAAATTTCTCACTTTCACATGTTTGACTGCAGTTGGTACAACTCTGGGCTATGGCACATTTCATAAACATATGTGCATGATCTAAGGGTATTCACTATTCAAGAGCTCTACGTTTCGTGTTGTTAAAGGATAGTAAATTAGCAATTGTCTTTAAGAAAGAAGTTCTGGCAGACCTGAGTCTCTACCTAACTGGCACATATAAATAAAGCTACACTGCCAAATACTGACATTCAAAATATCCCCATACAAAAACATTGTGACCAAAATAGTGTTGTTAAAAATATCTACATCCTATACTCATAATGGTAAGTACAAAAATATCAAAAACAATAAAATAATGTCATAAATATAGTTGTACAGAATGTTGCTTTTATATTTATATAACATAAATGAATAAATATTAAATATATTAAAAATTTCAATTGATTAAACAATTTAAATATATTTAATATACATGTTAACAAATATAACAAATAAACTTAATTTAAAAAGTTAAACACACATATATAATAATTATATATATATATATATATATATATATATATAATATAGAACAATTAGTAAACTAATAATGTTTATGTATTTTATAATTTTAAAATAATGTAAAAATTTAACGTATATATATATATATATATATATGCTAGTATGTATATATATATTCATATATATACATACTAGCAGCCCGTCCCGACGTTGTCCGGGTATGAAGTGCTGCCGGCCAGTAGTATATAGCTTTGTAGGATTTTGTTTTGATAGCATTTCTTATCTGTGACAGGCCTGTGAAACGCTCCGATTCACAGTGCACTGCTGATGCACTTAAGAGTGCGCGTTCAGTAGTGTGTGAACTTGAGTATCCCTACTTTATTTTTCCTTGCAATATTATATAGCGCGAACTCGACAACATGGCATGAGCACAATTTACATTACAGAAGAACACATTCATTTGTGGTAGGCACAGGGAGACAGAGCTATTTGCCTGGAATCACAGGATGTTGAGCTGATGCGGAGATTTGAAGGTAGCTCCCCTGCTCTAAAGTTCGCAATTCTAGACCTTGTTGCGGGAGGTGTCTAAAAATGTATGTCGGTGCTGTCCATCAATGAGAGACCTGTGCATTTTTCAAATGGGTGGTGAAAAAATGAGTGTTGCTGGAGATGTGGGCCGCCATGCCACAAATGTACTTACCGGGGGAAGGTAAACACCCATTCCGCAACTTTCTTTCCACATACCATCACTCCGCATACTTTCATTACGAAAGTACCATGACTCCGCAATGCCATTATAACACATGGCATTACATTTTATATGCTTTTACCACGCATACATTTACAACGAAATTCGTTGTAAATGCATGAATGGTAAAAGCATGTTTTTTTTATATGTTTGGATAAGGTAAGGATGGGTATAGGGGTATATGTTTTGGGGTACTGAGGTATATGTTTTGGGGTGTTTGGGAATTTTAAGGGTTCAGATATAGTTTTGGGGCACAGGGGTAGTTTTAGGGTTTAGGGATAGGTATGGGTTTTGGGGTACAGGAGTATTTTTAGGGTTCAGGGCTAGGTTTGGGTTTTGGGGTATTGGGGTATTTTTAGGGTTCAGGGCTAGGTTTGGGTTTTGGGGTACATGGGTATTTTAGGGTTCATGGGCTAGGTTTGGGGGTACAGGGGTATTTTTAGGGTTCAGGGTAGGTTTGGGATTTGGGGTACAGGGGTATTTTAAGGGTTCAGGGGGTAGGTTTGGGTTTTGAGGTACAGGGGTATTTGGGTTCAGGGGTAAGTTTGGGTTTTGGGGTACAGTGGTATTTTTAGGGTTCAGGGCTAGGTTTGGGTTTTGGGGTACAGGGGTATTGTTAGGGTTTAGGGATAGGTTTGGGTTTTTGGGGTACAGGGTATATTTATAGGGTTAGTGTTTAAGGGTGTTGGGGTATTTTAAGGAGTAAGGTGGGTTATGATTATGGGGTGCAGGGGTATTTAAAGGGAGCAGGGTGGGATTAGCACACAATAGGAGACATGGCATGAAGGGCAGAACGTACCACACGCCCCCAGCACACGCCCACAGCACAACACAGACACGCCCACAAGGGACTACTTTGCTGGCACGGTTCTTTTACCTTTTAAATGTATATGGTAGGCGTCTGCATAGCCTATGTCCTTCTGCTGCAACTGGCCTTTCCAACGCTGTATTGGGTGTTGTGATTGGTACTGTGGTTCCAGAGACTACCCGCCTCAAAGGTTTGGGCTCTCTCTTTATTATGTTAGTAGGGATATATATATACCAATTACATAAAATCTATTATAAGTTAAATCTTTAAACTAACTATTTAAAAATCTTCAAAACTAAATTCGCCACTCCAGTCAGTGCAACAGTAGAGAAAGTGTTGGATAGCGGAATGTGAAAAAATTACTATTTCCACTCCAATGAGTGCAACAGTAGGGAAAGTGTTAGATAGCGGAAGAGTAAAAATTACTATTTCTTTTGGCAGTTGTGGGTTGGTCTGTGAGTGAGAGAGTGTCGTCAGCATCAGGATACGATGCTGAGTTTGTGGCTGCTGACGATGGATACAGTTCAGCCATGTAGATGCTGAAGAGGGTGAGGCTCGGAAAATGCAGCTGATCTTTGTGGGTTGTGATTTGAATGGTGGAAGTCTTGTCATATAGTTACTGCTTTTCTTTATACTGTGTTAAGTTAGCATGAGTTTATTAAATGTTTAAACAACATATTTTCCTTCGGCTTCAGTTTGCACACGACACATAATTGTTATTGTAGCTTTCAACCTAGACGAAAGATGTGATTTATTTGAGAATAATATGTTATTGCTCTGATATCAGTTGTGCTTGGTACACTTGGTACACTGTCTGCACACTGAGAGCGGAACCCTCTAAGAATAACCTAACACAAGGTTGCTGGGAGGCCTGATCCTCGCACCACATTAGACATAACACAAATAAAGTTGCTGCCAACATTGGGCTTTAAGCGGGTTTAAGATAGAGTTACTGAGAATGCAAAAACACACTTGATGGTGCTTCACATGCAGAGAGCTGGTAGCTGATGATGTGATCTCCTCCTACTGAGAATTAGAGGTATGGGCCCACCCTGCTAAAACCCAAATGAGACCTTCTTAGATATAATATAGTATGCTAAATAGGGTGCGCGAAATATAGGTGATACAGATTTCTATTGATTTTTGCATTATAATATGCTATCACCGTTTGCTTATTATGGATTAGTGACAATGCTGATAACTCAGATTTTTATAATATGTATTCTGGTATTATATAATATACTGCGTTTGAGAACCTTGCATTGAATAATAAATATTTCAAAATTGCACGTGTCTTCTTTTATTCCCCGTTCTGGTTTGAAATTATTATAGAGCGAAAGAGTGTTCATGTGTTCCACGATACCTGAGGTAATCTAAGTTCATGTTCTGGTTTGTCTAAGTCATTGGTAGTTTGTTACGACCAATGAGACACTGTAGCTAGCCCGGTAAGGGGATTTTGGATACTGAGGTGAGTTTTGGGTCACCCTAATTCACTGATGTTCCTGATCTCTATGCACAGTTCTGTAAGAGAATCCCTGCTACAGTCTGACTCTCTGCAGACAGCCGGCGAGGAAAGAGCAGATCCACCCTAGGGCTTTGTCGCAGATGCCGGCCTCTTGGAGTCTTGTGCAGTGGGTGTGTTGGGACACGGCGTCAAAGGCTGCTGAGAGGTCCAGGAGGAGAAGGGCTGCAGTCTTGCCTCAGTCAAGGATGATGCAAATGTCGTCTGGTCCAGGATGTTTTTGTTTCCATGAACTCACAGTGTCATGCGTTGATGGCTTTCTCAATGACTTTGGCTGGGAAGGGAGCAGAGAGATGGGTCTATAGTTCTTGAGATCTGTCGGGTCGGCAGTAGGTTTCTTCAGTGGGCAGTTGATCTCTGCATGCTCCCAGTCTTCAAGGAAAGTTGTGGACTCAATACAGCAGTTGATGGCAGGCAGAGTACTGGTGCAAAGGAGGAGCTGGCTCTGTTGAAGATGTGGTGAGGTCAGGGATCCGAGGGGCTTCTGGAGTGGATGCTCTTCATGATCTTGAGGTGAGGTTTGTCTAGTTGGATAAGGTCTGCTGGGAACTGGAGCCATTGGGTGCAGTATTTGTGCGTTGGGTGGTTGAGTCTTGGTTTGCGAAGGTGTCATAGGTCTCCTTGACCTTGGGGTGGAAGAATGTGGGGAAGGTGTCACAGAGGTCTTTGGACAGGGCATGTCTGCTTTCTCTGTGCTGGGTTTGGCAAATTCTTTGACTACGGCGAAGAGTTCTTTGCTGTTGTGTGCATTGATATTGATGCGTTCCTCAATGGTGGCTTTCTTTGTTGTTCTGATGAGGCGGTGATTTATGGTGACAGTGAATTTTAGGGTTGCGTAGTCTGCCATGATCTTGCTGCTGATTTTTTGAGCCATCTGCAGGTGCGCCTGGACTCTTGGATGGCGGGGGAGAACCACCTGACTTTATTGGTGGACTGCTTGCCTGAGGGATTCTTGAGGGGAGACCAGTGTGTTGGCACAATCAGAGATCCAGCAGTGGGATTAAGTGCTGAGGTGTTGGCGTATGGGGATGTCTATGGTGGGGTCTTGTTGAGGGAGGTGGTGAGCTGGTCTTCTGTGTCTCTGTTCCACCTTCTTCAAGGATCATGGTAGGCGTGGTGGCGTATGGTGGATTTGGTGAATTAGAAGTGGACACTGTGGTGGTTGGTCCAGTGTGGCTCAGAGGTGTGGCTAACATAGATGTTGTTGCTTGCAGAGAAGATGGGATTGAGGGTGTGTCCTCATGAGTGGGTTGGCATAGTGACCAGATGTTTGAGTCCAATGGTGGCAAAGGTCTCCAGTAGGGATGAGGTGTTGTGTTTTTGGAATTATTCAGTTGAAGCAAGGAGGATGTAGTCCGTTGAGGCGAGAGCGTGGTGAGCAATGAAGTTGGCCATGGATTCGATGAAGGGGGGCCTGCGAGGTCTGTAGATGAGGGTGCCACAGAGGGTGGCGTTTGGGTTGGTTTAGATCTCAGGAAGTGGAGGTGCTCCATGTCGGGACAGTGGTTATTGGAGCTGGTTGTGAGGTAGATGGTGTTTTTGTGCACAATGGCGATGCCTCCTCTTGGGTAGTTAACACTGTCCTTGTGGATGATTTTGTATCTATCGGGGATAGAGGTTGCGATATCTGGGGTTGAGCTGGAGTTCATCCAAGTCTCTGTGAAGAAGGTGACATCTGGGAAGGTGGAGTCAAGCCGGTACCTGATCTTCACGGTGTGTCTTTTGAGGGAGTTGGTGTTGAGTAGGATATAGAAGTTACTCCTCTGACACTGAAAAAGGAAATAAAAACCATTTTGCAGAGCCTTGTCAGGCCCTGTCGGGTAATTATCATGATGCCTATTGCCTTAGGGGAATTACAATGACCAGGACTGAGAAAGCGCTCATGAAGCAACTTTTCGAGGGGGGAGGCGAGGGAGACTGTGTAATTCCTTTGCCTCCATGCAGGGAAATATTGCAGGCCCCACCCTTGCAGGGGCTCCGAAAACGCTAGGGGCGCCCCCATTCAAGCTACCACCAATGAATAGCTGTGAGACATGGGAGACTCCGGGGCCCCTCATCACATTCTGCCTTTTGTGTTATTCCAGTACCTGCAGATTTCGCATCTGCTTACCACAGATAGCCCACACCTCGGTAGGAAGAGAAGCTTAACACATCCATCCCCTCCACCACCGCCAGAAATCACATCCTATAGGAATTGACAGTGAGTTGAGTGAGATGTATGTTTGTTGAGGAGCAGTGGCCAGTATTACAATTTCTATGTCTTAAAATAAAAGGAAACTTCCCCAACTTGGTGGTTTGCAGAAGTTTAAAGATATATTTGAAATTGCAAATGTCTTGGTATTACAGACTTCTGTAAATGTATGAATTATGCAAAACTGATTTTGCCCATCCCTGTGACACCAATATGTTCTGCATTTATATGTGATGTAGCAGATTGTCTGAAAAGGAACACCTGGAAGTCCTGCTTGTGGCTCTGCAGTTCTCTCTTACCTCTGTTATTCTCCCTTCTTGGTTGCAGGTGTAAGAAGCAAATCCTTGAGGGATGAGCTCAGCCCGAATTCTGTAACTAGCAAGAACAAACCCATTGACACGTCTGGGTTTAAATGCTGCAGATCGTGTAAAGCTTGTCGTAACAGCACCAACTGCAAAGAGATAACTGTGCCTAGTACAGGGAGGGTGTTCTCAATACGAAAGAATCTAAATTGTAACACCACATATTGTGTATATCTACTTATCTGCCCATGTGATAAGTGGTATATAGGAAGCACCACACTTAGGGCAAAAGAGAGGGTGTTGCAGCACCTAAGGGCAATTCGAAATCACAACGTACAATACCCTGTGGCCAGGCATTTTTTTGAGCACCATTTCCAAAATGAGAATCTGCTTAAAATGGTGGTGCTGGACAAGATAGATCTAGGAGTACGTGGTGGTGACAGAACAACATGCCTTAGGAAGATGGAATCAAGGTACATTATTGATTTCGAAACCATGTTCCCTCAGGGTCTGAATAACCATGAAGAATTATCTGTACACCTTGAGCAATAAAAGAACCATGTATACTGTAAAAATGTAAATATGAAAGAGTTTGAAAGACATTTAGAAATATTTAGCTGCTTACTGTAAGTCGTCTTTTTTAAAACAGTTTTTCCATGTTTTAATTCACAGAATTTGTTTGTATAATTGCTGGACTTTGGAACCTTAACGCACAAGATTGTCGATCATAACCAAAACCATTATGATATGTTGGAAATCAATTTTGGAGAACTATTATAGAACTGAGATGGAAAAGTCTGAAGACAACCATTTGTGGAATTCGCTGCAAGTACATACTCATATATGACTAATGGCCTCGCCCACTTGGGCTGGATTTCTGAATTACATATTGAAAGACTCTGAAATAACTTTATCAAATCGACATGAACAAATTACAATTATATCAACTTCATAAATTGATACCCTAGAAACAACCATGTTTTTAGGATCTGTTTGTTTCACATTGGTAGACTGTTCTTAAGATCATTATCCAAAGACCATGCCCACTGGGGCTTTATTCCATCTACCCCCATAAATCTATTAAATGACAGGTATAATCTGTTTTCTATCAGGCAAGATGTTGATTATATGGGTCATGAGCAAATGACAAGTCTACATCATTTCGGATAAACAAACAATCTTTTGCAAAATTTCTGCAAATTGTTATGTCGATGATATTACTGTGATTAACTTAAACAGTTCAGTCAGACCTCTTATTTAAGTATTACTACCAGACTATGCCCACTTGGGCGTTATCTCAGTTCTCCTTAAACAGTAAATCATGCAATTCCAACAGTATCACATGCGGAATAGAATTAATTTAAACCATTTTATTTTATTTTCTTCACAATTGTGATGTTATACTAAAAGGTTTAATTATTATAATTATTTTGGTTATCATTGTGAATGACATCGGACTTGAAGGTTGCTAATTCCCGTTCCAAAATGTCCCCCACACTGTGCACTATTGGTGTTTTTGGAGTAGTCCTACCTCTATGATGAGGGTTAAATAATGTAAAAGGACTGTGTTTTTGAAACCTCAGCAAACGTGAACAAGCCGTGAGCTGAAACGCGTTGTTTGCTTTTTTGCTGCCAATAAACTTCCACATCACAGCAAACTCCTGGTGTGTCGTCTACGTACTTTTTGAAAAGGAGAACGTGGTGAGAAATAATTGGGCTTCCGGGACCCCAGAGACGACCCACTCGAGAGCGGGTACTAGCGTGTACCGGGATTTTGTGTCTGCATATTTATATATATATATATATATTCAATATAGAACAATTAGTAAACTAACAATGTTTATGTATTTTATAATTTTAAAATAATGTACAAATTTAACGAATATATATATATATATATATATATATATATATATATATATATATATATATATATATATATATATATATATATATATATATATATATATATATATATATATATATATATATATATATATATATATATGAGGTATGTTGAGTTCCCAAAGCCGGCAAGCGCAGCGATTATAGCAACACAAAACAACAGGAACAGAAGGTGCAAGTTTTTCTTTATTTTAGATTTTAGCCCAGCACCAGTCCGCCATGACGCGTTTCGGCTAGTGATAGCCTTGATCACATGATATATATATATAAACCAATAACGTAAAATCTAATATAAGTTAAATCTTTAAACTAACTATTCAAAAATCTTCAAAACTAAATTTGCCACTCCAGTCAGTGCAACAGTAGAGAAAGTGTTGGATAGCGGAATGTGAAAAAATGACTATTTCCACTCCAATGAGTGCAACAGAAGGGAAAGTGTTAGATAGCGGAAGAGTAAAAATTACTATTCCCACTCCAGTAAGTGCAATAGTAGGGAAAGTGTTTGATAGCGGAAGGATACAATTTACTATCCCCACTCCTTTCACTGGACCAGTAGGGAATGTGTTGGCTTTCAGGGGGATAAAAAATACAATTCCCACTCCAATGAGTGCAACAGTAGGGAAAGTGTTGGATAACGGAGGGGTAAAAATTACTGTTCCCACTTAGTAAGTGCAACAGTAGGGAAAGTGTTGGGTAGCAGAGGGATAAACAGGTACATGCATCAAACTCGGCATTTGCGATTCCTTAATTGCGATTTTTAAGGAATCGCAATTAAGGAATTGCAAATGCCTATGCATCAAGAAATCGCTAAATAAATTGCGATTTCTTAGAATTCCTTAATTGCGATTAGCATTTTGCGAATCACAATTAAGGAATCCCTTCCCATTCATTCCTATGGGCCTAGAGGCCCATAGGAATGAATGGGAAGACAATCTCAATTTGCGATTCGCAATTAGCTAATCGCAAATTGAGATTGCGATTTCAAGGGTGCAGGGGTGTCCAAAGGACACCCTGTTGCACCCCTGAAATCAAACAATGCACATATGTTGTGTACACACATGCCCTAAGGGCATGTGTGTGCACAACATGTAAGTTAAAAAAATGCAAAAAATTGCATTTTTCTAACATTTCGCAAAATTACCATGAGGTCCAACCTCATGGTAATTTTTTCTCTCTAATTGCGAATTCGCTATTTTTTTTAGTTTCATGCATTGCTTTTGAGGAATCGCAAATTTGCGATTCCTTAAAAGCAATCGCACTTGAAAAAATCGCTAAAATAGCGATTTATTCACTTTTAAGTTGATGCATCCCAAATAGTGATTTGGGAATCGCAAACGGCCGAATTTTGCGATTCGCACCGTTTGCGATTCCCAAATCGCTTGATGCATGTGCCTGCATATTCACTATTCCCACTCCAGTCAGTGGAGCAGTAGGGAAAGTGTTGGATAGCGTAGGGGTAAAAATTGCTATTCCAACTCCAATGAGTGCAACAGTAGGGAAAGTGTTGGATAGCTGAGGGGTAAACATTTCTATTCCCACTCCAGTGAGTGTTACAGTAGGGAATGTGTTGGATAGCGGAGGGGTAAATTTACTTTTCCCACTCCATTCAGTACATCAATACTCACAATTCACACACCACATCAAAAATAAAAATACATTATTTGCATAATTTAAATAATTAATTATCAATTAGACAAATAATATTATTTAAAAAACAAATTAAAATACATAAAATGTCATTAACTTCCCACCATTTACACCTATAATCCCCACAACCCACACCTAAAATTAAACAGCAAAAAAAGTAAATTAAAGCTAATTTCAATTTAATAACTAATAGTTTTTAATAACTAATTATAAAGTAAGTAAAATAGTTTTTTCCCCACTCTTCACCCCTATGAACCCAAAATCCAAACACAATAAAATGACTGAGCAATGACCGTAATTAATTATAAATTAATTAATTAACATTAATTATCAACAAAGTATTAATTTATCAAAAATAATTTACTTCCCACTCTGAAACCCTAACAACACCACAACCCACAACTAAAATTAATTGTACAATTTAAATATTTAATTTTCAATTAATTAATTGATTAACAACTTCTTCCTAATTAATTAAAAATAGATTACTTCCCACCCTTTACCCCTATAAATTCCACAACCGACACCTAAAATTAATTACAGAATTACCGTAATTGATTGTCGATTAATTATTTAATATTAATTAACAACCAATTATGTGTTGATTACAAATAAATTACTTCCCACCCTATACCCCTATAAACCCTACAACCTGCACCTAATATTTACCCCCCCAAAAAAACACAATTACACTATAAAATCTAAATTAAATAAATATGAATAAATGAAAAATATTCAATAATGTGTTATCATTAAATTACTTCCCACCCTATTCTCCTATAAACCCACAACCCACTACGAAACAAAAAAACGCAAAACTTACTTAAAATAAAATCAATATTTACTAAAGATTTAACATTTTTATCAAAAAACATAAACAAACTAATACAAAAATAATACATCACATACATTTAAAATATATACTAAAATACATAACACTAAAAAAAGCGATATTTTAAACAACATATATTTCTTAACTCTATATTTCTGACCACAAATTCTTGCTGTCGATATGTCTTCGTCATGATATTTAAAACACGATATTAGTGTAAGTCGACCTTTCCAACTCAAATATTTTGACTGAATGCCATGATCAAACCTGGCATATATATGCGGAAATTAGAGATTGAACTGAGCAGATATGATGTATGCAATTGCAAATTGTTTTGGCTTGAGGAGTGATCTCTTTTATGTAATTATTATCAGAAATGTAATATAAGGAGCCTTTCATGATTAATTACCTGTCTTGTACAATCTCTTCCCCCTACTTTTTTAAACATGTGTTCATGTAGAGTTTATGATTCTTAAGTATTGCACTGCTCATGTTGCTAGGTAAAAATAAATCAAATGCTTCAAATAAATACAAATAAATACAAAAAATGTTATGTTTCTTTTGTTGTTCAGACCCAAGCATTAGTTGTTGGTTTGTTAAGAAATAGAAGAGACTCAGTCCTCCTATGAGTTGCAGCTGAGACCCAATAAAGTCATATCTTCTTTCCGTTAAGTAAACAGGTTTCTTAAAGGAATCCAAAGTGTACCCATGGCTGTTTAGCACTAGCTTTAATGCCTTTCTTAGAGAAAATTGCTTGTGGTAAGGGAACAGCAACACCATAACAATATTATAGTTAATGTTGTTTGTTTGCCAATTTCATGACTTATGAAAGAGATTTAGAAACCATATGAAGCTGAACACCAATGGAGCAAGATGCTGCAGGTTGACAGTCAGCCTTATTCAAAAGATATCCCTTCAGAATCGATCATTGAAGCAAGATGAATACTGTGACTGTGCTGGCTTCCGCAGGTGAATAGGCTATCCTGATATGGCCTTGCATCTCATAGCAGAAGTCTCCGAATGGGGCAACGTTAGACAAATTAGGCACCAAGGTGGCACCTTCTTTTAACACATTTTAGGATTTTTCCTAGGTCCTACAGACAGTGTTCAACTTGTAAAAGAAGGAGTGCTTGGTGCCCCAGACTCTACTCAGAAGACTATGGCTGGTGCAATTCAATGTTGGTGGGCTGAATACCAAGGCTATGTGGTCTAAAATCCACTTCATGCCTCCTTAATCCACTACCTGCCAGTTCATGTGTCTTTATTCCACTCTGACAGGCTCCTGCTTGCTCCGTTTGGAACAGTTTTTTTCATCTTCACTTTCTCTGTCATTTCCATTTTTGTATATTTCCCTCTCTTGCTTGATGCAGAAAAATAAATGGCAGTCCTAAAAAATGAAAAGTCACCGGCTCAAATTAAACACGGCCTGTGGAATATTGTCAAAAAGCTGGACAGAGTTCAATGAAATCAGGTAACTTCTCTTTGCATTTCTGCAGGTACATCGACTCTTGCAGCAAAAAAGCACAAAGTTTGCCAAATCAGGAAATCATGCATAACTTTTCCAGTGTTTGTATATTTTCTTCTCTGGTTCCCCAGAAGTTGTCAGGTTTCAAGGGGAGGATTTTGGACATATTCCCGTGGATACCTCTCCCAGCCAGAAAATCTCTAATTCTGGCACTATTAGTGAGTAGATTGGACTATGGCAATTCCATACTGGTTGGGATAACGGAAGGTCTACTCTCAAAGCTGCAGGTAGTGCAAAATACAGCAGCTCGCCTAGCCCTAAATCGCCCACTCCTCTCCCCCCCGGACTCCTTCTGAACCACTCTTGTGACTGCTCCACAGAATCAGGTGTGATCCATTTGTAGGACATCACAGCAACAGGGTCCGATTTGTAATTTGACATTCAGTCAGCCTATGTCATTTTTGTTAACCTGACATCTGACTTATGAAAATGTCAGATATGGAAATGTATTTGTAAAAATAATTCAATGTTTATCGAATTGCACATGCATTTGTCATCAGGAAACCCCACACAATCTTTTTACCCTGTGCGCACTGATCTTCCTGGACCAGGAGTACTGTCTCTGTTGAAATAGAAATTCTGGGCCGTATTATCAAGAAAGGGCGATACATTATTGCCGCTTTTATCGGAAGGAAACTGCTGCTAAAGCGGCGATAACGGGCTTGATAATAGGCCCTTGTGAATTCCCATAGAAGCCCTGATTCAGTTATTTCAACCATCAAAGTATACATCCATAAAACATTTAACATTTAAAATTGTAACACAACCTTATCCTGTAGGTCAAATACTGAATGATATATGGATTTGTTTTACTTATTAATAATGTATCACATGATTAAAATAATTAAAAACATATGACATGTACTCATTTGCTACCATACAAAATATAAGGTGACCTGTGCCTTCGCAACAATACATGTATAGTCAATAAACTTTATTTTGTTGCAATTGCATCATAAAAGATATACAATTAAAATACATTAAAATACAGTTATATAATATTCAAGAATACAAATGGGGTATGGAGGGTCTACTTAGAATTTCATTACATTATCAGTTCAATTCATCCCGGTCTACATCATCTCATTTGAGTCATGGGATTACGGTCAGAGAAGTCATCACACAATTTGAATAAATATAAAGTTAAAAATAATCAACATATTTACAAGCTAAAAAGACAATTAAATTTATAACCACCATGGCATAATAACGATGAAATAGTAAAAAGTAATGCATGGTTGTTATGCCCAACCGCAAAGTTGGGTACTCGGTCATCCTTTGCTTATGGCATATGTAAAGATCATAATAGTATTAGTTTAAGAGGGCTTCAACAAGTTATGTGGTTAGAAATGAAGACCCAATTTCAATCTAATAAAATTAGCAGCAAGAAGAAATCTACTGATGCCAAACACAATTACTTGACTGGTGTCTGTTTTTAAGATTCTACCAGCCTCCATATAGGAATTTGAACCAATAATACGACATAGCGGCGCTATCCACTTTTTACTAGACTTCGCATAACTGGGACAAAAAAATAATATATGTAAGACATCTTCCTTTGCATTATTAGGACATAAAGTGCAGAGATCACTGTTTGTCTTTACCCAACTTTTCTCAAGGACTTTAGTTCTCAGTATTCCATATCTATATTTTATATACAAAGTTTTTGCTAGTGGCAGCTGTACCTCATCCAAAAATGTTTCAAAATGTGCCACATCTTTAACCATTAAAAACCTTTCGGTTAAGGGGCCATGGATTTTAATGTATACAGAATCATGACTTATATAGGACCAGAAGGACAATTTAACAATTTTTCTTGAACCCACACTCATGGATTCTGGGTCGCACCAAAAATGGGCTAGTCCTAATTTAACTAGCCAGGATCTTACGTGCTTTAACCAGTAAATTTTGCTGCCTGTATCTAGGTCCATGACTTCTTTCAACCCGTTTTTGTATTCGTTCAGTTCGGGGGTTGTCCATAATCTGACCCACAACAATAATGGTCTCAACATTGCATGTTGGTCGGTACGTTTAATATTCAGATCCAAAATTAGTGGTGTCAGCGGGGTGTTGGTAGGCACTTTTAGTAATCCCCTAAAAAACGTATTCTCAAGAGGTTCAAAGGTTTTCCTGCATACTGGTCCCCATAATTCCGCTCCATATAATACTGCTGATTGAACCTTATACCTAAAGATCTCCAAAGCTGGGGTAACTGCCTTGTTCGAACAGTTGTTGTGTCTTTTTAAAATTGGTAGGCAGTTTTGTTTGAACACTATTTTCGTTTTTTCTAGCTGCGGTCTCCATGCTAGTAGTGAGTCAATTAATACACCTAAACATGAAAAATTCTGCTCGTAATCTAATTTCTGGTCATTTAGCATTAGGTTTTTTCTAAAACTTTTGTGCGGGCTCAGTGCCATGTATTTTGCTTTTTATGTTAATTTCTAACCCTTTAAGATTACAATATGACTGGAACCTTTCTAATAAATTCTGGAGACCCCGCGGTGTTTGTGAAATAAGGATGGTGTTGTCTGCAAAAAGGAGAGACAGAACCCGTTCACCCCCCAATCTAGGTGAATCATTGTCACACTTCTCCATATAAGAGGGGATGTCATTAACAAAGAGGGAGAAGAGTGTAGGAGCCAGCACGCATCCCTGGCGTACTCCACTTTTTATTGGGATAGATTGTGAAAGTTCCCCATTTGGGCCCCACCTAACCTTAGCGTAATTCTCCTTGTGCAGACCCTTCACCAAATTTAATAAATCCCCCGGGAGTCCCTGACATTTCAAGGATTCCCATAGTAGGTCTCGGGGGATAAGATCAAATCAAATGCTGCTCGTAGGTCAACAAATGCCACATACAAGTGGCCTTTGCGAATGATGACATATTTCCAATACAAGCAGCATAACCTTAATACCTGATCTATGGTTCCTGTTTTTTCTCTGAAGCCCGCTTGGTATTTTGTTAAAACTTATTCTTGTTCCAACCATGCATTAATACTGTTTAATATATGCCTGGCATATATTTTTTGGGTTATATCTAAAAGACTTATGGGGCGATAATTAGCTGGATCGCTCCTATCCCCCTTTTTAAAAATGGTGATAATTTCTGCGCCATTCCATGTATCCGGGATTGGTTCGCCAGCCGCAACAGTATTACACAGATGATTTAAATATGGTGCCCATACAGCCAAGTCATGCTTAAAAAGGTCACCAGGGATCTTGTCAAGTCCAGGGGCTTTCCCCTGTTTGACCGAGTTAATAGCTAGCTCTGTCTCCTGTAAATTAAAGACTATCTGTGGGTGTACATCATCTACAACAGGTAAAGCTCCCTTTTCCTGCACTACTCCCCCGGGCGCTAGCGCCGCATAAAGGTTCATAAAGTGGTTTATCCACGTTGCTTCATCTAGGAAGACCTCTCTCGAGCCTTTCTCCCTTTTATTTCCCTTAGCTACTATTTCCCAGAATAACTTCTGGTCCTTTGTCTTAGCCGCTGACAACATACTGGACCAGAGCTCTTCGTCCCAGGAAGACTTAGCTTTAGTCAGAACTTTATTATATCATTTCCTTTTTTCTTTTACTTCTAGCGCTCCTTTTGTTTTAAGTGCGTCAATTAGAGTAGATTTTGCGACACTGCATTCTTTGCTAAACCAAGGTTTACCAGTAGGCAATGCATTCACAACACCAGACCCTTTTTTGGCTTTTTTGTCATGAGTTCTAATAATTTGTTAAAAAAGGCTTTATACAGTTTAATAAATTCACCTGAATCGCATTCGACAGGGTTATATGAATCAAATATATTTGCAAGGGAGCAATAAATATTGGCCAATAGCTCTTCTTTTTCCAAGATGTATGCCCATTTTACTGACCGTCTATTATTACTAAGAATAATGTTGTCTGTCGTGGGTAATTGCATTTGGCTTTGACCTCCCTCGCTAACTTCTGAACCCTTTAGTAAACTCAGTAAAAAGCTAGTTTCAAGGGGGCGGTGATCACTATCAAATCTTTACTTTACCTTCGTCTTTTGTGTGTGGCCATAGATCAAATGAGACAATGACATAATCTATTTTACTTTCACATGTACGCCTCTTGAAGGTGGGTGCTTTCGGGCTATCAGATGGCAGGCGCCCATTGCATGCTCTCAGTCCTTGACTAGTGAGTAACCTTGTAATCTGAAGAGCTAGGGTGATTCCAGCAGCTGCCCCATTACTAACCAAAGATGGTATTCCATTAGCAACATCCTCTTCTTCATACAATTTATACATACCTATAATGGGTTCGAAATTACAATTCATGTCCCCACATATAATTACACTTGCTTCTGGTCCCAAGGTGTCCATAAGATTTTCTAATTTGTCGATGCATGGTGTCTCCTTATAAGATGGACATGGTCTATTGTAGACATTAATAAGATATATCACCCTTTTATCATCAGTGGTAATTTCCAAGCCAAGTAAATCAAGAGAGTCCACATTTAAATTGTTTATGCCAATGTTAATAGATACACTGACCCATATTAATAAGCCACCTGAGGCTCGTCCTCTGGTTGATGGAACCTCGTCTATCTGATATGTTTTGTATCCAACTCTGTGTATTTGATTTGTAGCCCAAGTTTCCTGCAAAACACAGATATCAAAGGTTTTCATATAGTTATTCCATTCAGGGTCACTTGTTTTTGTGCTCACTCCTGCTACGTTCCATGAAACTACTTTAACTAAGGACAACCCTTCGTTTGTACCACTACTACTCGATGGTGGAGGTGTAGTTGGGCTTCTATTTGCCCCTATTCGGGAACCGTCATACCTACCCACTACTGGTAGGTCTGAACAGACTGTTCCTGTCTTTGGGACTATGACCTCGTCTACTATACCTTCACTCGGGGGCTGATCTATAGTAACAGTGATCCGCATTTGGTCAACCACCTGGTTTGTACTAGGACGTACTACTCCATTAGTGTCCCTGGTTCCTACCTTTTCTAAATCTGATGCTCTGTGATGTTCGGGTACCTGTTCTACAATCTCTTGACGTGGTGACAGTGAGGGAAGAGGGAGAAGAGTATCTTGCAGTCAGTCAACTGCATCTAAGCAATTGAAGCGATTGTTGGTGGAGATATAATCTAGATGTAGAGGCGGCATTAACCAACCTCCACCTCGTGGCCCCCTACCATTTCGCTGCACCATTGTCCATCCATCTGCCCTAGACGAAAAGTGGCCTGGTGGGTAGAAGTAGGTCAGTTGAAAAGTACGAATAGTGGTACCTAAACTAGGGAACCTCCAGTTACAGATATGTTTCACTACTCTAGGATTGTCAAAATGTATTATTATACAGTCCCCATTTATATTTTTGCTAAATGCCCTACCCAGGGAACTCGCCTGATGTTAAGGATTCTGCCCATCATATGCGGGGGTAATGGTCTGTTAACATTCAACCATTGAACCACCCTGTTCCATAGGGTTGCTGAGCTTTCTACCTCATGTTTGCGCCAATTCCGGCACTCCAGTCAGAATAGCCACAAATGGGCAAACCTCTGGGGGGAGATTAATGGTCTTTGAAGTGCTTTCTTTGCCATAATGTTTACCATTACTGTCCTGTGGAACACTATCCTGTGGAACACTATTTTTATTTGGCTTACTTTTAGGTTCCATTGCATCCTTATCTTTGGCTACCTCAGGGATCCCATCAGTAATTTTCGGTACTGGTGGGTCCTTTGGTGGTACTGATGCCTCTGCAGTTTTAGTGGCCTTAGACTTCGGTAGTGTATGAAGTGCACTAGGGTTGACATTTTTTACGGAAGATTCAGCAATTCCCTTTATGTCCCTCTCAATCCGTTTTAAATAGGTCTCCACTTTACTCAGCCTCTCCTCAAGTGGACGTAATAAGAGTTTTAATGTGTCGAGCATGATATTAGACTCTGTATTCACAATCCCTTCAGTAACCCCTATAGTTGAATGGCCCCCTATCGGTTGTGTCGTGTCCCCATGGACTAGTGCATCACGCTCCACATTTGTACTATCACTAATACCAGGTATTTCCATGATGCCAGGGCTTGTTGTGATATTTTTAGACCCCTTTATTTTTTCCTTCCACCCTGAATAATCGGTGGATCCGATTTCGCCATGTATAAATAACCCCAATATTACATTATCTGGAATGCAATAGATAAATTAAATCTTACACAAATCCAATACAAAAAACTTGCTATAAATATACTTAATGAGGACATTGTTTGTCTGCAAGGATAGTCACATGAACATTTAAATAATAACTGTCCGGTCTAAAGAGAATTTTTGTTTTACACCAGACAGCTAATAAAACATTTGCTAAATATACCAGAGCAAGACAAAAAAGAGAAAAAGTATGAGTTTTAGAGATCATGCGGGCTACCTCCAATGCATTAAATAGTTATTTTTTAAATTATTTTTCGTTTATACCAAGCAGCTTCTAAACAATTACTTACGACCAAAACCGTTTTAAAAGATGTATCATTTTTTTTTAAATCCAAAGAGCTGTCTGGTATGGGCGTATTCCCATTTCTTTGCATAAGGGGGGAATGCACCCTCGGCAGGAAGTTAGGTATTCAGAACAAGAAAACAGTAAGTGCGATTCGTTCTCTTCACCCTGACCACACAGAGGGCAAACCATGGTTACTTTGCACCATTTGTGAGAACATTATCTTATGGGCAGAGTACCAAAACGAAATCATAAATACAAACTCTTGGCTAAAGAGGATGGTATTTTATCTAATTATTGCTCAAAGGTTGGATTAGGTTTATGTTCAAAGAACGCATTGGATAATGAGCCTATTGAGATACTATTTACATACTCTTCAATAATACATGCCCAATAACCAGCTTTCAGTACTTTCATAGGTGCCATATTAATCCTGTATCGTCAGTCCAGAAGTTATATAAACCCAACTTTCCCAGCCACATGGATTCCTCCTGGCACCTGGCATTCTTAACAGTTCTGCAAGTGAATCCTTGTATTCAACTATCTCGGGCATGCTCCATAAACAAACCCAATAAACTAAAACTTTTAGTGCAGCCACATATTCTGTTCTCTTTAGCCTCAGCTCAAAATATAATGCAATAAGAGGAGAGCTGGGTTGAAGACTGACCAGTTTCCTTACAAAATTATTTTCAGCACAAGCCAATGACCTAACATCCGCATAGCCCCATATTTCGGCACCATGTAAGGCAGCCCCTTGGGCCTTTGCTCTATATATGCCCAGTGCAGCTGACACTACATAGAGACTGTTTGTTTTTGCATACTAATGAGTGCATTCACCCAGTGCGAAATTAAAAGCCCACTGTTATGTAGTTGTCCCATCCACATACAATTCTCCATGAGTCGCACCTATAGATAGTCAAAATTGTCCACGCTTTCTAGAGCCTCATTATCAACATGGATGCCCGTTTTTTCAGTTATTCCTTCTCTCTTGGGGCCCATTTTAAGAATGACAGACACAAAAGTCTTAAGTGTAAAGGTATACTTTGAAAATATGGGGGCTGAAATATCGAGCGGGACACTTACCCGCGGAACTGCAAGCTCGCCTGCTGGAACACCGGGCTATCTGTGCGGTTGCCGGGGACCACATTTACCGGCACTACTTGCGGCTAGGACGCCACCTACATGCTTCCTGTACCTGCTGGCGCATAAAACCAGCTGTGAACTCCGGGGTAAGCGGGGACTGAAATATCGAGCGGGGACACTTACCCGTGGACACTGCAAGCTCGTCTGCTGGAACACCGGGCCATCTGTGCGGTTGCCGGGGACCACATTTACCGGCACTACTTGCGCCTAGGACGCTGCCAATGTGCTTCCTGCGCCTGCTGGCGCATAAAACCAGCTATGAGCTCCCGCGTCGCGGGACGCGTGTGGGCGGCGCCGGGCTAAGCCCGGGCCAAGGGTGGGCCCATCCGCGCCCGTCAGCGGCAGGAAGAGGCTGGGCTGTGAACCCTCCCTAACATCTGTACTATTTGCCCTGGACAAAAATAAGGTACTGTTAATCATCCTCAAATGAGCACATTGCTCTAATTTTATCCCCCACTTTCCAGAGCTGGATGTATAATTGTCCATCTAAAAGTTTACATTGTCTAGCCACATTTTGATTACTCAGTGTAGTGGGTTACTTACCAAGTCTTAGCACACTTGCCATAAACCTGCAAAATGGGGAAACGAGTCTGTGGGGAAAAAAAGAAAGTGGCATCTGTGCAAATACCCAACCCCAAACCTACTTCAATTGACCGGATGTTGGTGAAAGCCCTGGGTGAAGTTGCTACAGAAATAGAGAGGATGGAGAGAAGACTATCCATAACACCAAACTTCGACCATATATCACCATCACATAGCCCTAGCGTAGACATTGAGGTAGCACCTATAGCACCCATAGAGCCTCCAAATGCCCCAACAGTAGAGCTAGAGTCTACCATAGAGTCACCTGAGGTTGGTATCAGAAAGCAACCGGGCAGAAGCATTAAAGCTAGAACAAAGCCCAAAGTAAAACCACCTGTTAGGCGGAAAAAACCACCAACTAGATCCTAATTCAGTAGAAGGGCCCATGTTTGATAACACCACAAAGTCGTATAATAGTGACACTACCGAACAGCCTGGGTGGGTGTCTTTACTGGTGAATAATCTACACATCCAGGTGAGGGCTATCATTAAGGAGGAACTTTGCCATCTAATGGAAAGGATAGACGGGCTATCTGTCAGGGTGGACCATTTTCTAAAACCTAAAGAGTCAAATAAGGCTACCCCCATTTTAGAAGAAAGAGCATGTCCACAGGTCAGTAGAGATAACTACCTGGCTGATTCTGATACAATACCCACAGAACAAACTACCACTACTAGCCAGACAAACGCCCAACAGTCCAGGGGGATGAACGATTTAGCTACCTCCCCGGTGCAGACAAGTGCAATACACATTAGTCAATCAGTGCCTATAAAAAATAGGGAAGCACAGAAATCCCCAAGAAAGGACATACAAGGAACTGGCTTGGCTTTGGCCCATAAAAACAAAACTTATGTTCCACCAGTTATTAATCTTCCACCAGCCTCAACTCATTATGTTGTGGTGCTTGCAGGGGCACCGGCCGTAAGAGAGGGTCTGGCGGAATCCCACGAGAACTGAAAAACAAATGCATTAATTGGTTAGTGAACAATAGCAACCAGGGATACGAGATATCGGACGAGATCCTAACAACCAGAAGGGTGGTTTGGATAGGTGAGCGTAGCAAGAACATACCAGAGGAATGCATAATAATACATTTTAGGAATCCCGAGATAGCACAAAGCATTTTAGCAACAGAGTACGGGAGGAACTCGGGTAGCATTGTACCACTCCATTTAAGCTACTTCTATCCTCCAAACAGACCACGAAAACTCTATAACCAACAGAGGACGGGTTGGAGACCTTTCCCCACAAACAAGACTCCACTCACATGAGCAGCACATTGGACCACCTATGCTTGTTTTAATATCCCAACAGGTAATAGATTCAGCCCACTAGATGGGGGGGACTGACTAAACAGAGACGCCACTTATAATAAGGAGATTATCCCCGCTCCGTCCAAGGATTGGTGGACTAAGTGTAGATGGGCGCATTCTCCTAATGGGGATGGCCCAGCTAGTGGAAGCTTGTGCGGCTCCACTAGCACTTATAGTACTACCCCTAGTGGAGTTTGTGCCCATAGGGAAAACTGTGAACCCCTGCTCACTATAAGGCCCCCAGCTGAGTTCGACACCGGTGCGTTAATCTCCCCATTGATGCCTTCTACTATAATGTCGCCCAAAATTCCCACACAAGTCAGACAAATAACCAAGATTCTGTCTTGGAATGTGGCAGGTATCAAAAACAAACTGGGTGAACCTGACTGGGAGTCTTTTATTAGTCAACATGAGGTTTTCATGTTTCAAGAGACTTGGGTTTGTGAGGAGGTAACCAACCCTGACTATGCTACTTTTAAAATTCCGGCCATAACAGGGGGTGTAGGGAGACCGTCTGGGGGGCTCATGTTCTGGATAGGGATTCACCTAGGTTGCAAGGCTGTACAACTTGAAACTGGTTCTTTGGACATTTTATGTGTTCAACTCAGCGTTAGAAGTGGGCGGGGACGGAAGGGCACGGCGTGCCTCTAGTTCTTACAATTATGTTAGTCCGTTCCCCTACTTCTTACTTTTGAAAGAGCGTACCGGGGACTGTAAAATTGCCATACTTTAAAAGTACACCTTTTTTTACCGCATGAGTGGTGAAATGTGAATATTGAGGAAGGCCTCTGCAGTGCGCCCGACCTCCCCTTCCCCGCTGTGTCTAATGGGCCTGCAAAGTGAGACTGAAAGGGCCATCAGTGTAGCATGGTGCGAAAACGGCTACTCTGATGGCCCTGTGGCTGCTGTGAGACAGTATTTGACACCTCATGTGAGGACGCTGCCAGCCCCCACCGTGACCTGTGACAATGATTCTTTGGTGTCAAGCAGACTGACGGAAGCCACCTGGGGGGACTTCTTGACTTGCTATATATCTGCTCGCCAGCCAGCCACTGACAAGCTGACCCAGCCGCACCAGCCTCTCCTGTAAATGACTCTCCGTGCCTGCTCAGAGAAACCCAACCCCTCCTTTACAGCTCTACCCTTTCGCTGAACCGGGGCCTGCACGAGGAGACTGGACTGCCTCTGAAGCCGAACTCCTTAAACATCAAGTAAGTGGGGGGAATAAAACGCCTGGTGAATAATTCTCCTTATCCCTTTTCTTTGCTGCTTCTCTCTTCTTTCTCTCTGCCTTTCTTTGTATTTTATCTCCAATCCATTCTCTTTTCTTAACTCCATCACCTGCTTCTTACTAGCTTGTATTTTTCTGCCATCCTCCTTGCCTGTTCCTTCCTTTTTCTTTCCCACTTCTTTTCACGTAAACATTTTGTGTCCCAACACTTGGTTCTTTCCACCTTTCCTTTCCCTATGGTTTTCCATTAATGTTTTCATTATCTCACTTCATTCTCTGCTTTTCCCAGCAAGTCTCTTTCTCGTTTCAGTTCTCTGCTTAGCTTGCTCTCTGTGTCACTAGCAGGCTCACCGACTCATATCGCCCTATATGTTCACCACTTCACATTCGGTAGAGATTACAGGAGTTAAGAATGAGTGAAAACTTACTCAAGTGCACCACTTTAGAGACCACCACAATTAAAGCATATTCAATTTAAAGGTTTTACTGTTAATAGATGACCTTTTTTTTGGGGGGGGGACAATTTAGTTTTGCAGACTGATGCATTTGAGTGATTCTCAGTATTAATACATACTGCAAAGTGTACTGTACATGGCTACAAATAAAACAGTATACAGTGTCAGTGTGAAATATGCTAGGCTCTTCGTATAGAATATTATTGCTGACTCATTTCAGCGTGTGCAAGATGCAAGTAAATGCTGCAGTGAAGTCTTGCACTCTATATGTCCCAGCAACAATATTCGACGTTCGGGCAGGCTTAGGACATCAGCCCCCCCCCCCAAGCCCCCACACCTTGAGTAGTGCATTCTCCCTTCCCACTTTGTGCGGTAGGCCAGTAGCAAGGTCTGTATGTGCGCAATGCAGCAGTAATATTTCAATTGCCTATCTGAGCTCCCTGGAAGGGAAGGGCTTTTTCTCTGGCTTCCACCTTCACTCACCCTCACACACTCCTCTGTCACAGAATCTTGTCGTCTTTTAACTCCCCTCACACGGTGGCACTCCTCCTATGCCCTTCTCTAAACCTACCCCTAAGACCAAAAGGTTTGATGGGAGGCCTTTTCTGCTCCCTAAGGACAGGCTTGGAGATGGGAAGAATAACTGCATGTGAAGTGAATATTAGCAAGCTGGGATAAGGGAAGACTTGTGTAGTTGCTGATCTATATTATGTACTTCATGGCTTCTTGTTCATTTTCTTCTCTTGTTACCATGTCCCAGTCCAAGCACCAGCAACTGCAGTTCTATATGCAGAGGACGGGGTATAGAAATAACATCCATCTCAAGGCCGGCTTTTATTTACTCCTTGCACCGGCTCACACAGTCATAACCATTGGCATTGGTAAAACCTCAGGCACGGGCCGACCCTGCTCTCATTGTTTGCTGCATAATTAGCCTTTTCTGTGTTCCCAATTGATAGCACATGTCAAAGCAAAGTCCATGCGCTGAAAAGTAGTGTGCCGGTGACAAGAAGCAATCACACATCACTCTAATTCTGTTATTATCCCTATCTACAGGCTCCTGTAGCACTATACGTTCTTTTATTTAGTAACGTCACTTCCATCCCGTATGAGACCTAGAGAGCTCACTCCAACTCTCCTGATGCATGCACATTCATATTTCTCATTCTTATTTTACTTCAATACAGGGATCTTAACTCCATAATAGTGCCGCTAACAGCCATAACCAAAAACATCACTTAGTCATGATTTAATTAGCACTATCTCCAAGTAATGTCCAGCTTAGCTCTAGTCACAAATAATCAATAAGTGGATGCTTTCCTTGCATAATTACTTATTGTAGTTATATGGAGGGCTGCTTACTTTTGAAAATAAAACAAAGAACCTGCAAAAGTAAAATAAAGGCACAGGGAGTGTTTGGTGGTAGCGGAAACTGGTTAGAGCAGGCAGACCCTGAAGCAGAGGTCAGACCCGGGACCAGGGTTCAATTCCCGACGCGGCAGGGTCTTGAGCTCAAATGTCCATGGACTCGATAATTCTCGCTTCGGTGCCTGACCTAATCATGGGTTCACACTCTGCAACTCTGGGCATTAAGCTTGCTTAATCTCCACAACGGCCCCCCCGCGGCGGGATGCCTGGCTTTCACCTTGGGGATGCCCTGTAGGGGCTATCTCACAGGGAAAAGCCAGGACGGGTTCCCAAGGCAAGCGCGGAGATACCCCTTCGGGGGTCGATTCAGGCGCTATATAAGAAACATAATAATATAATAATAAATAACCCTGCATTTGGCAGCACGGTTAACGAACTTTTGAGAAAAACTTTGAGCCCCGGCACCACATATTATTTGACAAATTAAGCACTGATTTCAGCTGCCTGAGGCCTCTGCTTTCAACAGAAGTCAATAGGGGAAATTCATTCTTCCGGTTATTTTAAACAAATCTCCCTCTTTACTCTTCTAAAATGTTGGCATTTTGCTCCACCGAAAGGCATCTATCCCGATCTGCCACTGCTCTCTGTGCTACTGGTAGGGGCCCGACAATGCTGTCCCTGCCTATCTCAATCCAGACGTGCAGCTTAACCTGCAATTACAGTGCAGAGGCTCTGCTGATGCCCCTCAAATCTTTTTTATGCCCGCTCGCCCTATGTGCCCCCCTGGGCAGTTTGCAGTCTGCTCTGCCTGCCCGTGTGATCTGCGGAAAGTCTCTAGAAGTGTAGAGATGGCGGGCCGGGATACCAGAAGAAGCAAGGTGGGCGAGGGGAGGGCTGGATGCAGGAGTAATGCTAGATAGGAGAAAGTAAAGGTGGCGAGGGAGGGATGGGTCCGTGTTTACTAGAAGCAGGGTAATTAATGATATGCCAGGAAGTGAGGGTGGTGAGGGAGGGCTGGATCTGAGTATATTAGAAGCAGGGTAATGAGAAATACCAGGAAGTGAGGGGGAGCTAGGGGGGACCAGTATGTGGGTATGCTAGAAGCAGGGTAATGAGTGTTGCCAGGAAGTGAGGGTGGTGAGGGAGGGCTGGATCTGGGTATACTAGAAGCAGGGTAATGAGAAATAGCAGGAAGTGAGGGGGTGCTAGGGGAGACCAGGATGTGGGTATGCTAGAAGCAGGGTAATGAGTGTTGCCAGGAAGTGAGGGTGGTGAGGGAGGGCTGGATCTGGGTATACTAGAAGCAGGGTAATGATATGCTAGGAATTGAGGGGGAGCAAGGGGAGTGCTGGGTGTAGGTATGCTTACAATGTGGTACATGTACAGTGCAAAGCTCCAAGTCATGTTTTGAAAGCCACTGATAAATAACATGCATTCTTGCCCTTTCCCTGTGATACAGGGCAGTGCAGCAAAGTAACATGCTGTGCTGCCCTGCACCAACATTCCCATAAATATGCCCCTAAGCTCACAAACTTCATGGTATCTCTGCTTCATACACAATCACTTTTAGCATGTGCTACCTGCATTGGACTCACTGCAATTATGCAGCAAAGGAGGACAACATAATGTTGGAGGTATGACTAAATTATGAAGCAAAAAAAGAGTGCAGGGTTATATAGTACATTTTCTGATACTTTATTAATTTGACATTTTTACACATACTAACAGTCTCTGGAAAGCTTTCACCTCATTAATCCCAGTGTAACATGCAAATGCAGCGGTGAGAAAGGTGACCAGTCAACCTTTGCACACGGCCTTCCACTCCACAGCAACACAATTCACGTTGTTTAGTAACTTTTGATGCATTTGAGCTACAAACAATTATTTTTGATAAAACCATCAGATTATGCGGCAGATGTATCATGTGGAAAAATACGGCAGAGCTATAATTATGTGGAAAACATCTGCAAACTAGGATATTTTACCATTCATGTTTGAACATCTAATGCTGGCCTTGTGCATAGGACTACAACTCTGCTTTGCTTGAGAGTCACAGAATGACCTAGTCAACAGTGCTCCCAGCACAGAAAACACTGACAATGAGGTAAAAGTGTTAATTAAATGTAACTGGTGGGCACACACTGCCTCGGCTAACTAAAATGCTTTATGCTAGAACTTATCGACTTATTATGTTCCATGTCTGGTTTCCCAGCTGCTATAAGATGTGTACTGCAGTATGACATCTAGGGGGTTTACTTGGCCATTCAAGTAGTCCCTGCTTTATTAGAGGGTGCAGAGCTCAACAGTTAGAATAGTGGTCTTTTTTGTCCCTGGACATAGTTATGGAACAATTTAAAATTGAGCAGTTCCCATTCTGTAGATACCAGTGCAAAATGATCAGTATTTTCTAGCAAATTCATGTTAAATTTTATTTACCATTCCCTTCTTTATTTGAAAGATTTCTCAGATCATGCTGTTACAGACACTCACCAGAAACCGGAGCAGGGTGTTTCTGTTCTCAAACCAGAAAGACGGGTCATCATCAAACCACAGCACTGCAAGGCCAGAGAGGGATCAGGTTTACTGCTAGATTGAAGGCAAATCAGTGTCACTGCATAGGCCGCAAAGCACAGTTGTCACAGAATCTCGGAAGTAGGAGTGCTTCCTAAATCTCTTCCGCCTGCCACATAAATTGCTGCTTACCCAGAAGCTTCGCAGTATTTGACTATCTTCAATTCAACATCAAGTTTTAAAGAGGTAAAGACCCTCAGCCAGGTTCTGAGACAATCCAATGTACTCCCTCACATGTATTGGGACCTGCTCATTGATACAAAGTAGCATTTAATTCCCCCATTATTCCATTGCATAAATGCATGTAAAAATATTTTTCAAGTAAAAGCCTTAAGTGTGGGGTGACACATTTTAATTTACACCTTGGTTTTCATTGTCAAACGGCTAATATTCAATACAGTACTTACCGTGGAATTAAGAAATGAAAAGTACTCTTTCTTAAATTGTCTTGTGGGAAATCCCAATTCGACAGCCAGCATTTAAAATAAATCATGAGTTTTGGTACAGTGCTTCTTTTAAAATGTATGCATTTACACAATTATTTATGCAGATGCTTCAGTGGCTGCAGAAGAAAAATGCTCCAGCCAAATCTCGCGAAACACAGAAGTCCCCAGGCTCCAGATCGGAAGGACCAATGGCAAATGCAAATCAGGGTTTTGAAAGGCAAACAACTGAAAGTGTCAGGATGCCCGAGAAGAGGAGAAGAGTCGATTCTGTAGATGAAGTATTGATAGATGGAATCTTCCAAAGACTCAACGAGGAGTGACATTGAGCAGAGGAAGTATGCTGGTTTAAACCGTTTATTAACCTCCCTGGTGTTTGTTGAAAATATGGACATATTATATGATGCTGTCACAGAATTGGGTGACCTATCCAGAAGGCTGCAGCGGCGTGATATGACCATGTATGAGGCCGATCGCTCAATACAGATGCAGATTTTGGTGTTTGAATCAATGGCTGATGCACCTGGGCCCTTTGCTACAACTGCATTAAATGCTGCTGAACGGATGCAGTTTGGTGGTGTAGGACTGCAACAGAACAAAGGCGGTGTTAGCATCAATAGGGCACAGTTCTTTCGGACCTTAGGAAATAACCTGCGAAAAAGGATGACAATGGCTAATGCATCAAATGTTTTGAGATGCACAACCACAAACAATGACCAAATCGAATACAAAGAGTTAGTACACAGAATGAAACTCCTACAACCAGTTTACTGGCCAGATCCAGTAGACATCTTATACGGTGAGGGAGAATTACAAAACCTTTGTAGCAGGTTGCATGTATTTGATACTAGGCAGTACATCCTTGGTTTAAGAGAGTACAAACAAAATAAAAATTGCATCCCTGAAAGCCTGAAACCATTAGTGCATATTATAAACACCTTTTGTACCTTAACTGCTGAATGTGAACGGGGCTTTAATGTAATGTATGATGTGCTCACACCACTGCGGAACAGAATATCAATAAATCGTCTGTCTTCTATAATGTTCATAAACATCGTGGGGCCTCCTGTCATAGAATTTAAACCTGAATTTTATGTTCAGAAATGGTTAGAAAAAGGGAGGAGAAGTGCCAATGAAAGAAACTGCATGGCTCGGAGACAAATGGCTTATGATTCCACATATAAGCGTATTTGGAATATTCTGTGATTGGAAACATGTCCCACATTGTAAATGAATTAAATATAAACAACTTATATATTAAACCTCAAATAAACATGTGTATCGATTGTTTGAATTAAATAACGTTATAAGCTGTAACTGGTCAGTGAAAATTGGTATGTTTTGCTATTTTTAGCCACACCTCTGACTCTGCCCACTAATACAATCCTCTGCTTATTCCCGACCCCTGAGTCTCCGCCCACAGTTCCCCTACTTTTTTGTCCCCACTTCGACCACTGGTTCAACTACAGTTTTGCTCAAAGCCTACCGGTATTTTAATTAACGTATATTCTCGACCGACTCCTCTGGAAAGGAATCTACCACGGTAGTGGCCCTATCTACTTATTTATGACTTATAAATTCAAACCAAACGGTTATTGTTGGTGGGGACTTCAATTGCCAGTTTGAGCCCCTTGAGGGCTTGACCCCCGAAAACATGGGGGATGAGGATCTTTTGCTGGCAACCCCAGAATCCAGATGCCCTTTGGTGAAAAACTGGTCCCCCCTAGCAATCCAGATGAACACCCTTGTTTTAAGACACTCATTGAGAGCGTGCAATGGGAGATCATGCTCTGACTGATCTACTGGCTATACTTTTTATAGTAATAAACGCGGGTCTATATAAGATTATATTTTAATTGACATCAATTCCTGGGACAGGATGATCGATTTTAATATTATTACATGAACGGATAGCGATCACCATGCCCTAACAAAGGAAATGAAAGCTTTAAACCCTCAAACTACTCCTACAACTGGCCCTACCAACCCCGGCATAACTATCTCAAATTGTAGGAGGAAAGTACAGTAATCCAACTTCCTCCATTCACAGGATAAGATAAGTATTCTGTATGAAGCGCTTATTCCTGTGCTTGAAGGGGCTTCCGCACTACATCAAAGCAGTGCGGTACTAGATCTGGGAGCTGTTGATACAAACTACAGCAAAGTAAGGGATGTATCACTTGCCTTCTTTTACCTTAATACACCTTCCAGACCGAGTAGGCCCCCTAGTCACCCATGGTACAATAGTGAATGTCGCAGGGCGAAAAAGGCACTTGTGGTATCTATCAAAGGTAAAAACCACCCGTTTATCAAAACATCAAGGAAATCATACAAATCAACGGTCCAAAAAGCCAAACAGCGATGGGAAAGAGAAAACTGGGATATACTTAAAACGGCTTTGGGGGATAGAGACATGAGGATGTTTTGCCCCCAAATCCACAATTGAACGAAGAGGTATGGCGGTGCATTTTGAAACCCTCTATGCTGATGAAAAAGACTCTGAGGGCTCCTCAGTTTTCCAGTCCCCTATGGAAGTGGCTTTGGCCCGGTCAGGCAAAGAAAGAAGTGCCGAACATGAAGTAGACCCAGGTAGCAGCCCAAACATATCTATAACACTTAAGGAGACCGAGGGCGCACTGCAAAAAATAGCACCAGGAAAAGCCCCACGCTTGGATAAGATTCCCGGGGACTTATATAGGTGTGAACCAGCCATCTGGACCCCGTATTTTTGTGGACTTTTCAATGCTATAATACAGGGTAGGAAGATACCATCCAGCTGGCTGGGAGCGGAGATCATTCCAATTTTTAAAATAGGATCCCCACTCTTGCCAACAAATTATAGACCGATTAGTCTAATAGACATTTCTCAAAAATTATTTGCGAGGGTCTTGTTAGCCAGGCTTCAATCCTGGATGGAAGAGAAGGGGGTACTGTACCCCCTCCAGGCAGGGTTCAGGGAAAAGATATCAACCCAGGACCAAGTACTAAGACTACAGCTCTTGTATTGGAAGACCGTCTGCCTTCAGGGGGGCAGCTTATATCTAATTTTTGTGGACTTAAGGTCGGCATTCGACCTGGTGCCACGGGAAAAGTTATGCTCTATTCTCAATGAGTTGGGGGTCCCGGCATATTTGATTTCTCTTCTTAAAAGTTTACACGAAGATAACTACGCCCAAATAAGATTTGGCTAGGATGGAAATCTTATAGCTCCAATCCCTGTCAAATGTGGTGTACGCCACGGATGCGTCTTAGCACCGACGCTATTTAGTCTTTACATTAACGGGCTGATCGATGAACTGGCAACTGTAAAAGATCTTGGTGCCCCTAAGCTAGCGTCATGCCAAATTTCAGCAATGATGTTCGCGGATGACACTCTTTTGGTTTCAAAATCCCCCATGGGGATTCAGAGGGTTCTAAATAAATTTGAGCTTTTCTGTAAGGAAAGAGGTTTATATATAAACCTACAAAAAAACAAATCTATGGCGTTTAATAGCCCAAAAAACTCACGTCCAAACCCCTAATTAAATGGGAAATCCCTGGAAAGAGTCTCAACCTTCACCTATTTGGGTCTCACCATTATCGAAAATTTGGATTGGGGGGCTCATACTACCAAGAGCACACTAAAACTAGCTCAATCGACAGGTGGCATAATGAAGGTCTTTAGTAGATCAGGCAAAAGAACAGTTAGCCCAGCTCTAGAAATCTATAAGGCCCAAGCCTGTGGCGGCGCATTATATAGTGCCGAGCTATGGGGCCATGCCAAACTTGATTCACTCCAAAAAGTAGAAAAACAATTCCTAAGACAGTTGTACAGACTACCAATGAGCACCCCGTTGATTCCGCTAAGACTAGACTTAGGCCTGGTGGCGATAGCAGACATTTCAAGCCTTAGACCTATACTGTATTGGCCTCGCCTATGGGTCACCCTTGAACTAGTGACATACAGTGAGGAGCTGTTGTAGGTTTTGTCAATCTGGGGCGTAGCTGCACTTGCATGGTTTGCACATATAAAATCTCTACTGACTAATATGGGCCGGTGTGATTTTGGACAGACCCAGACCGTGCCTGTTTGCAAACCACACGGAAGCAAATTAAGGCGCAGTATGTAGAATATAGAAGGGCTCAACTACATTCTTGCCCCAAGACCGGCATACTATCCTTGGCTTTCTCGGAAATCAAGGATGTTGCCCGCTTTGAGCCAATATTAGACCTGATTACACCGGTGGAGGTAAGAAAGCTCTTCTTACAATTTCGGTGTGGGGTTCTTCTGCTCTGCGGCTACACAGCAAAGTGGAGTAGGGAGTGGGAACAAAAGGCACAATGTCCTGCCTGCGGTTTTACCGACGAATCAGTGCAGCATGTGTTTTTTGGTTGCCCTGGCTATCACAAGGCCTGGAAACATTGGTTGGTACAGATCTGTAGAAACATTGGCAGTAGGTACTATCTGGAGGCATTTCGGATACTGAAATCTGACCTTAGTATCCCGATCGTGTTCTCAGTCTCCAGATTGTTGTTCTCCATGTGGTGTACTAGAAGGGCCCTGTTGAGACTATCTAATGAGGTTTAGGGCAGGCTGCAATGATTCAATGTAACTATTCTTTTAACAATTGTATATTTCATAAATACGATCAGTCTTTTAATGTGCTATCGTTTTAAATTCCCCTATAGATCAGTACTGTTCTATTTAACTATTTATTTATTTATTGTTATGCAGTCAGTCAGTCAGTCAAAATACACTTTATTCGATTTTTGTTAAAATCATAAAAGGCAAAACATACATGTATTTAAAAAGACATTTTAAAAATACCCACAGTTCATTTTGTTTATACATAGTGTCCATAAAAAAGTCACTGAATTGGTCACCATTATACATACGAAAAATAGCAGTTAATGTATTCATTTTTAATTTAAAACAGAGCAGTTCTAGGGATTCTTTTATTTCTACCTCTGTGCGCGGCTGTTAAAAAACTCGCTACACAAAAAGTGACATGTGCGTCCGGTAACCTTTGGAGGTAAAGCAAGGCAGGTCTCACTTGTATAAAGCCCAGTGTTTTCAGGAGGGGAATTAAGTATTTTCTCCTCTCAGTATCGTAAAATGCACAAAAAAACAGGAAGTGAAGAGTGTCCTGATTAGAGAACTGATCGCACTCACAGGGTGGTGCATGTTCTGGTTTACCCCACGTAGGGAAGGTGCCTAATAGATAGTGGATTAAATTCAATCTGAATCTGGTTAACAAGAATCTATGCAAGGGTTTAGAGACATATTGCAGGTATGGTTCCATTGAGGGGGAAGAGGACAAAACCAGATGTGCTCTTACTAACGGTTTATTAACCTCATATTCCTCTCTCTCTAAGCGTGTCCTCCCCTGGAATTCCTTCTTAATCCATGCAATGTCCGCTTTCCTGATTGTAGATGGTGTTGTATATAAATCAGGTCTTCCGAGGGCAGTGAATGATGACTTTATATATCTCAGCCAGACTATTTTCATTGCCCCCTCCCTTGCAGTCACGTCTTTAAGGATTGTGTGATTTAAAGACAACTCGGTATTTAACCAGATATTGGCCCAAAAAAGTAAGGGGGCCATTTTCAGTCCATCTATAATATAAGGTAGGCCAACTTCCTCATGTATGGAGTATGTAGGTGTGGAGTTTGGGACCGACAGAATTCGTCTAATGAGTTTGTTCTCTACTATCTGCATACTATCCAGATTAGTATAACCCCACAGTGCTGCACCATATGAGGCTATTGAAATGCATTTACTTTTGTAAACTTTTAACACGGCTTCCATTGGTTTAGCCCCTAGTCTTTTAGTAAAATCCAACAGGGCTGCTGTGGACCTGGCTAAAGAAATACATTTGGCCTTGATTTGCGGGACCCAGGAGCCCTTCTCATCAAACAGGACCCCTAGATAAGGAAAAACCGGGACCCTGGAGAGAGCCTCGCCGTTACAGAAAAAGGTTTTTGTATGTGATTTGTTTTTTTGTGGACCCACAATCATTGTGTGCGATTTAGTTACATTGATTTTTAGATCCAATCTGGCCATAAAGGAGCCAAAGAGTTCCAAAAGGGTCTGTAGCCCGATTCCCGTGCGGGCGATGAGAACAGCATCGTCTGCATATAAAAGAGCCGGTATCTGCTTCCCATCTACCCGCGGGACATCAGCGTTGCCTGCTAACAAAGACTTCCCTAGATCATTAATGTAAATGGTGAATAAAAGTGGGGCTAAGATACAGCCTTGGCGGACACCTTTATTTGACCTAAAACTATCAGAGCATCGCCCATCCCTGGTCACCCGGACCTTCGCGGTAAGGCTTTGGTGCAAGCTTACTATAAGGGCTACCAGGGGTTCCTCAATACCAAGCTCGCGCAATATAGCCCAAAGCTTGGCCCTATTAACCAAGTCGAAGGCCGAGGAGAGGTCCATAAAGGCCAAATATAGTGAACCCTCCCCGGCCACCGTGTACTTCGATATTAGGAGGTGTAAATTTGAGCATTGCTCTAAGGTTCCCCGTTTTTCCCTGAAGCCATATTGAATCTCTGCGAGATCCCCACAGGTCTCCAGGCTTGTTCTCAACTTTGTCAATAAAACTCTGCCCAGAATCTTAAAGGCAGAGTCTATCAAGGAGATTGGGCGGTAACATCCTGGATTCTCCCTGTCTCCCTTTTTAAAGATTGGTACTATGACAGATGTGTTCCATGTTACTGGAAAACATCCATCATTTGTTGCCCTGAAGACATTTGTAAGTACTTTAGACCAGGTAGTTGGGGCATATATAAAAAAGTCTACCGGGACACCGTCCGGGCCCGGAGCCTTATTTTTCGTGGAGTCCATTATGGCTTTATATACCTCCTCCTCATTAAATTCTACTGCCACTAGGCCCCTGGTCGGTCCTGTCTCATTATCATTTACAGGGTCATTGCCGCCATATATATTTTTAAAATGATCAACCCATTTCTCGTCACTGATGATGCAGTCGGAGATTGTGTTGATCTCCCCAGAGAAGAATTGGTTGTTTATGATGTCCCAGAATCTTTTACTATTCCGTAGTATGTCCACGTCAAGCAAATCATTCCAGGCATTCTTTTTAATTGTATTTTTCCTATTTTTAACAACCAATTTATACTCTCGCCTTAATTTAGAGATTAAAGTTTTATCCCTTGGCTTTATTTTAAGGGCATTTTTCAGTTCTTTATGGGCTTTAGAGCAATTCCTGTCAAACCATTTAAATGGCTTGGGAGGCAAATTAGAGTTGGGGACAGTAAGTTCTTCAGCCGTATGTGAGCAAATTAGATTAAAAGCTGAGACAATCTCATCATTGGAGGCATTTTGGTCTAAACAGATACGCATGGGTTCCTCTATCTTTGGGCGCAGGGAAGCCATAAAGGTTTCCTGGACCACCTTACCCCACTTGAGCCGTCTGCCCTGGTCACTGGGCACCGTCGATGTGCAAGCCCTGGGAAGACCCAGGTGCTTGCTCCATAAGTCACTCCAATGAACCTGTGCAGAGACTGGGTTGTGATCACTATGTGGAGAGGCGATTACCTCGTAAATCCCCATCCTAGAGGTTAAGCCCTGAGAAACGAAAATGAAATCTATCACAGACCCACTTTCAGACCCTTTGTAGGTGGGCAAGGATTCGTCACTACCAGTACTAAGGGGTTCAGACATGTTAAGGCTGGCAAGGAGAAATTCCAACGCCTCCCCCGCTTTGGTGTGAGCAAAGTGCAGATTGCCATTTTCTGTTTGACCATCCAGGTTGCCTAAATTACATTTTAAAACACATTTTTGGATGTTAAAATCACCTAAGATTAGGAAATCGAAATTAGTGCAAGATTTGTGACTATAATCAATAAGAACTTTTTCTAATTGATCCACATGGGCTGTGTCTGTTTGTCTAGCCCACGAATTATAAAAATTTAAGACCACTAAGACCCGCCCTGGTGAGATAATCCATTCTACCATTAAAATATTTGGGGAGCCTGACTCTAATTGTTTAAACGTCCCTGCCAATTTTAGCGAGAAGAGGAGAACTAGACCACCCTTAGCTCTTCCTGCACTACTAGGAGTTGCTGGAATAATAAAACTTGTAAACCCATCCAGACAGAAAGTTAGTGCGGTGTCCCATGTCTCTTGAAGGGCAATTACGTGGTTGCTGGTTATGAAATCTATCCATGTGGGATCCAATCTTTTGGCTCTAGTCCCCGCCACGTTCCAGCTAAGAAACCGACATGGGGTCAGTTCCACCCCACCCACTGGAGCTACGGGCGTTGTCTGAGTGTGTGTTAATTGTTCACTAATTACAGGCATAGAGTCCTCCGCCCTACATAATTGGGTTTGCAGGGCCGGGTCTCTTTGCACCACTGATGATTCTGCTTGGGCGCCCTCTTCTACGGTTTCCTTACAGGCCTTATCTATTTGTCAATCCACCCCCTCTAGATCATTTAAACAGTTAAACCGATTATAGGTTGGGAGTAATGGTGCCATTCTACCGGAGAGTGGCCAGGGATGAGAAGCCTGATGGCGCCCTCTTCTACCAACTCTCTCCCATCTATCATGTCGTTGGGGTGGATGTTGTAGGCCTGGGGTATTTGGGAAAAAGAAAGACACACGAAGGGTATGGATGGTAGATTCCCTTGATATGTTTTCCCCTTGACAAATGTGTGCCACCGTGCCCTTGTCCCTGAAACTCACCAATATACAGTCCCCAGTAATGGATTTCCGACTTCTCCCCACCCACGGGACCCTTCTTACCATTATAATCTCATTATTGAGATATATCGGGAGAGGTCTGTTTATGTTTAGCCACTTAATAACCCTAGTTTTTAGTGTGCAAAAATCCTCTATTTCACCTTCGTCTAGTTGGGGGACCCCTGCCATAACTACTGTGAGGTCGTTGGTCTCAGGTGGTAGGTTAGGGCGACGAGGTCTTGCAGGGGGCATTTTTTGATTGTCCGGGATGTTGTTTTCTATCCTATGTGCCTGAGGTACTAATGCTAGGGGTGGGTTGGGTGTGGTAGCCTGGGGGGGATTGGTGACTACAGGCTTTGGGTTTGGTGGTTTTTGTGGGACTGCCCCATTTGTGGCCTGCGGTGGGATTGGCGTTGGGTTAACTACCCTGGGTTTTAACCCTTGCGAAGCTGCGGTGCTAGGGATGGCAGTAAGATCATTTTCCTGTCGAACACTGCGGTTTTTAAGGCTTCCCAATGTGGCCTCTAGTATGGTTAATCTAATCTCGATCTTTTTTACGCTTTCACTGATCGGGAGTAACAGAGACCTTAAGAGGAATTCCAGGTTTCCCAGTGGCACAACAGAGAGGGTGACATTCTCACTACTAGTTCCTACATCTGTGCTCAGGGCGGGAGCTATAACTTCCTGGACGTTAGATTTAGAGTGTGACTCTACCGGCGGTATTACTGTGGGTACCTGGGATTGTGAGGCTTTCCCAAATTCTAGGTGTAGAGTCTTGGGTTTACTGCCACCCTGTGCTCCCTTTGCCCTTCTCCTACGTTTTTTTGGAGGGGGTCCTGGAATTACTTGTGTGGTGACTGCTTTCAATTTGGGATGCTTGTCTTTACGGGTTATGGGTGGTTGTGGCGTTAGGACTGTAGCCCCCCTAGCAGGGCTAATTCTAATACTACTAGGTGGAGCAGTACTCGTGATATCAATTTGAGAGGTGTTCATCCCTTCCCTTAACAAAACTGGAACATCCTCGATACGAGTTGACTCCTCCCTTAAAGTGATAGATAGCTCTCCCAAGGGGGTGTTTTTCAAGTTGTCCACTGATCGTCTCCGTTCCGCCCTTAGCCTAGACAAATTTCCCTCTTTATCCGCCTCCCCCACAGCCCGTGCAAAATAATTTTCAAGAGTCCCATTTTTCACACCACCCGGCTTCTGAGGGGTACTCTCCTTTGTTGATGAAGGCATAGTTATACTCCAGGGGGGTCAGACAGATTATTCCACCCTAAACGAGTGTAACAAAATTATCAAGTCTGTAAGTACCTGCACGATATGAGAAGCCAAGAGAGTGGGCCCAGCCCAGCCTGCTCCGGCCTGTGACGGCCTTGGACGGTCCCGCCCTTGTCCCGGGCTTCTCCCGGCGCCCTCCCGCGCGCTCCCGCGCCGCGGGCGTCTGGTCCTCCTTTAAGTGCTACAACAGTGTGATAGGCGGGGGGGCGTGGCCAGCGGGGAGAGCAGCCCAGGTGTTGCTAGTTGGGCTCGCAGGGGCTCCTGGTCGCTGGAGTCCCCTGCTTGGCTCGCAGCCCCGCTGGTGCACTTGCCTGCCCCCGCGTTCCTCCTGAAATCCTCTGGGCAGTCCTCGGTGATACGACGCGCTGCGATCAGTCTTTTAATGTGCTATCGTTTTAAATTCCCCTATAGATCAGTACTGTTCTATTTAACTATTTATTTATTTATTGTTATGCATTTCCCGATATGTAATTGCATAGCCCACCAGCTTGTAATATCCCTAATGACTAGCCTTTTGATCCATGAAATTTAAAGACCGTTGGGATGTGTTCTTAATGTTCTAAGCATGAAAACTGTAAACAATCACGAATGAAGGCATGTTGTATATGATTATAGGACTGTACTTTTTTAGGTCGTATAGACCGAAATAAAGTTTTTCTGAACTGAAAATACGTAAAGCACAAAGGCACAAATTCTACTTAATCAATTAGTAATTTAGCCAATGGGCTAAGCCCAAATACAGAGAATGGCGAACTGAGGAGAGTTCAGAGACAAAACTGACAGAGATTTTCCTTCTGAGAACAGGGGACAGGACTCCTCCCAATCCCATAAAATCTCACTATTTTAAAGGACAAAAGGTTCATACTTTCACTATTTTAGTACATGAGTCTCAGGCTCATAACCAATAAGAATCCCAAAAAGAGAAACATTGGCAACAGCATTCAAGGATTGTTTCACTTTTATACTACAAGGAATTTTGTGCTCTAATGTCAAGTACATGGGGACACAAAAGTTACAGAGTGTGTTATTCACTTTGGAACAGCTAAACTCAGCCTTGAGAAGAATATATTTTGTTTGGAATATTCACTAAATTCTTCATCTTGCTCAGCTGAACCCATACTTGTTTTATTCTAATGAAGAATGAAACAGTTAATCACACTGTGTGACGACAACAGAGGCTAAGTTAGTCTAGTTTGCTTAAAGCATGGAGTCTGAGGTTACCACCATTATATTTCTACAATATCATTCTCACAGTTAGGGTCTCTCTGGAAGATTCAAGCTGCATAGAGAACAGCATTATCACCTATTAGAGTCCATGAATCAAAAACTACAGGGAAACATGGGATGAATTTTGATTTCCCGCAACATTTATACAGAATTTCACCTTATTACAAAGTTAGTTAAACTGTGAGTATCTATATAATCTCTATAACTTGACAGTAGTGAGATTGAATCAGCATGGTTGAGTAACAATGAACATGTGTTATTTCAGCTGCAAGAGACCCAAAATGTGGATGAACCGGCTGTTTACACATACAAGTTATGTTAATATACATGTTGAAACATAATGGAGCCAATACGGCCTGAAAATGAGAAAAAAACCTGATGGAATTAGAAAAAAGTGGCCGGGAGTGTCTGGTGGTGGGTTAACCCCT
Source organism: Lissotriton vulgaris (assembly GCF_964263255.1). Lineage (NCBI taxonomy): Eukaryota > Metazoa > Chordata > Amphibia > Caudata > Salamandridae > Lissotriton > Lissotriton vulgaris. The sequence goes on from NW_028242786.1 coordinate 371,828, forward strand.
TCCACGCTCATGACGGAACGGTTCCGTCATGAGCGTCGGTTGGTCTGTGCTTATGACAGAACTGTTCCGTCATGGTTCCATTGGTTCTTTAGAACCTTCAGCACCGCAGCGGAATGGAGGTGGAATCAAGACTAAGCAGGCTTGCTATTCAGCACACAACATTCAATAGCAAGTGTATGCCAAGATGTGGGGCCCCTGCTCACTGTGCCACTGGACCAAACTGTACGTGGTTAATGAACACTTATCAGAGCAAAAATAGTCTTGGGTTGCTTGTGTTGTGGTATGGTGAGGACCTAGCTTGGCAGTTTGAGTTGATGATTTTCATATGTCTTGATCGAAACTGAGGGATCTATTTAGTTTTTGCCCCATGTTTGTGTCACAAAAGTAATGCAAATTGACACCAAATCTTTCTTGACAAATTTACTTTCCAGCGATAAACTTAGATCCAAGGGGGCATACCATGGGAGATGCATGAACATTATCATGCAACCACCCAAGGTGATGCTAAGTCCTATGTACTTAAAACAGTAGACAGGGTTTAGCGTGACAAAATAGCATTGTACAGCACACATACCTTGTGGGAAAAGGTTTAATGGTAGACTAAGCATGGTGTTTTGTACTGGAAGGATTAGCTTCCAGTACAAACTCTATGCTAGAGTCACAGAGACACCCTAGCACTATGGTGCAAAGGTGTGTGTGTGGTGCAAACAGCATATTTCTTCCCCAAAACTATTAGGTGGGGAGGAGAGTGCCATATTTCTGTAAATATGGCGCTCTCCTGCTCTCTCCTTCTCACACAGTGCAGCATTTGCAGCTGCTGCTATGTGAGAATGTTGTTAATCAGTTCCTCAGGAGGCATGATGGGCAAAAGAAACCGTGGGTTGGGATTGTACCCTGTGTGATTAGCAGTGGTTGGATAAACTGCAAGCCTTCTTCCTTTCACCTTTGTGTATTTCCTCTTCTGCTATATACCTGCATACAGCAGCTCCACTTCTAAAGGGGTCAGTGACCTACAAACATGGCCTAAGGTGTTACAGTGGGAGGTGGAGGGGGGTCAGCATGACCAGGGGTCTCAGCAAAATATACATAATACAAGTTTAGCATTAAAAGACTTACATTCCTGATGCCATGGTGCCAAATATCATGTACAGAGCTTCCATCCAGTTCTATCCTATGATGAATGGGAAAGGGTGGGATCTATACTAGTGAATGAAGGACGACTGGCCTTATGCAGGGATGGAGCCTGCAATGCCCAAAACCATGACACTGACAGCGCCACTGGTCTACGGTGGATACCACCATAGACCACAATGGCACAGAGGGGCTTAAGAAAGGAAAGCCATGCTTTGTGGGTCACATTGAAGAAAGTTGATTTGCTGTCTGACTTCTGGCCCATTGTTCAGAGTGAGGTGGGGCAGGCAGCCTGACAGACGAAGCCCAGATTTAAAGGCATAACATTTTTTTGAGACACACTCATATCTCTAAATAAATCGATCCATTTATTACATTTTGCAGTAACATAGGAATTTTAGAGAGGCTCAGCTACATAGCCCCAATAAAGAAATCCGTCCCTGTGAGGATCCCGATGGCAGCCTTCACCAGACCCTCGTCAAACGGTAAACAACCTTTACAACAAAACTTTTACAACGCACTACCATTACGATGCAACTTTTACAACGCAATCCATTACAACGCATTGCGCTGGGGGGCGCTCTAGGATAGGGAATAGGTTTAATGTACTATCCAACACCTTCCCTACTATCCACGGGGACTGGAGTTGGAATAGTAAATTAAACTATTCACTATACAGCACCCCACAGCACTATGCGTTGTAAAGGCATGCGTTGTAAAAACCGCGTTGTACAGGCGTGCATTGTAAAAGCATGCATTGTAAAAGCATGCGTTGTAACGTCATACATCCTCATCAAACACCTCTGAGGCACTTCAATATTCAGGGCAAATATTGCTATCACATGATACTTTGTTTCTCTGTCTCATCCTCACGCAGTGTGCCTCTCCCTCGATTTCTTTGTCTCTCTCCCTCTCCCTCCCTCTCCTTGTTCTACCTCTCTCGTATTTCTTGATTCAGGCCTCAACCTTTTATTAGATATGGTTCTTAGAACCATGCTGTGGCCCCTTATCTATACTCTGTTGAAGTATGCACCCTACTGTCTTTCTCGTTCTCTCTTTCCTGCCTTTCTCTGTTTAGACTCTATCTCTCATCTCTACTTCACACTATCTTTAGATGTTCAACTGTCACACAGTAGTTCTCTCTTTATTTTTCTCTATGTTTTCCCTTCTGTCATCTATTTTTTTATTTGCCTCTTTCTCTTTCCAAGTGCATCGCTCTCTTTCCAACCACCCCTCTCTCTCTGATGAATTAGAACACACATAACCTCATAACTTTGATTATTGCAGTACAGTTTTATTGGCACGTGTAGGCCTTTGATGCAGTTACAAAGTCTCAGCTTTTTCGCAAAACTTTTTTACCATCTCGCGTTTCTCACTGAGAAAGAGGCATTTTTTCTGTACAGTCTTCAGCTTTGTGCAGCTGGTGCTCTTACAGGAGAATTTCATGAAGAAGTGGTCCCTGTTTCCTCATATTTCTATTGTCTTCAGAATATTGACTACTGCTATATCATCAATGTGTGTACCTATAAAGGTAAGTATAAATTAAGCATGGGCGGAAAATCCGTTACGCTCGCGGATTTTGCGGATTTTCGGTAAATTCGCAATCCGCTAGATTCGCGAATTTCCCGCAAAATCCGCAAATCCGCGAGCAGCGGATTTTATGGCTTGCTCGCACTGTTCGCTTGAGTTCGCGGCTTCCCAGTTCAACTTCGCGCCCCGCGAATAAGCACTAAATTGCAGAAATACGATCTTAGCAAAACTGAAACTACTTACCAGGTTCAAAAGTTCAAGCTCATCATTAGTAGCCATTTCCTGTAGTGCTTCCTGAGGGGCCCCTCCAGAGTTCAGTTGCCTACTTGCAACTATTATGTGACCCTGCTCTGACCCTCAGAATAGTTACACAAAGGTCCTGAATTACAGCTAAGGCAGACAAGCAGGAGCCAGGCTGGAAGTTCAAATCCAGTGACACATTAATCAGCCCCTAATTCATTATTGTCAGTTGGGGCAGGGCAGGTGTTGTAACTAATTGTGCAACAATGAAAGCACTTAGCAAGTGCAAAAGATCACTAATCAGGAAGCACTAAGGAAGCAGGTGCCAGCTAAAAAAATATTCTGTGACACATTAATCAGCCCCAAATTAATTCAGGTCACTTGAGGCAGGGAAGGTGTGCTTTGCTTTGCCACAATAATGTACACTGGACAACCAGAGGGTGCTGTGATGAAACAGAGGGTGGCATGGGTGGGCCAGAGGGTGGCATGAGTAGTCAGAGAGTGGCAGTGGTGACAGAGAGTGGCAGTGATGAAGAAGAGTGTCCCAAACAGGCTGGACACGTAGAAACAACAAGTTCGCAAAACTTGCGACCCGACAGGTAAGTTCGTGTTTGCGAAATTGTACAAAACCCTCGCGAATTGGCAGAAACCCGCGCGAACACAAAAAAAAAAATCTGCAAATTCGCGAGAATTCGCGGATTTTGCGGATTGCGAGTTCGCAAATCCGCAAAATTTGCGAACGCGAGATTCGCAAAATTCGCCCATGCTTAGTATAAATTTACTCTTCTAAACTCCGCATCTGTGTGCTTGAAGATCTATGTCTACATATATTTCTACGCTATCTCCCTACCCTGTCCTTGCCCCATTCCTAACTTTGTGAACCTCTTCCTCTGCGGCCCTCATGAGTGTTCACCTTCTCAAGCTGTTTTATAGTTCTACGTAATAGATCCTTTCCCTATTTCCAAAGAATGATCTGGATTTTCAGTTTGACCTCTGTCAGTAGCTATCCTCCCGTTACCTGGTGCATGGGTACTTTCTCATGTTTGGACAGTGCAGGGGCTTCTCTATTCTTGTTTTTCTTCATTCCTACTGTTCTTGGTCCCTAGTAGTGCTGGGGCCCAATTGTCTTTCCTTCACTGACACGATGGGCCAGCTGTCTAATTGTTGACCCTAATGAGGAGATATGCGCTTGCAGGATGGATCAAAGATGACTGAGAAATGTGCACTGCTTCGGGAGGGTTGGTGCCAGGGTCCAGGCTCAGCTGAATGGAAAACACACATTCAGAAAGAAGTGAAGCATACCAATAGTAGGGCCTGCACTCAGGTGTAATGGCAAAGACACATTGAGAAAGACGCCTGGTGTTAAGAGCAGCAGTGCCTTGGGTTGCACGAAGCTAGGTTGTAGAGATGCGCTAGGAATGGCACACTACATCTGTTAATCTCTCTCTCTCTATCTGTCTCTCCCTCTCCTTTTCCTTCTGTATCTGTCTCTTACATTTATTGTTCTGCTCATATCTTATGCCCTAACAAGATTTCTGAATGTTCCTACCTCATTCACATTTATTTTATCACTCTTAGATTTTGTTAGGAGGTGTTTTTTTAGTAGAGATAAGTTGGAACTTACCACTAGTAATGAGACAACAATCACAATAAAAGGCTCAGTCAAGGTCTCAATAAGTTATTTCCTTGTTCAACCTTTGGTAGATGGCAACAAGCAGGCAGGCCTAACTTAGGAGACAGCTGTTTGAAGCATTTAAAAACAACAATACAGTAAATAAGTAAGCCACAACTCAAAATAAAACTCCAACACCAATGTATAAAATATGGGACATATGTCTATCAATAATTTGACACCAACATGACAAACATTCAATGGAGGGAACCAGAGATATTATGTTTTAAAGATTGAAAGTAAATCTAGCACTTAGAAGCAAATACAATTCAAAGGGGTTGAAAAAAGTCACGATGGACCAGGATAAAGTCAGAGTTCGAGCCAACCATGATGTAACACTTTTACACTTACTTCCAGAAGTGTTTGTTGATGCAGGAAGTGGTCCACACTACCAGCCAAGGGTTCAGATGCTCCGGTTTGCCTCTTGTGGTCTGGGACTACAACTCCCACAATGCATCCGGTCAACCTATTGAGCTTTTTACAAAAGGGAGTCCACTGCTTATTCCTTGTGAAGCCAGTCTGTGGTATTGGGTTCTCCAGGCCTACATGTTCCACAAAACCCGCTACACCATAAAAAGATGTTGGCACGGAAACTGGAAAATGCAAAAGACAAGTTTATTAAGAACCCATGGGGTGGTGGTACCTTTCCTACAACACCCTTCGGCAATGCAAGAAGTATATCACCGAACATCGGTGTGAGCCCTCTTTTATACAGTTTTCACAGTAATAAAAAGTGTAGGCGGAACACATTCATACATTTTAGGTACATATATGGTCATTTTTGGAACACAGCCAACTCATGGGAGGAGTTACAACACCACTGGTCAGTTTGGAGGGACATTCCTAAGTTATGACTGTCCACTAGTACAGAGGGTTTAACTGCGCATGTGCAAGCTTGACCAGTACTAAAAATAGCCTGTTGCTGGGCAAATTCGAGTGGTCAGTGGTACAGAGGAAGGACAAAGGGTATGCTGGCCACGAGGCGACGCCTTCATATAAAATGGCCGCCAATGCATTCAAAATGGCCCCTGAACACTATAGTCAAGATAAGGGGAAATACGTGTAGCAAAGCTTAACGCAAACCCGATCACCGTCAAACTACGACAGATGACCCTTTTAGCGTTTAGCTGAAGCTACCTCATAGTGGGCATAATCAGGGTATTCATCCTCAATATCAACGGACATAATTTTTGCTACTTCTCTATGAATCATTTGTTCATTTTTCACAATAGCTCGTTTGGACGGTATACAAGCAGAAAGACACATAGAACATAACATAGGGCCACATTGGATACAAAGACATAGAAAGAATAATATCCCAATTATTACACATAAGATTGTCAGCAACTTCCAACCCCACGTACTAAGTAACGTCCAAAACCACCCCGAAAATGTCCAAGTACCATTATCAGGATGTATCTCAGCAGCTATCTTGTGTAACTTAGATATTGCATCATATACAGTAGGTGAATTATCTGGCACGTATACACAACAACTACTTCCGATAATGCGACATGCACCTCCACGATCAGCTAATATTACATCTAAAACCATGCGATTCTGGAGCGTTACAATTCTGGTAATCTGAAGTTCCTCTGTTAAGTTTCCTAAGGCAAAAACTGTCTCATTAGCGACAGCTTCTACAACACGTGTCAGTCGTCTTATTTTTCGACTATTTAAAGCAGCCCCAACAAATGAAAAAAGACCTAAATTAAAATCAACATATTGTTGTAGAGAAGTGTCGGTTTGATCGACATCATCGAGAACTAATGTTCTCTTCACTCTATTCAATATAAAGTCATTATACAACACGTAGTCATTATGATACATAGGCGGAGCAATAAACAAAGGAGGTAATACAAAGGATATATAACATGTTCCTAACCATCCTATAGGGAGACGGTGATAACCTTTATTTCCACAAATAAAGTACGTGTTTCGTGAGGCCACAAATGTAATACCATTTGGAGTGTCAAAGGTGAGAGTGGTGTTGCATTCACTTCTTCCTACTGGGATTGTACCTTTATTACGAACGCCTAAATCGGCTTTCGTATCGATAAAAGTAATCACATGCAGATTAGACATATTTATACTTCTTTGGTTGCTATAAATTCGTGGCGAAGATACATTATCAGGTCTGTACTCTTCCCATTCAAGCTTAGTTCCTTCAGCTTGTGGATAACCTTCTCGATCATTAAAGCAGACCTTGTTAAGTCGGAAAAGTAGTCCATCTTTCGTTGGCCATCGCAAAGTAAACAAATAAGTATACCAAGCATTGCAAGAACCATTATGAGAAAACGGGAGTGGAATAAGTGGTGTGCCTCCTTTCTTTTGATGTCCAGGCAACATCCCACATACACAACAGTTCGAAGTGTTTGTCATATTGTGTGTGTGATGCAGAATCCGGATAAAACTATTATTCAAATAAGTTTGTCTGTGTCGTTCTTTATGATAAGGCAGAGTAAAATGAAAATGTTCAGATGGAATTGGGGTAGTTGGCAATAAATGTTCTCTTGCCGGCACCAGGAGTTCTACTACCCAAGCTATCACAGCTATCACCACAATTGTCATAACAAAGAGTACTGCACCAAGAATTCTCTTATTTCACATTGTAGAAGATGCCATAGTTCAAATAGTTCAAAATGTCTCAAAAAGCAACAAAAAAATAAAAATATGAGTGCTGAGCTCCGAGGTAGCCGTTGGTTTCTTCTCCGAGATTCAAGACGGGTGTCGCTACATTTGGCAGAACAGATCCCCCCCCCCCTTGATATTCCCGGCTTCCGTTTCATAAACCTGGAGCGGTAACTCAACCAGTCTCGCACAAAACAACTGCTTTTCTTGGTCGTAGGTTGTATCTTTCTCTTCCAGAGACGGTGTGGTCCGGGAAGGCTCCCTCCGATTCAGTAGACGCAACAGCTGGGCTCTTCTCCTCGTCCAGGATGTCTCGATAATCAGACAGCACAGTTGGGTTCACCAGATCCGGAGAGACACGACGGCAGTGAGTGGAATGCACCCAACGCTTCCTGTTGGTAACTCGCACAGCCGTTCGAGTTGCGAGCAGCACTTGCTCGGGCCACGCCACCTCGGCTCCAAGCTGCTGGTTCTCTCAAAGGACCGGATCATAACATGGTCACCAGGACGAAGATTGTGAGCCTCTCCAATGGAATTGTCAGGGAGCGCTTCTCTAACCTGTTGATGAATAGAAAGTAAATCATTTGTTAATCGTGCCAAATAGTCGTTCATCATTATACAAGGCACATCATGTAACAATCGTGGCTTAGGAACTCCCCATATATTCATAGGCCTTCCAAACACCACTTCACAAGGTGTGAGGCCAGTTCGAGAATGAGGCACTGATCTGATGGATAGCAATGCCAATGGCAGAGCGTCCGGCCATTTCAAAGACGTGGATGCCACGATCTTTGCTAGCTTTAATTTCAGAGTAGCATTATACCTTTCCACAAGACCTCCTGATTGCGGATGGACTACAGCATGAAATTTCTGCTGAATTCCCAATCCCTTCATTACATATTCCACAATTTTCCCAACAAAATGAGGACCATTATCGCTCCACAAAAATTTCCAAACACCGTAGCGGGGGAAGTACTCCTTGAGCAAAACCTTAGCTGTTGTCAGCGCTGTAATATCCTTCGTGGGGAAGGCCTCAATCCATTAACTGAAAGCACACACCACCACTAAAACATACTTAAGGTTATTGCAACGCTCAAGCTGGATGTAATCCATTTGTAGTACCTCGAATGGTGCAGTAGGTGGAACAAACCCTCCTTTCGGAGTATACGTCCCTTTTGCAGGATTGTGCTGCAAGCATATCAGACAGGTCTGCACTACTCTTTTGGCCGTATTGGCAATCTCAGGATGCTCCCAAACTTGCGTTAGCAATCGAGTTATTGCAAGAGCTCCAACATGTTCCAATCCATGTGTCATTTGGACCATCACTTGCAAGTAAGCTGCAGGCAATTTCCATCGTTCCATATCTTTGCTTCTCCAACAACCCTCATCATCCAGCACTCCCTCCGCTGCCCAGGTTGCGAGTTCTGCTTCAGACGCTGATTTCTGGATATCTAGTATCTCCTCTCTAGCATTGTGCCATCGCTCAGCCTGTGATTTCACTACATACATTGGCGAGGCATTTCGTAACATAGCAGTTTCCCTCGCTATGCTATCTGCAAAAGCGTTTCCTTGTCCCACTTTGTCAGTCACTTTCTTATGTGCACTGCATTTGATTATCGCCACTTTCTTTGGACAAAGTAACGCATTCAAGAGATCACGCACTAGTTCTCCGTGCATGATGTGCCCTCCGTGTGAAGTCAAAAACCCTCGCTCTCTCCAGAGTAGGCCAAAATCGTGCGCTACTCCAAAGGCGTACCGGCTATCAGTGTAGATGTTCACACATAAGCCAGCACTCAATTCACATGCTCTTGTTAAGGCTATCAGTTCCGCTGATTGGGCCGATTTCTGTGCTATTCGTGCTGCTTCTACCACTGTCTTAAGTGTCGTGATCGCATATGCTGCAGAAGTTGTACCATCTGGCAGCCTCAAACACGATCCATCAACCCACAGTTCCCCATCCACATCTGGAAGTGGCGTATCCTGTAAGTCGACATGACCCTTTGTTTGTTCTTCAGTCAGGAAAACACAATCGTGGTGTTCTTCCTCTTGGCCCTCAGCAACTGGATACGCCAATAAAGTAGCAGGGTTCAGGGTAGCACATCTCTTTAGTGTGATGTGTGGCGCCAACAGTGTGAGCTCATATCCTGTTAAACGTGCACTCGTGAGTTACTGGGTCTTTGTTTGGTTTAACAGAGCATCTACCGCATGGGGAACTAATACCAGCAATTTGTGTGACAAAACTATTCCCTCACTCTGCCGTATAGCCACTGCTGTTGCTGCAACTGCTCGAAAGCACCCAGGTAATCCTCGTGCTACAGGGTCAAATATTGCCGAAAAATACGCACAGGGCCTCTGCTTATCCCCGTGTGTCTGCACTAAAACTGACAATGCACACCCATCTTTCTCGTGTACGTACAACGTGAAAATCTTTGTATAATCTGGTGTACCTAACACTGGTGCAGAACAAAAGGCTTGTCTCAATTGTTCAAAAGCATTCTGGCATTCATCTGTCCATTCAAGGGGCATTGGTGTAGTTTTGGACAATAACGCTAACAAAGGTTTTATAAAGTGTGAAAACCCCATTATCCACTGCCTACAAAAAGACGTTAAGCCTATAAAAGCGTGCACATCTCTCTGAGTGCGGGGGACTGGTGTATCTAAAATTGCTTGAATTCGATCAGATGTTAATGCACGCCCCTCCTTAGACAAAAGATGACCGAGGTAGGTCACCTTTGGTCTACAATATTGGAGCTTCTTCCTAGACACTTTATGATTATTCTGAGCAAGAAAGGAGAGCAAAGCAAGAGTACTTTCCTCACACTGTTCATGCGTATCTGCTGCCAGTAAGATGTAATCGACATCCTGAATGAGAGCCCCTCCAGGATGCAAATCAAAAGAATCGAGCTGTCTTTTTAAAGCCTGGCTATAAATGCTGGGACTTTCTGTATAGCCTTGAGGAACTCGACAAAATCTACATGATGTATTATTTAATGTAAAGCCAAATAGATATCTGCTATCAGGATAGATGGGAATGGAAAAGAAGGCATTTTTAAGGTCAATCACCGTAAACGTGGTAGCAGTGGGCGGAATCAGAGTAAGTAAGGTGGTAATATCAGACACCACCGGGTATTGGGGCACTACAATCTTGTTAATTTCCCTCAAATCAATATTAAATCGATAGACTTTGTCATCAGTATCTTTCTTTAAGATCGGAAGAATCGGGCTGTTACAGACATTATAGGGAACTTCCTCCACTACTCCTGCAATAATCAAGTCGTGTACAATGTGAGTTAAGGCAATTTCACCTTCCCTACATATTTTATATCGTAGCACATGTGGCAGAGACACACCCTCCTTAACAGTTATTCGAATAGGGGGAATAAGCATCTGTCCCACATCCGTGTCCGAAGTGGCCGATAACGTTTGTGGGAGAGAGGCTAACGCTTCAATTTCTTGCATAGTACACAGTCTCTCTACATCTGGGTAATTGTCATTCAAGAAAACCCGCACTCCTTCAGGAGCGCAGCGTATTGTCGCTCGGAAATATTTAAGCAAATCTATTCCCATAATATTGTCTGGTGTATTCGGCGACAATAAAAATAGGCACGGACCAAAAAATCTGTCAATGTAAAATGTAAGGGGTTGTGACAATGGGCTAAGGGAGGGTGTTCCATCAAACCCTATAGATTTAATCGTTTTAACAGACAGGGGAGCCCTTGGTACCAAGTTTTTAGACAGAGCACTACGAGTAGCTCCTGTATCAACCAGGAACTGATCAATAGAACCCAAAACGTACAAAATATGGACCTCTTTGATCTACTGGTACTTCAACCGATTCCACACCCCATCCTACGCACTCCTATGCATGCACATAGTCCTGAGACTCCACATTCTCACCCTCCGATATCTGATACTGATTCCGTCAATCAAAAGTATTATGATCATCCTGACCGCGACCCCCTTGCCTCAAACCTACCACGATCACTTGCTCCACCTCTCACTCCTGAATAACTATTCCGTGTCCTTCCACCTCCTCGACCACGCTGATTACGTTGTTAACGAAGCACCGGACAATCTGAGGCCCAATGTCCAAACTCTTTACAATATGCACATTGATCATCAGCAATGTCGGTACGACCAGAAGACGCACCATACGCTCCACGCCTACCTCTGTCCTTCCCTCTCGGTTGTGTAGCACGAACCTGAGCCAACATCACTTTCGTCTTTAATTCCTTTGCTTTCTTATCAGTACTTTCCTTGGCCTCTAATTCCTGTCGCTCATAATACTGAGCCATAGTCAATAAGGAAGCAGGGGTCGCCGTGGTCCAAGAACTCTCACTAGTCTTTAGACGCTTTGCAATCTCCGGTAGGAGATTAGCCACATACTTGTCAACAAACAAATGCCTACCCGTATCATCTGTTAATAATTGCCCACTGTAATCATGGAATGCTTCTTCAAAACGTGAGAAGAAGTCAGACACTGACTCATCCGCCTTCTGTTTGCAAGAGGCTAACATAGTCCAATCAATCTTTTTAGGAGGGACAAGCGTTTTTAATTTGTTCAAAATAGCCGTTGGGAGATCCAAAATTAATTGACACGGCTTACATGCAGGCTTCCTGTCTAAATCAGCTTGGGCTAAAGCTTTCCAATCCGCTCCCAAGATCGCTTGATCGTCGAACTTACAAATCGCTCTCCACATATCAGGGGGCAATATTAACGCAAAGAAAAGATCAATATCAACTAACGTCATAACACACGAAGAAATAGCCCCTTCCACTCCTTCATAGAAAGCTGCTGGATTCTTACGGGGGTCAGGCAGAGCATTTTTAAGTGCCATAACATCTGCTCTATTCCAAGGTGTATAAACCCAATTATATATAAAATAGCCCTTTGCATCCCCGGACAATTTATCGTCACTTGTACCTTGCCCTTTAGGAGGGACATACAAAGGTGCAGCTTCACGCATAGGCATAATATGAACCGTAGAACTCTTATCTAATCCAAAGATAGAACACTCTTTGGATTGCTCCGTCGATCCCGGCGCAGGCATGTCTGATGCTTTTCTTGCGTCCCGTAATCTTGACGCTTCATCCCGGAGCTGGACCAACCGTCGGAAAAACTCATCCGCATCTGCAATAACAAATAAACCTTTACGCATATTCTCACGATGAACTGATATATCCTTAGGCTCTAGATCAGTCGAATATTTCCTAAATCGTTCTACAACTTCATCTCCAAACTGACTCAAAAAATACAACCGTTCTCGTTCGGACCACTTACTCATTTCATCATTAATCTCTGACATAGTTATTTTGTTCAAATTAAGTTTCCGGGCAAAACTGCGCAACCCCGCAGAAACACTAGCACTTAGCCTGACCCGACTACTCCCTTGACCATCTCCGTCCGATTCCTCGTCTGGGGCCATAGGCAGAATATACGGAGGCGGGCACCGATCTAATAATGAAAAATCATCAACTTCGTTAGTAAGGACAGGATAAAGAGGACGCCGAATAGGGAATTGACCAGTCGTTTGCAAATTACGTTCCCGTGCCTCCCTCTCTTTCTTTTCCTGCAACTCTTTCTCCTCCAGCTGTAAAGCCTTATCCCGAGCAGCCTTTCGCTGTTCTTTGTCCGCCAAGGCTAATTCACGCTTCATTCGTTCACGCACTGCTTTCTCCCACATTCGCACACAATCAAACATATCATGTCTAGACCTACGCTGAAACAAACATTGCTCCACATACTGAACCTTTCGGAAATCAAACAACCCATCCAGTGGCCATTGCAATTCAGGATCAGGCTTCGTGTACTTATGCCACAATTTACTATATAAAATAGGGGGAAGGCCAAATTTTATATACATTTCCCGATTAGGAGTCCGCTCTGGGGGAGCCGGCTGAGATTCATTTAATCGATAATTTGTACCATTTCCAAGACAGCACATTCCTCGGAGTGTGCTTAAAACAGGCATGTCAAAATATCACAGAAACGCGATATCACAAAAATGGCACTTAATATACTTCACACAAATGTGCTGTTCAAACAAAGAAAAATTTAGAGAAATATCTCTACATGCATGCCTATGTGAAGTGCACTGCACATATAATTCAAATCATAGAATCAAATGTTAGCTAACTCAAAACATATTCAAAGAGCCACAGTAAGCGTCCGTAGACTATCTTACCAATCACAAGCTTACCAAATTCTCAGATATCCAGGTTCCAACTGCCAAGGTCTTTAATCGAATCAGCCAAACCGGCTCTGTACGACAAATCGAACGAGCAGGATCTCAGTCGAGGACCGGCGCCACCTGGAAGGTCAGATTAGAAGGAAAGGAAGAAAACACCGTGGGTGCCAAGACTCGGGTCACTGAGTGGCAGCGTACGCGTCCATGGCGAGTTTCCAATCCTTCATCACGACCTCTCCTTTGGGCATCCGAGTCGCGCATGTGCGAGCTTGACCAGTACTAAAAATAGCCTGTTGCTGGGCAAATTCGAGTGGTCAGTGGTACAGAGGAAGGCCAAAGGGTATGCTGGCCACGAGGCGACGCATTAATATAAAATGGCCGCCAATGCATTCAAAATGGCCCCTGAACACTATAGTCAAGATAAGGGGAAATACGTGTAGCAAAGCTTAACGCTAACCCGATCACCGTCAAACTACGACAAGTCAAAGTCCTTAGGGCTGTAGTACCAAATTGTGCAGCAGGTGCAGTCCTTCAGAGTTCAGTCCTTTGGGTGCAGATCAGGGTTTAAATAGGGCAGTACTATTCTCCTTGTTATTTCAGGCAGCAGATCTGCGTTGCTGGGCAGATCTCCCAAATGTATTCAGAGATCCTTGGTGTCAAGCAGGAGGGCACCACCAAACAATGGTATGTAGGGTGCCACCCTCAGATTTGACCACTTTCTCCAATTTGGCAAGCAAACACTATTCTTCCAAAATCCAAAATGGAGAAACGCTCTCCTGAAGAGTTAGATCTGACTAAGCCAACCCACTAGTATGGCTAAGATTCTCTAACACTCTCCTTCAGCCCCTTCACTAATCTAATTACAGGTGCTCCTGTGTGACTGTGGTCCAAGAAGTGGGGGTGAGACTGGGCTGTCATAAAGTTTCATTCTCCCTTTGAAGACCAGTCTGTCTACTCCAATCCCATCCTTCCTTTTGCTTTGCAGCTGCAGTTCTTCACACACAGGAAATCCTTTGTCTCTCTAGCAGGCCACTTCACACCTCCTTAAGACAGATTGGCTCAGCCTGGCAGAGGCTGGCCAATCAGGAGAGGGCAGCTGGAAGTCTAGATTTTGGCTTACAAAAAAAGAAAGGTATGTACATGATTTCTTTTAATAATTATAAATTTAACAATGGAAAGTTGTATTTATTAGAACTATCATTTTAAGCCTTTGAAGGACATTTCTAGCTTGCTCCTGTCAATATGTATACTTAAATAAAATATTGCAATGTTAGCCTATGAAGCTTGTTTTCTACAAAGGAAACAGTTTTTCTCTCACCAGGGCTTATAAAACATATTTTAAAATGTCACTGCTTATAGTTACTGTTAGACCTGGCATCTTTGGTGTGGTTTTCCCCTATCTTTTTGCCTCTACCTCTTGTAATTTTGATGATGTGCTGGATTTCGTTTTTGCTTGTTTAGATGCTTTGGAAACTCTGACACTGCTGATCAATGCCAAAGTGTAAGTGCTCCCTATGTAAATTGCTATTCTGATTGGATATACATGTTTGGCATATTTGCAACACCATGAATTCCCTAGTAAAATGCACTGGGTGTGCCAGGGCTGGTGATGACAAATGCTACTAGTGGGCCTGCAGCATTGATTGTCCCACCCACATGAGTAGCCCTAAAATGGTGTCTCAGGCCTGCCACTGCAGTGCCTGTATGCAGTTTAGAAACTGCCATGCCCTCCTGGTCAGTGTCCCCACTGACCAGGCCTAACCCTTCCCTTTTTGTGCACATCAATCACCCCTACGGAAGGCCCAAGGTACCCCCCTGGGCAGGGTGCAGTGTATGTGAAAGGTAGAGCATGTACTGGTGCAGGTGACATGCTCTGGTAGTGAATTACAGACATTTTTGTTTTTCACTACTGTAAGGCTATCTTGCTCCATAGATTAACATGGGGGATGCTGGCTACAGTGGCTTCCAGCATTTCTTCTCATAGGAACAAGATAGTACATACGTATCTGGTATCCCTGAACTCAGAATTTAAGAACACATCTTTTAGGAAAGGTTGTTTTTAAATCCAGTGTTTGAGAACAACACTTTTAGAAAGTTGCTGTTCTCTTGTCTGATCCTTCTGTGTGCCTTGGCCTGTTTGTGGATTGACTGTCTGGTTTGAGAGTGACAGGGGCTGGGGATTCCCCAGGAGGCTGGCTGAGTCAGCCCTAGGCTGAATGACTGCATTTGCAACTGGAGTGGTGGGAGGAGTTAGCACCTGGGCCTGAATAGGGCTGTGCCTGCCTTCCACAATGCTGGCTCCACCTCTTGCTGGGTGGCTGACGACTCTGCCACTCACTCTGAAAGGAAAGGAGAAGCCAGGAAAACAAAGTATTCCGGAGACACCCAGAACTGGTTCAGACCGGGCTCAGGGCCCACTTGCACAAAGAGAACAAATACTTTTAGGGGTATAAGAACAGGACCCCTGACAACAGAAAATTAGATCATCCTGGAATCAAGAAGGAACCTCTGCCAAGGAGAAAGCTGACTCTGAAGAAGGAAGACTGTCCTGCTGTTGCTCTGCTGGACTGACCTGCTGTTGCTTTGCTGCCAAGGAGAGGGGAAGGACTTTGCTGTGTTGCTGTGTCCCCTGTCTTGAAGGAATCTCCAAGGGCCTGAGAAGAGCTGGCTCCCTAATCTGAAGTCCCAGGAACATAAGGACTTCCCCCCCAACTTCCCCTGAACTCTGCTGAGAGAGTTCTGTCCTTCCTAGATGGCTTGATCCAGTTGTGGGGCCTCTGGAAGTTGTACCTGTGCTGGGAAGCTTGAAACTAAGCTTGAGAGACTTTTTGCAATTGAAAAGTGATGCATTGCTTGCTTGCGGAGCGGATCCCCGACAGTGCAAGAAGTTTCCCGCCGCTATGAAGGTCGAGATCGTCACAGCGCCTGAAGCCACTGCCAGAGCAGTCGCATCCTTCGTTTGCAGGACGCACCAGATCGGTGCGTGAAAGTCGAACATCGCTGCAAGTGTCGTCGCAGAGCCTGTTGTCGCTGGGTGAGATCGCCACACCGCTTTCTTGCGGACCGCATCACGTCGCTGCGAGCATCGTCGCAGAACCATCGCATTGAGGAGCTGCGAGAGAGAGGATCACCTCTGGACCGTGCATTGTCGCCCCAGAGATCGTCGCAGCCCCTACGAGATCGTCGCATCGTGCCTTTGCGAGAACAAACCTCCTACGGAACCTACGGAACCTACGCACTGGAATCCATGCAAGCGGCCTTCCTCCCCATAAGACCGGATTCGTCGCAACACGCCTGCTGCTGCAGTGGGGTTGTCGCATCGCCTCCCCAGGGTCTCAGGAGCAACGCATCTCTTGTTTTCCACTGCACCAGCTTCTGCTTTTGGAACTAAAAGGTACTGTGAGTAAATGTGACACAACAGTGAACTTTTCACGCATCTGTGGATTATTTTACTGCAACTTAAAGAACTTACATTACAACCTTAAGAACTCTTTTGAAACCATATTCTTGAACTGTGTATGTTGGATTTTTGTCGTTTTGGTCTTGTGTGTTTAGATTAAATACCTTTATTTTTCTAAACTGTTGTGGAGTCAGTTTGTGGTGTTTTCACTGTGTTACTGTGAGTGTTGGTACAAATACTTTACGCATTGCCTCTGGTTAGCCTAGACTGCTCGTGCCAAGCTACCTATAGGGTGAGCAGGGGTTATCTCAGAGGGTTATCTCCTTGCCCTGACTAGAAGCAAGGGTCCTTAATTGGACAGTGGTACCTACCTCTGCCAACTAGAGACCCCCAGTTCTAACAGTTACAATGCACCCTACCCCTTGGCCACCTAGGGGAGCCAATAGGGGTGAATTCTATGTAAACATAAGGTAGTTTGAGACCTTTAAATCTAAAGACTAATTTGCATATAGATTTAATGTATAGGCAGCCTGAAATGACAACAGGCAACACGGTAGTGCACACTGACGTGCATTAGATCTATTAGGCCACTGAAGCTAAATGCCCTAATGTATACTAAGGACTTGCAGCTAGCCTGTCAGTACCAATTGTAATTATACGTAATTACCATGCACTGCTAATCAGAGCACAGCCAAAAGGCCCATAGGAATGAATGGGGAGTATTCCTTATTTGTGATTAGCAATTTGCTATTCGCAAATAAGATAGCGATTTAAAGGGTGCCAGGGGTGTCCAAAGGACACCCTGTAGCACCCCTTAAATACAAATTTAAACAGATGTTGTGCACACACATGTCCAAAGGACATGTGTGTGCAACATGCAACTTAGAAAAATGCTTTTATAAGCATTTTTCTAAGTTTTCGCTATTTACCACGAGGTTTGACCTCGCGGTAAATAGCGGGCCGAAATTGCGAATTTGCTATTTAAAAATGGATGATGAATTGCATTTAAGGAATCTCAAATAGAGATTCCTTAAATGTAATTCCTCGCAAAATAGCGAAATCGCTATTACCGATTTTTGCATTTGGGATGATGAATCCCAAATGCAAAAATCGCACTCGCAAAGGGACAGATTCTCAGAATCTGGCCCTTTGCGAGCGCAATTCAGTTTGATGAATCAGGCTGCAAGGTCTTTTGCAACTGTCAATTAACATAAGGCTGGAAATGGGAAATCAAGGATGCAGTACATCACATTCATTACTCTAAAATGAAATTCAGCCTCATGAATGATTCCTCTTGGGGGGCGTGGCTTGGACGCCGATGGCGATGGTCGCCTGAGAGCTCGGCTCCGAGACTGAGCCCGCTTTTATCCTGAATTCCGAGGGTTTTGGGGACCCTGACCCCCACAAATCAAAGATCGAGCTGTGGCCGACTTGGTGAGGCACCTGGGCACACCCGAAAATCGACTGTTCTGGTCGAAAAGCGAAGTTGCGGAGGAAGCGGAGCGGAGCTCAAGATGGCGCCCGGACCTTCTTGATAGACTTGCCTAGACCCTCGGCCCGGAAGAGCCTGCCAGCTTTGCACGCGCCTCCTCCACATCTCATTTCTCCAAAAGACGACCAGCCACCCGACGTCCTGAGAGTGTCCGGATACCATAGACACCCCAGGGAAATTGATAGTCGATTTTTCAGCGACAGAGGCTCTCAGGCAGCCGGAGGCCTTGACCAGAATAGCGGAGCCACCCGTGACGATCGGCTATACTTCGCTGAGATCCTGTGATCACCTGGCCCCCAGGATCTTTGTGGGCGACACTACGACATGGCCCTGCGGGGATCCTGGCTGTATTGGTGACCGCGATCCGTGGGCTCACTTGGACCGACGTGCCCATATCGATTGGCGGTGATCGCCCCCACCTCCCCCTTGGTGGCATTTGGGGACTTGGCGTAGTTCGGTCCCGAGAGATCGGTCTAGTGCAGAGCTCTGCGCCACGGCATTGGGGTCGATCGAAGGCCCACTCCACCGTGACCGCAACAACTGACGCCCATAACTGGTGGGTCACCTGCCGAGTTTTCTACTGCAGGGCACGTCCGCCATGGGGAAACCAAGAGGACCTAAAGGGACCACCCCGGCTGCCTCAGACACCGAGGCGCCGGATAAGGACGGTCGCAATGACCCGGAGAGTTCTGGAGGCCCTCACCTACAGCAACAATTCGATAAGATTCTGGAGGCGATCGCAGATACGCGATCGGCCCTGCAACGAGACATTGCCCAGGTTGCGACGAGTCTGGGTCTCCTCAGGGCGGACCACAGTAAGCTCTCGGACAGAGTTAAAGAGGTAGAGAGCTCGGTGAAGGTCCTGGAGCCGGCGCAGAAGACTCTGGCTGCTGCGATGAAGGATGCCCTGACCCGGATTGACGACTTGGAAAGACGGGCGGAGGACGCTGAAGGGCGTAATAGAAGGAACAATATTCGTGTAGTGGGCATACCGGAAAAAATCGAGAATGGTGATATGGTGGCCTATCTTGAATCATGGCTCCGGACTGTGGTGGCGCCGGAGGGCCTGTCCTCCTTCTATACTCTGGATCGTGCACATAGAGTACCGGCCAGGCCTCCTCAACAGGGCCGATCCCCGCGCCCGGTGGTGGCACGCTTATTGCATTTCCGAGACAGGGATCTGCTCCTCAATGCCGCCAGACATAATGGCCCACACCAGGTGGAGAACAGCAGGTGAACATTTTTCCGGACTACACCTATGAGACCCAACGTAAGCGGACCTCCTTCCTAGCGGTCAAGCGTGAGTTGCGGAGCGAGGGCATACAATACTCTCTCCTCTTTCCTGCGAGACTCCGTATCATCCTTGATGATAAGACCCAATTTTTTGAAACCCCGGAGGACGTCTGCACCTGGCTCGAACTGTACAGGGCTGGCAAAGATGGCTTCAGATCCTCCCTCCAGACGACATCGGAGCCCGGACAACAACGATGATCCAAGAGACTTCGGAGCCGCCGCAGTAAACCAGGCAAGCCCTCGACAGTAGAGACTTTGGCTGAACGGCGAGGCGTATTGGAAATGGTTTCCAACTTATCTGGCTCCCAGAGCGGCCCTATCGTCGAAGAATCAGAACCCGGCGGAGAGGGGGCCCACTCGGACACTGAGGACTCGGAGACTGATAGTGTTAATTTACCAGTGGTCACTCCGGACTCGGCTGAGGGCATGCTAGATGGACAGGGATGAACTCGGGTGAGCTGATTCCATTTGGGCGGGGGAATGTCATGGGGGGTGGGAGGCTGTAGGAGTTACGGCTGGACCATGAACCATCGATGGGGTTGGGGGGCCTTGTTCTACCTGTTACTAGTGATTTGGGGCTCGTTCTGGTCTCGGTAGCCCGAGACTCGGCGGCCAGTTGCTGGCGCCCAGCCCGCACTTAGCCCTTAAGGCACGCCTGCAGTGGCTACCGCAGGATTAGTTTGGGGAAGAGAGTTTATAGAGGGTACAGTTTGGATGGGAACTGGATGGTGCTATTTGAGTCCTATTCTGAGGTGGGTGGGAGGGGGTCTGTTCCGAGGGGTAGTTCTGTTGTTGTTGGGGGGGTTGACCGCCATTGGTGTTGAACCGAATTTTGAGTGTTCCATATCTGAGCGATGTTGGGGGAACCTGGAGACGACAATTTGGGACAATGGTTGAGATCACTAATGTAAAATGCGCCACTTGGAATGTGCGGGGCCTTCACACTATGTCCAGACGGCACAAAATTCACGCTTAGCTGGTGCGTAGAGGGGTGCAAATAGCGCTGCTGCAGGAGACACATCTTACTAAGGCGGAAGGGGCGGCGCTACAGCGTAGATGTAGAGGGCAGGTTTACTACACTACATACTCAGCTTATGCGAGAGGGGTGCTGATCTGGATAAGAGCTGGAGTGCCCTTACAGGTTTCCAAAACTGTGGTGGATCCAGAGGGTCGCTACGTGGCTATCTCTGGCACACTGGGGGGTAGGACACTGAATATTTGTTGCATTTATGCGCCTAATATGGACCAGCTCGCCTTCCTATCCGGGTTATCGGGCTCATTTTTATTTATTTTTATTTATTTATTTATAGTCTTGTAGCGCGCCTGAATCAGCCGAAGGGGTATCTCCGCGCGTGGCTTCTGTGTGAGTTGGACAAACTATAGTTAAAGAGTGGCAGAGGGAAGGCTAAATTAATCTTGTATGAACAAGTAAGTTTTTAGTTTCTTCCTAAAGTTGAAGAGGTTGGGAGTTTGTCTTAGCTGGGGAGGGAGGGAATTCCACAGCAAGGGACCTTTAAGGGAGGGGGCTCGGCCACCCTGTCTCGCTCTGGTAACTTTAGGTACATATAGCAGCATAGTGTTGCTGGAGCGTAGAGTTCGTCCGGGAGAGTAGGGAAAGAAAATATCTTTCAGATATTTGGGACCAGACCCATAGATGCATTTATGCATGATGCAGCAGAGTTTGAAATTTACCCGCTGTTGCACTGGAAGCCAGTGAAGGTGGGAGAGGAGAGGACGGGAGGGGGTACGGGGAGGGGCATTCAGGATGAGTCTTGCCGCGGTGTTCTGCACCACCTGCAGTCTGCGCAGGCATTCATTAGGCCACTTCCTGTCGGGGACCCTCCTGCTGGGAGGAGATTTTAACTCGGTGGTGGATGTCGACGTCGATCGTTCATACCCCCCCCTTCCGGACTCCCCGGTCCGACGAGTAGCTAAAGGCAGGAAGGAATGGCAGGCTCAATGGGGGTTGACAGATATTTGGCGTGCGCAGCACCCCCATACGATAGACTATTCATACTTTTCTGGTATGCACGAGTTACATGTGAGACTGAATGGGTTTCTCGGGTCAACGGAATTGGTAGCTGCGACTGTGCGATCCGAGTATTTGGCTAGGACCATCTCGGATCACAACCCCCTATTAGTGGATTTCAACTGGTTCCCCGGGGTCCACAGTGTCCCGACTTGGAAACTGCGCCCCGAGATATTAGAGGATATAGTCTTCAAGGCGGACCTAGAGGGACAAATTACTACCTATTTTGCGATCAACGGGGGCACTGCTGGATCGAGGGCCTCGGAATGGGATGCCTTCAAGGTAGTAATCAGGGGCTACTGTATATCCAAGAAAGTGGGAATGCGTTGTGTCATCCTTGATGACCTGGCCAACGCGGACCGGAAGCTCCGCGAGTTGGAGCTTCGCCGCCCCGGCCACCCAGAACTTCAGGAACGTACCGCTGCAGCAAGGGAGGCGGTGGTGGCGGAGGTCGAACAATTGTGAAGTTTCGATTATAAGGCCTACGTCACCAGATCGCTCACTGAAGGGGACAAATCGGGTGCGCTCTTGGCTTGGTTGGCCAATCCCATGCGCCGGACCTCCCCGACGTTGTCCATGCGCACCGCAGAGGGACTCGAGGTACATACCCAACCGGAGATACTAGATTGCTTCTTGCGATACTATGATCGGCTATACCGTAGTAGATCGACCCGTGATCCTACCCTGATCGACGATTATCTACAATCCTTAGAGATTCCCGCACTGGAACCTGACGCAGCGAAGGCCCTGGGCACCGATATAGAACTTGGAGAGATACGTAGCGCCATAAAAGGGATGGCGAGAAACAAGACCCCGGGGCTTGACGTGCTCCCGGTCGAATTCTATTCCACCTATGTGGACCCATTGGCACCCCGGCTAGTAGTCGTCTACAGGGAAGCGTAACGCTTGGGACACCTCCCCGGCTCGATGTGGGAAGCCTTGGTAGTCCCCCTCCTTAAACCTGGTAGGGAGTCCGCTGACCCGGCGTCCTATCGTCCGTTATCAATGTTAACGGTCGACTATAAGATTCTAAGCAGCGTATTGGCATCGAGGCTGCTGGGGCACATGCGTTCCCTGGTGCATGAAGACCAGGCAGGATTTATCCCCAAGCGCAATACAACCATGAATATTCGTCGCCTATTTCGCCTGCTAGAAGAACCGCACACGGAGGCCCAGTGCCCCTTGGTCCTCTCGGTTGACCTGGAAAAGGCCTTTGACAGCCTGGAATGGGACTATTTGCGTAAGGTACTATTGCGTTTCGGCTTAGGAGAGGGATTTGTTAGATGGACCATGGTACTCTATGCTTCGGCGTCGGCCAGGGTGAGAGCGGGCCCGCTGGTCTCTCAGAAGTACCCAGTGGAACGGGGCACGAGACAGGGTTGCTCGTTATCCCCTCTGCTCTTCGCGCTCGCGGTGGAACCACTAGCGTTATCGGTCCGGACCGGAGCTCATTTCGGCGGACTGCGGACCTTGTCTGGACAGCAATACATCTCCCTATATGCCGATGATCTGCTGCTCTTCCTTGAGGACTCGGATGCTGCTCTAGATGGGGCTGAAGAGGCTCTCACAACCTTCGGGGAGGGCTCGGGCCTTAGGGTGAATTGGGCTAAGACCTGCCTATTTCCGGTTCGAAAGGGAGCGCCCAGACCTGACACTACCAGAGAGATTAGATGGGAACCTAGCTGCCTCAAATATCTGGGGGTATACGTATACCATGACCCCGCCGATCTCCTGGACGGCAATATAGCCCGCTGTATTCGCGCTCTGCGAGGCAGCATGGATTTCTGGGCCACCCTACCGCTTTCAGTGGCTGGGCGTATAGCACTGTTGAAAATGGTGGCTCTACCCCGGCTGATATATTATTTTAGAGTGCTTCCGATTTGGGTTCCGCCGGCCACCTTTCGGCTCTTGAGATCCATGGTGGTGGGGTTCCTCTGGGGGTCGGGCCGCCGGAGGGTGGCACTCAGGACCCTGATGAGGCCAAAATCGGAGGGCGGCCTAGCGGTGCCGGATTTTGAAAAATACTATTTAGCAGCCCAGTTGCAGACATTCACCCAGGAGATAGCGAGAGAGTTCCGCGGTCCGGAAGACGGGAGAGGCAGGGGAATGCCCAGACATGTTCTTTCCTACGTTGCTTTACGCCAGCGCCTAGCGCTGCAAGACCTTACGCTCGAGGAACGGACTATACGGCTGTGCTGGAATCGGGCTCACGCCGGGGGGAGCTGAAGCTCCCGTACGCCCCAGAGAATCCATTGGGGATGTTGACGGCCTTGCCGCACAGTCGAGACTGGTCGCGCTTAAGGCATTGGGAAGATGCAGGGTTGCAGTTGGTGGGAGATCTTTATGAAGATGGGGTGTTGCTGCCCTTCCAGGAGATTCTGGACCGATTTGACATCCCCCGGGGCGACTTCCTTCTTCATACAGCTATAATTAGGGCAATCCAGACGCACTGGAAAAGGGGTACAGAGGAGCCACCAACATCATCGGTGTGCCAATATGTCATGATGTCCTCGGGGACGGTCAAGGCAGTCACGTGTTTATATAACAGATTAGTTAATGAGGGTCTGCCCCCGCTTACCATTCTGCAGAACCGTTGGGAAGCCGACATAGGGAAAGACATACCCGAAACGACGTGGACACAACTGCTGCATCGAGCCTCGAAGGGCACGTGACACGCCCGGTTTCAGTTGGTTCATTTTTACATACTTCGTAGGGCCTACCTGACTCTGGCGAAAATCCAACAATACTTCGCCGCAGACACGGCGGCTTGTCCCAGATGCCGAGCACCCGCGGCGGAACTTATTCACATGTTGTGGTCATGCCCAGCGCTGTCCTCTTACTGGCTCGTTATAAGGGACACCCTCAATGGAGTCACTGGGAGAGCCTTGACTTTCGACGCGGTGGTGGCGATCCTACATTGGTTCCCTCACACCCCTAAAAATAAAATCTCAAGTAAATTTGTCGACCTAGGGCTCATTCTTGCTAAAAGGGAGATAACCAGGCAGTGGAAGGCAAGAGTTGGTCCAACGGGAGATAAATGGCACAACTAACTCCTGAAGTGGGCCACGGGGGAGAGCACCTTGCGCTACCAGCTGGCGAGGTGACAGCATAACGAGAGGGCTCTGGAAGCGGCACTGGAATGGCAGACATTAGTGCAGGCCCTGCGCGATTACAGCGCTTCCAGCGATTCTGAGAGTGATGATGCAGCACAACCTGAGTCCCGTTAGATGTCCATACCACTGATCTCTTCGCAGTTACTTCAGGGTTCTTCCCATGGGCTCTTTCTACACATACAACACACTGATGGCGGAGCTGGGCGGGGGGAGGGGTTGGGTGGAGTGGGTGTTGGGGGGGGTTTGTTCTTTTAGGATGATTTAGAAAAGCAGATGAAGGTTGCTCGTTAATCCAGATCAGCCTCAGCAATGTACCGGATCCCCATAGCGGTTTTTCAACAGACGCCGCCCGACCCTCGGGTTGTGGGCTAAATGGCTGTGTATACAAGGTGCTTCCCCATGGGGGATCGGTTGTTTTTCTTTTCCTTCGAAGCTATATTGCTGATCTATCATGTAACTTTGGCTAATTCCTGCAATAAAAATATATTTTAAAAAAAATAAATGAATGATTCCTCTTGTGTATCATGCTTAATTAGTTGTTTAGAATCTCATATTACATTTAGCAGAAAACCATGCCTGTCATCAACCTATTAATCTACAACAAGCATCCTGTACCACCTACATCCACACCCTGAAGGCTGGAAAGGCATTTACTGCCAACATCCTTCACTCGTGATCGTCCTACTTATCCAATTGACACTACATTTGTCACATGGTAACCTCTATTTGGCAGAAGATCCCAATCACCTAGGAAGTTCCCAGGGATGATATACTGTCTCCTATCATTTCAACATCTATATGCAGTGTTGTATACAAACTACCTAAAGGTCACCCTGCTAAGACTGAATTACTTTCATTTGCCAAGATTAACAAGCTATAATAGTATAAATCCGACTGATTGGCATGTACATGAATGGATTCAAATCCAACTATCACCCAGCACCAAGTCACTTAGATTTACCCTGGAAGCCAAAGTCACCCTCAATGAACACTTGTTTAGAGAAGAAAGATAGCCTGGTGTTGGCTCTCTCGCCATTTTCCTGGAAAGCGATTTCTGTTCAATCCCTTGTGCTGTTATATCTAGAATTAGCAGCTACTTTCTACTTCCAGACTCCAAACTTCCGCCTCTAATGGCATTCTACCAGAAGCATCTCTTTTCATCCAGGGCCTGAAGGAATATGACCACATCACCCCCAACCTCATGGAACTAGACTAGATCCCCCTGATGACTCCCTCCATCTTTTATAACAGCAGCATTATATACAAAACCCTAACAACCAGCATAACTGATTATCTGGGTAAGAAGTTCATCATCTCCTGTAACTCTAGGTACACCAGACACCGGAAGATTAGAGGCAAAGAAGAACAAAACAAGAGAAAAAAAACATACCATGTATTCCCCATCTAGTACCCATGATCTGGAAAAACATAATTCTATTCTATTCTGGAGTTTTTATATTGTGCATGACTATCTGGAGACCTCCCAGGCTGCAACAGACTTTGCAAGTCAACAGAACTATAGGGAAAATGAATACCTAAAAACCCTGGTCTTCAAGGCTTTGAGATAAGAGAGTTAGCGCCCGATGTAGGTAAATGGGTTTTTCCGATTTCAAAATACCGAGGCGGGCCGAATCGGTATTCTGAAATCGGAAAACGAGATGTAGGAAAAAAACACCGAAGAAATACCGAATCGGTCGGCATCGGTATTGTGATTCGATACGTACCGAATCGGCACGGACCGAATCGGAAAGTACCGAATCGGCTACCACCGATTCGGAAATTACCGATTCGGCTACCACCGAATCGGCAATTACCGAATCGGAGGTCGGAATACACCCCCATGGCCAAAATGCCCATAGGAATGCATTGAACAATCCGAATCGGTTAAATCCGAATCGGTAAAATCCGATTCGGTAAAATCCGAATCGGTAAAATCCGAAACAGCCAATGAGGTGGATCCACCCTCCCCCACCCAAGCAGGGAGTGGCAACCCAGGCAGGTGCAGCTCATTAAGAACTTTCTGGAGAGCCAGCCTGAGCTGAACACTCACAGTGAGCAGCAGTGGGAGCAGGAGGCAGAGAACTGTGGATAGCAAGATGGCAAGCACCAGTGAGAGCCAGAAGGGTGGCCAGAAGAGAAAGCCAAAGTTTAGTAGCACAGAGCTGCAGGTGTTGGTGGAGGAGGTGGTGAGGGTGCACAGGCAGCTCTTCGGGAGGCTGTCCCTCACTGTGCCGGACAGCACGAAGAGGAGGCTCTGGAGTGAGATAGGTGAGAAGGTCAACGCTGTAGGTGTCACCCCCAGGACCCTAGATGACCTTAAAAAACGTTTCTACAACATCCGCAGCCTGACGAAACGCAAGATGGCTGAGCTGCAGAGGCAAGCTGGATTGACTGGTGGGGGCAGGAACCCGGCGCCACCCCTCACGGACCTTGAGGGACTGGTGTCCAGCACCATCGAGAGGGAGTGTGTGACAGGAATCGGGACCCTGGACAGCTCAGCCAGAGCTACAGCTACAGGTAAGAAGCATGCGCATCATGACACACCCTACCAGACACCTCCCCTTTAGACACAATGCACAGCCAAACCCCAGCCCAGTACTGCAACCAACATACAAGAGTAAAGCATCATGGTAAATGTAGTCAGCAGAAGTTTCCAAAATATGGCAGTGCAGAACCACAAAATAGAAAACAGTGGAACACATTCAAAGGATATGCAAGGACATGTGCAATGCTTTAATTGTAGTGACTGTAATACATCGGCACTCAATTTACAAATGCTTCTTTATACCTAGGGGCACCATCAGGCGGAGGACCACAAGGTACTGATGCACCAGCACCAGCACCAACTACCAGTGCGGTGGCAGGGCCTAGCACAAGTCAGGCTGCCCTGGAGGAGGAGGATTAGGAGAACAACACCATTGGCCAGGGAGAAGAGGGAGACCTGGTAATTGACTACGCTTTCCTTCACTCCCCACAAATGTCAGGCACACCCCCATTGCTGTTCTCCCCTGAGAACTCTCCGACAACGGCCCACCCTGCACCTACCACATCTCCTGCCAGGAGTCTGGTTGTGGCTACACTCAACCCCATCCAGGGAGCTGCGGTTCAGGCCCCGGCCACCACCACACCCACACCAGTGGCACCCCAGCCCACACAGCAGGGCGGCAGCAGCAGTACCCGGAGGCGTGCCTTTTCCAGCACTGCAGCGCCGGCACGGGAGGGCAGTGTCTTCCAGGGCCTTGAAGGCAGCATGGTAAAAATCCAACGACAGCAGGCAAAGTCCATCATGGCCTGCCAGCGCCAGCTCCGCCAGCACAACCTGCAGATGGGCGAGATGGTGAAAGGGTTCAAGGCATTTGTAGACACAAACAAGGAGGTTGCTGCAGGTCTTGGCAGGCTGACCACAGCCATAACACAGTTATGCGCAAGACTTGAGGAGCACTAGCACTCGCGCAGGCAGGATGCCCGCGTGCAAAACCGATCCATTAGCCGCCTTGCTGCAGCAACTGCGCAACTGTGTCAACGTGGTGCCAATATGGAGGCAAGTTTGACACAAAACACCGCCGAGGTCACCAGGGGAATGGCCCGCATCACAACAGCCATGGAGGCAATGATAATCTCCAACACTGCCGCCAATCCAGCCCTGGACCTGGGGGATGCTGGGGACAGCAGCAGCCGCAGCAGCCCCGCCAGCGCTGCGTCGGAGCCACGCAGGAGCACCAGGCGCTCCGCAGAAGCCGCAGGACATGCGGAAGGGGGTGAGGCACACCCCAGTGGGGCTGCCAAGCGCTCCAAGAAGTAGGCTTGCCAGGGCGGGTGAGGCAACCCAGACCTTAGACATTTGTTTTCTTTACTTTTACATTTTATTTTGTTGCACATCAGTGCAGTAACGGTGTTGCAACATTATTAAAATTTGCTTTTCCCCACAACCATTTACCTGTCTGTGCATCTGTACTCACTCAGAAATAGTTTTCTGTAATCTCCTCACGTCTGTATCTGCCACACTTGGCGTAGACACCCCAGCAGGCTGTGTTAGTGGCACAGCATCGTCGTTGTCATGGTCCTCGTAGTCAGACAACTCGACCTCAGTGCCCTTCTTCACCGCAAGGTTGCGCAACATTGCACAGACAGCTATGATCTTGCAGCAGGTGATGGGGGTATACTGCCTTGCGCCTCCACTATTGTGCAGGCATCTGAATCTACTTTTCCAGATGCCAAAGGTCCGTTCAACTACATTCCTTGTGCTTTTGTGGGCCCGGTTATACCTCCTTTGGCTGGGTGTGGAGGGGTTGAGGTAGGGGGTGAGTATGAAAGAGCGGAGGGCATAAGCACTGTCGCCTGGAAGGAAAAGGGGTAACATTACTCACATGCATACATGATTTACACTTTGCTACTTTGTGTTATGGGGGTCTGATGATGTGTCTCACCTAGGAGGTATCCTTCACCAAATTCGCCAGCCATCAGCCGTGCATAGATGCCGCTCTGTTGAAAAATGTAGGAGTCATGGGTACTCCCTGGAAATTTTGCTACCAGGTCTGTGATGGTGCACTTCGCATTGCAGATCACCTGAACGTTGATGGTGTGCGTAGACTTCCGATTGCGGTATATGTATTCTGTGTCAGCTGGGGGGCAAATCGGAATGTGCGTGCCATCTATGCAGCCAATGATTTGGGGAAATTGTGCCATCTGGTAGAAGCCAGCTTTAGTTTGTAGCAGTTCTGCGTGGGTTGCAGGGAAAGAGATGTATTGGTCCATCCTGTGTATCATGGCGTCAAGGAATGTGTGGAAGAACCTTGACAGGCTGCTCTGGGTCACCCCTCCTACCGCTGCTACTCCACTTTGATAGCTGCCAGACGCAAGCAGGTGTAAGCTGCATAGCACCTGGACGTGCGCTGGGATGGCGTGTGCCCTTGGGGTGGGGTGGTCCAACAGTGGTTTGAGGTCCCTGATGAGCTCCAGAATGGTGTCTGAATCCAGCCTGTACCTCTGTAGGATCTCTGCCTCTGTGAGCATGAACAGGGTGATCCTCTGTCTGTAGACTTGTTCCTCTCTTTGCCATTCCCTCTGTCCTTCCTGCTGTAGCCGTAGCCGCCTTGCAATGACATAAAAAGCTGCCATCCTGCAAGTTGCAATGCATTTTGGGTCTATTTTTATGGGTTGGAGTTGGTTACCACCTGATTGTAATACATGGTAAATACCGAGTGAGAAATACCGATTTAGAGCCAAAATCGGTATTTCTGTGCTTCCCTACATCTCCCTATCTGTCCGAATCGGGAACTTTCCCGATCGGTGATTCTACCGAATCGGTAGGTTATCCGATTCGGCTTATGTCCGATTCGGGGTCACAGCCAAATCGGTACATGGACCGAATCGGATAATTTCCGAATCGGTGTCAGTACCGATTCGGTAAATGGACCGAATCGGATAATTTCCGATTCGGTGTCAGTACCGATTCGGTAACTGGACCGAATCGGATAATTTCCGATTCCGTGTCACTACCGATTCGGTACATGGACCGAATCGGAATTTTTATCCGATTCGGTGTGTTACCGATTCGTTACATTTCCGATTTTCAGTATGTACGTATCGGTTTATTTTCAATTCGGTAGCCATTCCGAATCGGTATTTGTACCGATTAGGACGTTTTTCTTTGCCCTACATCTCGATGGCAGTATACCGATCGGTAAGGGCCGTAAATCGGTATTTTCGGCCGTTACCGATCGGTAACGGCCTACCTACATCGGGCCCTTGATTCTTTAATAAGCGCAGTTCCACAGGTAATGTATTCCAAAGTTTAGTAGCCAGATAAGCGCTATGAGACCCACACCAAGTGTCCTTGCTTCGGTATCCCTTGCTTGCGCCCTCGGAGAGGGCAGATAGTGACGTCCTGCTCTTCTCCTCCTTGCTGGTGTGTCGTTCCCCTGGTGGCAGCAAGCCAGAGGTAGGGGAGAGAGACACCGTGCTCCTGCCCAAAGTCAATGCAGCAAGTAACGGGCACCACCAGGCCCCAACGAGGACCGGGGCAGTCCATCTCCAACAGCCCTCACTCGCCCTACCTTGCGGCCCTCAGTAATTCACTGGGCACGCCTGCAGCCGCCTCAGAATGTGACTGCCAGACCAACAGTGGCCCCAAGACAATAAATTGTTGGGCTGGACACCCCGCTATGCTCTGTTAATCAGAGTCTGGTGGATTTTGGTCGGATTTCAGCCAGGAAGACCGGTAGCCGCTGCTGAGCTCTTCGGTTATGTGGCCATCGTGGCTGGTGCCAAGACCTATCCCCACCATGTTTTAACTTTAAAACAAGTATATGCTTGTTATGTTTTGTTTTGATATTGCAAGCATATGTCCA